>NC_059137.1:92108485-92458958 GCF_020740605.2 Lemur catta | reverse complement strand
CCTAGGGCTGATGCTAACCCTAACCCTAACCCTAACACTCTCCAAGGGCTGATGCTAACCCTAAACCTAACCCTAACACTATCCTAGGGCTGATGCTAACCCTAACCCTAACTCTAACACTATCTTAGGGCTGAGGTTAACCCTAACCCTATCACTATCCTACGGCTGATGCTAACCCTAACCCTAACCCTAACACTATCCTAGGGCTGATGCTAACCCTAACCCTAACACTATCCTAGGGCTGATGCTAATCCTAACCCTAACCCTAACACTATCCTAGGGCTGATGCTAACCCTAACCCTAACACTATCCTAGGGCTGATGCTAACCCTAACCCTAACACTAACACTATCCTAGGGCTGATGCGAACCCTAACCCTAACACTATCCTAGGCCTGATGATAACCCTAACCCTAACCCTAACACTATCCTAGGGCTGATGCTAACCCTAACCCTAACACTATCCTAGGGCTGATGCTAACCCTAACCCTAACCCTAACACTATCCTAGGGCTGATGCTAACCCTAACGCTAACCCTAACACTATCCTTGGACTGATGCTAACCCTAACCCTAACCCTAACACTATCCTAGGCCTGATGATAACCCTAACCCTAACCCTAACACTATCCTAGGGTTTATGTTAACCCTAACCCTAACACTATCCTAGGGCTGATGCTAACCCTAACCCTAAACCTAACACTATCCTAGGGCGGATGCTAACCCTAACCCTAACCCTAACACTATCCTAGGGCTGATGCTAACCCTAACACTAACACTATCCTAGGGCTCATGCTAACCCTAACCCTAACCCTAACACTCTCCAAGGGCTGATGCTAACCCTAACCCTAACCCTAACACTATCCTAGGGCTGATGCTAACCCTAACCCTAACACTATCCTAGGGCTGAAGCTAACCCTAACCCTAACCCTAACACTATCCTAGGGTTGATGCTAACCCTAACCCTAACACTATCCTAGGGCTGATGCAAACCTTAACCCTAACCCTAACACTATCCTAGGGCTGATGCTAACCCTAACGGTAACACTATCCTAGGGCTGATGCTAACCCTAACCCTAACCCTAACACTAACCTAGGGCTGATGCTAACCCTAACCCTAACACTATCCTGGGGCTGATGCTAACCCTAACCCTAACCCTAACACTATCCTAGGGCTGATGCTAACCCTAACCCTAACACTATCCTAGGGCTGATGCTAACCCTAACCCTAACCCTAACACTATCCTAGGGCTGATGCTAACCCTAACACTAACACTATCCTAGGGCTGATGCTAACCCTAACCCTAACCCTAACACTATCCTAGGGCTGATGCTAACCCTAACCCTAACCCAAACACTATCCTAGTGTTGATGCTAACCCTAACCCTAACACTATCCTAGGGCTGATGCTAACCCTAACCCTAACCCTAACACTATCCTTGGGCTGATGCTAACCCTAACCCTAACACTATCCTGGGCCTAATGCTAACCCTAACCCTAACTCTAACACTATCATAGGTCTGATGCTAACCCTAACCCTAACACTATCCTTGGGCTGATGCTAACCCTAACCCTAACCCTAACACTATCCTAGGGCAGATGCTAACCCTAACGCTAACCCTTACACTATCCTTGAACTGATGCTAACCCTAACCCTAACCCTAACACTATCCTAGGCCTGATGATAACCCTAACCCTAACCCTAACACTATCCAAGGGTTTATGTTAACCCTAACCCTAACACTATCCTAGGGCTGATGCTAACCCTAACCCTAACCCTAACACTATCCTAGGGCGGATGCTAACCCCAACCCTAACCCTAACACTATCCTAGGGCTGATGCTAAACCTAACCCTAACACTATTCTCGGGCTGATGCTAACCCTAACACTAACACTATCCTAGGGCGGATGCTAACCCTAACCCTAACCCTAACACTATCCTAGGGCTGATGTTAACCCTAACACTAACACTATCCTAGGGCTGATGCTAACCCTAACCCTAACCCTAACATTATCCTAGGGCTGATGCTAACCCTAACCCTAACTCTAACACTATCATAGGGCTGATGCTAACCCTAACCCTAACACTATCCTTGGGCTGTTGCTAACCCTAACCCTAACCCTAACACTATCCTAGGGCAGATGCTAACCCTAACGCTAACCCTAACACTATCCTAGGGCTGATGCTAACCCTAACCCTAACCCTAACACTATCCTAGGGCTGATGCTAACCCTAACCCTAACACTATCCTCGGGCTGATGCTAACCCTAACCCTAACCCTAACACTATCCTAGGGCTGATGCTAACCCTAACCCTAACACTATCCTAGGGCTGATGCTAACCCTAACCCTAACCCTAACACTATCCTAGGGCTGATGCTAACCCTAACCCTAACACTATCCTAGGCCTGATGATAAACCTAACCCTAACCCTCACACTATCCTAGGGCTGATGCTAACCCTAACCCTAACCCTAACATTATCCTAGGGCTGATGCTAACCCTAACCCTAACTCTAACACTATCATAGGGCTGATGCTAACCCTAACCCTAACACTATCCTTGGGCTGTTGCTAACCCTAACCCTAACCCTAACACTAACCTAGGGCTGATGCTAACCCTAACCCTAACACTATCCTGGGGCTGATGCTAACCCTAACCCTAACCCTAACACTATCCTAGGGCTGATGCTAACCCTAACCCTAACACTATCCTAGGGCTGATGCTAACCCTAACCCTAACCCTAACACTATCCTAGGGCTGATGCTAACCCTAACACTAACACTATCCTAGGGCTGATGCTAACCCTAACCCTAACCCTAACACTATCCTAGGGCTGATGCTAACCCTAACCCTAACCCAAACACTATCCTAGTGTTGATGCTAACCCTAACCCTAACACTATCCTAGGGCTGATGCTAACCCTAACCCTAACCCTAACACTATCCTTGGGCTGATGCTAACCTTAACCCTAACACTATCCTGGGCCTAATGCTAACCCTAACCCTAACTCTAACACTATCATAGGTCTGATGCTAACCCTAACCCTAACACTATCCTTGGGCTGATGCTAACCCTAACCCTAACCCTAACACTATCCTAGGGCAGATGCTAACCCTAACGCTAACCCTTACACTATCCTTGAACTGATGCTAACCCTAACCCTAACCCTAACACTATCCTAGGCCTGATGATAACCCTAACCCTAACCCTAACACTATCCTAGGGTTTATGTTAACCCTAACCCTAACACTATCCTAGGGCTGATGCTAACCCTAACCGTAACCCTAACACTATCCTAGGGCGGATGCTAACCCCAACCCTAACCCTAACACTATCCTAGGGCTGATGCTAACCCTAAGACTAACACTATCCTAGGGCTGATGCTAACCCTAACCCTAACCCAAACATTATCCTAGGGCGGATGCTAACCCTAACCCTAACCCTAACACTATCCTAGGGCTGATGCTAACCCTAACACTAACACTATCCTAGGCCTGATGCTAACCCTAACCCTAACCCTAACACTATCCTAGGGCTGATGCTAACCCTAACCCTAACTCTAACACTATCTTAGGGCTGAGGCTAACCCTAACCCTATCACTATCCTACGGCTGATGCTAACCCTAACCCTAACCCTAACACTATCCTAGGGCTGATGCTAACCCTAACCCTAACACTATCCTAGGGCTGATGCTAATCCTAACCCTAACCCTAACACTATCCTAGGGCTGATGCTAACCCTAACCCTAACACTATCCTAGGGCTGATGCTAACCCTAACCCTAACACTAACACTATCCTAGGACTGATGCGAACCCTAACCCTAACACTATCCTAGGCCTGATGATAACCCTAACCCTAACACTAACACTATCCTAGGGCTGATGCTAACCCTAACCCTAACACTATCCTAGGGCTGATGCTAACCCTAACCCTAACCCTAACACTATCCTAGGGCTGATGCTAACCCTAACGCTAACCCTAACACTATCCTTGGACTGATGCTAACCCTAACCCTAACCCTAACACTATCCTAGGCCTGATGATAACCGTAACCCTAACCCTAACACTATCCTAGGGTTTATGTTAACCCTAACCCTAACACTCTCCAAGGGCTGATGCTAACCCTAACCCTAAACCTAACACTATCCTAGGGCGGATGCTAACCCTAACCCTAACCCTAACACTATCCTAGGGCTGATGCTAACCCTAACACTAACACTATCCTAGGGCTCATGCTAACCCTAACCCTAACCCTAACACTCTCCAAGGGCTGATGCTAACCCTAACCCTAAACCTAACACTATCCTAGGGCTGATGCTAACCCTAACCCTAACACTATCCTAGGGCTGAAGCTAACCCTAACCCTAACCCTAACACTATCCTAGGGTTGATGCTAACCCTAACCCTAACACTATCCTAGTGCTGATGCAAACCTTAACCCTAACCCTAACACTATCCTAGGGCTGATGCTAACCCTAACGGTAACACTATCCTAGGGCTGATGCTAACCCTAACCCTAACCCTAACACTAACCTAGGGCTGATGCTAACCCTAACCCTAACACTATCCTGGGGCTGATGCTAACCCTAACCCTAACCCTAACACTATCCTAGGGCTGATGCTAACCCTAACCCTAACACTATCCTAGGGCTGATGCTAACCCTAACCCTAACCCTAACACTATCCTAGGGCTGATGCTAACCCTAACACTAACACTATCCTAGGGCTGATGCTAACCCTAACCCTAACCCTAACACTATCCTAGGGCTGATGCTAACCCTAACCCTAACCCAAACACTATCCTAGTGTTGATGCTAACCCTAACCCTAACACTATCCTAGGGCTGATGCTAACCCTAACCCTAACCCTAACACTATCCTTGGGCTGATGCTAACCCTAACACTAACACTATCCTAGGCCTGATGCTAACCCTAACCCTAACCCTAACACTATCCTAGGGCTGATGCTAACCCTAACACTAACACTATCCTAGGGCGGATGCTAACCCTAACCCTAACCCTAACACTATCCTAGGGCTGATGCTAACCCTAACACTAACACTATCCTAGGGCTGATGCTAACCCTAACCCTAACCCTAACATTATCCTAGGGCTGATGCTAACCCTAACCCTAACTCTAACACTATCATAGGGCTGATGCTAACCCTAACCCTAACACTATCCTTGGGCTGTTGCTAACCCTAACCCTAACCCTAACACTATCCTAGGGCAGATGCTAACCCTAACGCTAACCCTAACACTATCCTAGGGCTGATGCTAACCCTAACCCTAACACTATCCTCGGGCTGATGCTAACCCTAACCCTAACCCTAACACTATCCTAGGGCTGATGCTAACCCTAACCCTAACACTATCCTAGGGATGATGCTAACCCTAACCCTAACCCTAACACTATCCTAGGGCTGATGCTAACCCTAACCCTAACACTATCCTAGGCCTGATGATAAACCTAACCCTAACCCTAACACTATCCTAGGGCTGATGCTAACCCTAACCCTAACCCTAACACTATCCTAGGGTTTATGTTAACCCTAACCCTAAGACTATCCTAGGGCTGATGCTAACCCTAACCCTAACCCTAACACTATCCTAGGGCGGATGCTAACCCTAACCCTAACCCTAACACTATCCTAGGGCTGATGCTAACCCTAACCCTAACCCTAACATTATCCTAGGGCTGATGCTAACCCTAACCCTAACTCTAACACTATCTTAGGGCTGAGGCTAACCCTAACCCCAACACTATCCTTGGGCTGATGCTAACCCTAACCCTAACCCTAACTCTATCCTAGGGTTGATGCTAACCCTAACCCTAACACTATCCTAGGGCTGATGCTAACCCTAACCCTAACCCTAACACTATACAAGGGCTGATGCTAACCCTAACCCTAACACTATCCTAGGCCTGATGATAACCCTAATCCTAACCCTAACACTATCCTAGGGCTGATGCTAACCCTAACCCTAACACTATCCTAGGTCTGATGCTAACCCTAACCCTAACCCTAACACTATCCTAAGTCTGATGCTAACCCTAGCCCTCACACTATCCTAGGCCTGATGATAACCCTAACCCTAACCTTAACACTATCCTAGGGCTGATGCTAACCCTAACCCTAACCCTAACACTATCCTAGAGCTGATGCTAACCCTAACCCTAACACTATCCTAGGCCTGATGATAACCCTAACCCTAACCCTGACACTATCCTAGGGCTGATGCTAACCCTAACCCTAACACTATCCTAGGGCTGATGCTAACCGTAACCCTAACCATAACACTATCCTAGGCCTGATGCTAACCCTATCCCTAACCCTAACACTCTCCTAGGGCTGAGGCTAACCCTAACCCTAACACTATCCTAGGGCTGATGCTAACCCTAACCCTAACCCAAACACTATCCTAGGGTTGATGCTAACCCTAACCCTAACACTATCCTAGGGCTGATGCTAACCCTAACCCTAACCCTAACACTATCCTTGGGCTGATGCTAACCCTAACCCTAATACTATCCTGGGCCTGATGCTAACCCTAACCCTAACCCTAACACTATCCTAGGGCTGATGCTAATCCTAACCCTAACACTATCCTTGGGCTGATGCTAACCCTAACCCTAACCCTAACACTATCCTAGGGCAGATGCTAACCCTAACGCTAACCCTAACACTATCCTTCAACTGATGCTAACCCTAACCCTAACCCTAACACTATCCTAGGCCTGATGATAACCCTAACCCTAACCCTAACACTATTCTAGGATTTATGTTAACCCTAACCCTAACACTATCCTCGGGCTGATGCTAACCCTAACCCTAACCCTAACACTATCCTAGGGCTGATGCTAACCCTAACACTAACACTATCCTAGGGCGGATGCCAACCCTAACCCTAACCCTAACACTATCCTAGGGCTGATGCTAACCTTAACACTAACACTATCCTAGGGATGATGCTAACCCTAACCCTAACCCTAACATTATCCTAGGGCTGATGCTAACCCTAACCCTAACCCTAACACTCTCCAAGGGCTGATGCTAACCCTAAACCTAACCCTAACACTATCCTAGGGCTGATGCTAACCCTAACCCTAACTCTAACACTATCTTAGGGCTGAGGCTAACCCTAACCCTATCACTATCCTACGGCTGATGCTAACCCTAACCCTAACCCTAACACTATCCTAGGGCTGATGCTAACCCTAACCCTAACACTATCCTAGGGCTGATGCTAATCCTAACCCTAACCCTAACACTATCCTAGGGCTGATGCTAACCCTAACCCTAACACTATCCTAGGGCTGATGCTAACCCTAACCCTAACACTAACACTATCCTAGGGCTGATGCGAACCCTAACCCTAACACTATCCTAGGCCTGATGATAACCCTAACCCTAACCCTAACACTATCCTAGGGCTGATGCTAACCCTAACCCTAACACTATCCTAGGGCTGATGCTAACCCTAACCCTAACCCTAACACTATCCTAGGGCTGATGCTAAACCTAACGCTAACCCTAACACTATCCTTGGACTGATGCTAACCCTAACCCTAACCCTAACACTATCCTAGGCCTGATGATAACCCTAACCCTAACCCTAACACTATCCTAGGGTTTATGTTAACCCTAACCCTAACACTATCCTAGGGCTGATGCTAACCCTAACCCTAAACCTAACACTATCCTAGGGCGGATGCTAACCCTAACCCTAACCCTAACACTATCCTAGGGCTGATGCTAACCCTAACACTAACACTATCCTAGGGCTCATGCTAACCCTAACCCTAACCCTAACACTCTCCAAGGGCTGATGCTAACCCTAACCCTAACCCTAACACTATCCTAGGGCTGATGCTAACCCTAACCCTAACACTATCCTAGGGCTGAAGCTAACCCTAACCCTAACCCTAACACTATCCTAGGGTTGATGCTAACGCTAACCCTAACACTATCCTAGGGCTGATGCAAACCTTAACCCTAACCCTAACACTATCCTAGGGCTGATGCTAACCCTAACGGTAACACTATCCTAGGGCTGATGCTAACCCTAACCCTAACCCTAACACTAACCTAGGGCTGATGCTAACCCTAACCCTAACACTATCCTGGGGCTGATGCTAACCCTAACCCTAACCCTAACACTATCCTAGGGCTGATGCTAACCCTAACCCTAACACTATCCTAGGGCTGATGCTAACCCTAACCCTAACCCTAACACTATCCTAGGGCTGATGCTAACCCTAACACTAACACTATCCTAGGGCTGATGCTAACCCTAACCCTAACCCTAACACTATCCTAGGGCTGATGCTAACCCTAACCCTAACCCAAACACTATCCTAGTGTTGATGCTAACCCTAACCCTAACACTATCCTAGGGCTGATGCTAACCCTAACCCTAACCCTAACACTATCCTTGGGCAGATGCTAACCCTAACCCTAACACTATCCTGGGCCTAATGCTAACCCTAACCCTAACTCTAACACTATCATAGGTCTGATGCTAACCCTAACCCTAACACTATCCTTGGGCTGATGCTAACCCTAACCCTAACCCTAACACTATCCTAGGGCAGATGCTAACCCTAACGCTAACCCTTACACTATCCTTGAACTGATGCTAACCCTAACCCTAACCCTAACACTATCCTAGGCCTGATGATAACCCTAACCCTAACCCTAACACTATCCTAGGGTTTATGTTAACCCTAACCCTAACACTATCCTAGGGCTGATGCTAACCCTAACCCTAACCCTAACACTATCCTAGGGCGGATGCTAACCCCAACCCTAACCCTAACACTATCCTAGGGCTGATGCTAAACCTAACCCTAACACTATTCTCGGGCTGATGCTAACCCTAACACTAACACTATCCTAGGGCGGATGCTAACCCTAACCCTAACCCTAACACTATCCTAGGGCTGATGCTAACCCTAACACTAACACTATCCTAGGGCTGATGCTAATCCTAACCCTAACCCTAACATTATCCTAGGGCTGATGCTAACCCTAACCCTAACTCTAACACTATCATAGGGCTGATGCTAACCCTAACCCTAACACTATCCTTGGGCTGTTGCTAACCCTAACCCTAACCCTAACACTATCCTAGGGCAGATGCTAACCCTAACGCTAACCCTAACACTATCCTAGGGCTGATGCTAACCCTAACCCTAACCCTAACACTATCCTAGGGCTGATGCTAACCCTAACCCTAACACTATCCTCGGGCTGATGCTAACCCTAA
The DNA here is from genome assembly GCF_020740605.2 of Lemur catta. Taxonomy (NCBI): domain Eukaryota; kingdom Metazoa; phylum Chordata; class Mammalia; order Primates; family Lemuridae; genus Lemur; species Lemur catta. Next base: position 92,449,688 of record NC_059137.1, on the reverse strand, counting down.
CCCTAACCCTAACACTATCCTAGGGCTGATGCTAACCCTAACCCTAACACTATCCTAGGGCTGATGCTAACCCTAACCCTAACCCTAACACTATCCTAGGGCTGATGCTAACCCTAACCCTAACACTATCCTAGGCCTGATGATAAACCTAACCCTAACCCTAACACTATCCTAGGGCTGATGCTAACCCTAACCCTAACCCTAACATTATCCTAGGGCTGATGCTAACCCTAACCCTAACTCTAACACTATCATAGGGCTGATGCTAACCCTAACCCTAACACTATCCTTGGGCTGTTGCTAACCCTAACCCTAACCCTAACACTATCCTAGGGCAGATGCTAACCATAACGCTAACCCTAACACTATCCTAGGGCTGATGCTAACCCTAACCCTAACCCTAACACTATCCTAGGGCTGATGCTAACCCTAACCCTAACACTATCCTCGGGCTGATGCTAACCCTAACCCTAACCCTAACACTATCCTAGGGCTGATGCTAAACCTAACCCTAACACTATCCTAGGGCTGATGCTAACCCTAACCCTAACCCTAACACTATCCTAGGGCTGATGCTAACCCTAACCCTAACACTATCCTAGGCCTGATGATAAACCTAACCCTAACCCTAACACTATCCTAGGGCTGATGCTAACCCTAACCCTAACCCTAACACTATCCTTGGGCTCATGCTAACCCTAACCCTAACACTATAATAGGCCTGATGATAACCCTAACCCTAACCCTAACACTATCCTAGGGTTTATGTTAACCCTAACCCTAAGACTATCCTAGGGCTGATGCTAACCCTAACCCTAACCCTAACACTATCCTAGGGCGGATGCTAACCCTAACCCTAACCCTAACACTATCCTAGGGCTGATGCTAACACTAACCCTAACCCTAACATTATCCTAGGGCTGATGCTAACCCTAACCCTAACTCTAACACTGTCTTAGGGCTGAGGCTAACCCTAACCCCAACACTATCCTTGGGCTGATGCTAACCCTAACCCTAACCCTAACTCTATCCTAGGGTTGATGCTAACCCTAACCCTAACACTATCCTAGGGCTGATGCTAACCCTAACCCTAACCCTAACACTATACAAGGGCTGATGCTAACCCTAACCCTAACACTATCCTAGGCCTGATGATAACCCTAATCCTAACACTAACACTATCCTAGGGCTGATGCTAACCCTAACCCTAACACTATCCTAGGGCTGATGCTAACCCTAACCCTAACCCTAACACTATCCTAAGTCTGATGCTAACCCTAGCCCTCACACTATCCTAGGCCTGATGATAACCCTAACGCTAACCTTAACACTATCCTAGGGCTGATGCTAACCCTAACCCTAACCCTAACACTATCCTAGAGCTGATGCTAACCCTAACCCTAACACTATCCTAGGCCTGATGATAACCCTAACCCTAACCCTGACACTATCCTAGGGCTGATGCTAACCCTAACCCTAACACTATCCTAGGGCTGATGCTAACCCTAACCCTAACCCTAACACTATCCTAGGCCTGATGCTAACGCTATCCCTAACCCTAACACTCTCCTAGGGCTGAGGCTATCCCTAACCCTAACACTATCCTAGGGCTGATGCTAACACTAACCCTAACCCAAACACTATCCTAGGGTTGATGCTAACCCTAACCCTAACACTATCCTAGGGCTGATGCTAACCCTAACCATAACCCTAACACTATCCTTGGGCTGATGCTAACCCTAACCCTAATACTATCCTGGGCCTGATGCTAACCCTAACCCTAACCCTAACACTATCCTAGGGCTGATGCTAATCCTAACCCTAACACTATCCTCGGGCTGATGCTAACCCTAACCCTAACCCTAACACTATCCTAGGGCAGATGCTAACCCTAACGCTAACCCTAACACTATCCTTGAACTGATGCTAACCCTAACCCTAACCCTAACACTATCCTAGGCCTGATGATAACCCTAACCCTAACCCTAACACTATCCTAGGATTTATGTTAACCCTAACCCTAACACTATCCTCGGGCTGATGCTAACCCTAACCCTAACCCTAACACTATCCTAGGGCGGATGCTAACCCTAACCCTAACCCTAACACTATCCTAGGGCTGATGCTAACCCTAACCCTAACACTATCCTAGGGCTGAAGCTAACCCTAACCCTAACCCTAACACTATCCTAGGGTTGATGCTAACCCTAACCCTAACACTATCCTAGGGCTGATGCAAACCTTAACCCTAACCCTAACACTATCCTAGGGCTGATGCTAACCCTAACGGTAACACTATCCTAGGGCTGATGCTAACCCTAACCCTAACCCTAACACTAACCTAGGGCTGATGCTAACCCTAACCCTAACACTATCCTGGGGCTGATGCTAACCCTAACCCTAACCCTAACACTATCCTAGGGCTGATGCTAACCCTAACCCTAACACTATCCTAGGGCTGATGCTAACCCTAACCCTAACCCTAACACTATCCTAGGGCTGATGCTAACCCTAACACTAACACTATCCTAGGGCTGATGCTAACCCTAACCCTAACCCTAACACTATCCTAGGGCTGATGCTAACCCTAACCCTAACCCAAACACTATCCTAGTGTTGATGCTAACCCTAACCCTAACACTATCCTAGGGCTGATGCTAACCCTAACCCTAACCCTAACACTATCCTTGGGCTGATGCTAACCCTAACCCTAACACTATCCTGGGCCTAATGCTAACCCTAACCCTAACTCTAACACTATCATAGGTCTGATGCTAACCCTAACCCTAACACTATCCTTGGGCTGATGCTAACCCTAACCCTAACCCTAACACTATCCTAGGGCAGATGCTAACCCTAACGCTAACCCTTACACTATCCTTGAACTGATGCTAACCCTAACCCTAACCCTAACACTATCCTAGGCCTGATGATAACCCTAACCCTAACCCTAACACTATCCAAGGGTTTATGTTAACCCTAACCCTAACACTATCCTAGGGCTGATGCTAACCCTAACCCTAACCCTAACACTATCCTAGGGCGGATGCTAACCCCAACCCTAACCCTAACACTATCCTAGGGCTGATGCTAAACCTAACCCTAACACTATTCTCGGGCTGATGCTAACCCTAACACTAACACTATCCTAGGGCGGATGCTAACCCTAACCCTAACCCTAACACTATCCTAGGGCTGATGCTAACCCTAACACTAACACTATCCTAGGGCTGATGCTAACCCTAACCCTAACCCTAACATTATCCTAGGGCTGATGCTAACCCTAACCCTAACTCTAACACTATCATAGGGCTGATGCTAACCCTAACCCTAACACTATCCTTGGGCTGTTGCTAACCCTAACCCTAACCCTAACACTATCCTAGGGCAGATGCTAACCCTAACGCTAACCCTAACACTATCCTAGGGCTGATGCTAACCCTAACCCTAACCCTAACACTATCCTAGGGCTGATGCTAACCCTAACCCTAACACTATCCTCGGGCTGATGCTAACCCTAACCCTAACCCTAACACTATCCTAGGGCTGATGCTAACCCTAACCCTAACACTATCCTAGGGCTGATGCTAACCCTAACCCTAACCCTAACACTATCCTAGGACTGATGCTAACCCTAACCCTAACACTATCCTAGGCCTGATGATAAACCTAACCCTAACCCTCACACTATCCTAGGGCTGATGCTAACCCTAACCCTAACCCTAACATTATCCTAGGGCTGATGCTAACCCTAACCCTAACTCTAACACTATCATAGGGCTGATGCTAACCCTAACCCTAACACTATCCTTGGGCTGTTGCTAACCCTAACCCTAACCCTAACACTAACCTAGGGCTGATGCTAACCCTAACCCTAACACTATCCTGGGGCTGATGCTAACCCTAACCCTAACCCTAACACTATCCTAGGGCTGATGCTAACCCTAACCCTAACACTATCCTAGGGCTGATGCTAACCCTAACCCTAACCCTAACACTATCCTAGGGCTGATGCTAACCCTAACACTAACACTATCCTAGGGCTGATGCTAACCCTAACCCTAACCCTAACACTATCCTAGGGCTGATGCTAACCCTAACCCTAACCCAAACACTATCCTAGTGTTGATGCTAACCCTAACCCTAACACTATCCTAGGGCTGATGCTAACCCTAACCCTAACCCTAACACTATCCTTGGGCTGATGCTAACCTTAACCCTAACACTATCCTGGGCCTAATGCTAACCCTAACCCTAACTCTAACACTATCATAGGTCTGATGCTAACCCTAACCCTAACACTATCCTTGGGCTGATGCTAACCCTAACCCTAACCCTAACACTATCCTAGGGCAGATGCTAACCCTAACGCTAACCCTTACACTATCCTTGAACTGATGCTAACCCTAACCCTAACCCTAACACTATCCTAGGCCTGATGATAACCCTAACCCTAACCCTAACACTATCCTAGGGTTTATGTTAACCCTAACCCTAACACTATCCTAGGGCTGATGCTAACCCTAACCGTAACCCTAACACTATCCTAGGGCGGATGCTAACCCCAACCCTAACCCTAACACTATCCTAGGGCTGATGCTAACCCTAAGACTAACACTATCCTAGGGCTGATGCTAACCCTAACCCTAACCCAAACATTATCCTAGGGCGGATGCTAACCCTAACCCTAACCCTAACACTATCCTAGGGCTGATGCTAACCCTAACACTAACACTATCCTAGGCCTGATGCTAACCCTAACCCTAACCCTAACACTATCCTAGGGCTGATGCTAACCCTAACCCTAACTCTAACACTATCTTAGGGCTGAGGCTAACCCTAACCCTATCACTATCCTACGGCTGATGCTAACCCTAACCCTAACCCTAACACTATCCTAGGGCTGATGCTAACCCTAACCCTAACACTATCCTAGGGCTGATGCTAATCCTAACCCTAACCCTAACACTATCCTAGGGCTGATGCTAACCCTAACCCTAACACTATCCTAGGGCTGATGCTAACCCTAACCCTAACACTAACACTATCCTAGGACTGATGCGAACCCTAACCCTAACACTATCCTAGGCCTGATGATAACCCTAACCCTAACACTAACACTATCCTAGGGCTGATGCTAACCCTAACCCTAACACTATCCTAGGGCTGATGCTAACCCTAACCCTAACCCTAACACTATCCTAGGGCTGATGCTAACCCTAACGCTAACCCTAACACTATCCTTGGACTGATGCTAACCCTAACCCTAACCCTAACACTATCCTAGGCCTGATGATAACCGTAACCCTAACCCTAACACTATCCTAGGGTTTATGTTAACCCTAACCCTAACACTCTCCAAGGGCTGATGCTAACCCTAACCCTAAACCTAACACTATCCTAGGGCGGATGCTAACCCTAACCCTAACCCTAACACTATCCTAGGGCTGATGCTAACCCTAACACTAACACTATCCTAGGGCTCATGCTAACCCTAACCCTAACCCTAACACTCTCCAAGGGCTGATGCTAACCCTAACCCTAAACCTAACACTATCCTAGGGCTGGTGCTAACCCTAACCCTAACACTATCCTAGGGCTGAAGCTAACCCTAACCCTAACCCTAACACTATCCTAGGGTTGATGCTAACCCTAACCCTAACACTATCCTAGGGCTGATGCAAACCTTAACCCTAACCCTAACACTATCCTAGGGCTGATGCTAACCCTAACGGTAACACTATCCTAGGGCTGATGCTAACCCTAACCCTAACCCTAACACTAACCTAGGGCTGATGCTAACCCTAACCCTAACACTATCCTGGGGCTGATGCTAACCCTAACCCTAACCCTAACACTATCCTAGGGCTGATGCTAACCCTAACCCTAACACTATCCTAGGGCTGATGCTAACCCTAACCCTAACCCTAACACTATCCTAGGGCTGATGCTAACCCTAACACTAACACTATCCTAGGGCTGATGCTAACCCTAACCCTAACCCTAACACTATCCTAGGGCTGATGCTAACCCTAACCCTAACCCAAACACTATCCTAGTGTTGATGCTAACCCTAACCCTAACACTATCCTAGGGCTGATGCTAACCCTAACCCTAACCCTAACACTATCCTTGGGCTGATGCTAACCCTAACACTAACACTATCCTAGGCCTGATGCTAACCCTAACCCTAACCCTAACACTATCCTAGGGCTGATGCTAACCCTAACACTAACACTATCCTAGGGCGGATGCTAACCCTAACCCTAACCCTAACACTATCCTAGGGCTGATGCTAACCCTAACACTAACACTATCCTAGGGCTGATGCTAACCCTAACCCTAACCCTAACATTATCCTAGGGCTGATGCTAACCCTAACCCTAACTCTAACACTATCATAGGGCTGATGCTAACCCTAACCCTAACACTATCCTTGGGCTGTTGCTAACCCTAACCCTAACCCTAACACTATCCTAGGGCAGATGCTAACCCTAACGCTAACCCTAACACTATCCTAGGGCTGATGCTAACCCTAACCCTAACACTATCCTCGGGCTGATGCTAACCCTAACCCTAACCCTAACACTATCCTAGGGCTGATGCTAACCCTAACCCTAACACTATCCTAGGGATGATGCTAACCCTAACCCTAACCCTAACACTATCCTAGGGCTGATGCTAACCCTAACCCTAACACTATCCTAGGCCTGATGATAAACCTAACCCTAACCCTAACACTATCCTAGGGCTGATGCTAACCCTAACCCTAACCCTAACACTATCCTAGGGTTTATGTTAACCCTAACCCTAAGACTATCCTAGGGCTGATGCTAACCCTAACCCTAACCCTAACACTATCCTAGGGCGGATGCTAACCCTAACCCTAACCCTAACACTATCCTAGGGCTGATGCTAACCCTAACCCTAACCCTAACATTATCCTAGGGCTGATGCTAACCCTAACCCTAACTCTAACACTATCTTAGGGCTGAGGCTAACCCTAACCCCAACACTATCCTTGGGCTGATGCTAACCCTAACCCTAACCCTAACTCTATCCTAGGGTTGATGCTAACCCTAACCCTAACACTATCCTAGGGCTGATGCTAACCCTAACCCTAACCCTAACACTATACAAGGGCTGATGCTAACCCTAACCCTAACACTATCCTAGGCCTGATGATAACCCTAATCCTAACCCTAACACTATCCTAGGGCTGATGCTAACCCTAACCCTAACACTATCCTAGGTCTGATGCTAACCCTAACCCTAACCCTAACACTATCCTAAGTCTGATGCTAACCCTAGCCCTCACACTATCCTAGGCCTGATGATAACCCTAACCCTAACCTTAACACTATCCTAGGGCTGATGCTAACCCTAACCCTAACCCTAACACTATCCTAGAGCTGATGCTAACCCTAACCCTAACACTATCCTAGGCCTGATGATAACCCTAACCCTAACCCTGACACTATCCTAGGGCTGATGCTAACCCTAACCCTAACACTATCCTAGGGCTGATGCTAACCCTAACCCTAACCATAACACTATCCTAGGCCTGATGCTAACCCTATCCCTAACCCTAACACTCTCCTAGGGCTGAGGCTAACCCTAACCCTAACACTATCCTAGGGCTGATGCTAACCCTAACCCTAACCCAAACACTATCCTAGGGTTGATGCTAACCCTAACCCTAACACTATCCTAGGGCTGATGCTAACCCTAACCCTAACCCTAACACTATCCTAGGGCTGATGCTAATCCTAACCCTAACACTATCCTTGGGCTGATGCTAACCCTAACCCTAACCCTAACACTATCCTAGGGCAGATGCTAACCCTAACGCTAACCCTAACACTATCCTTCAACTGATGCTAACCCTAACCCTAACCCTAACACTATCCTAGGCCTGATGATAACCCTAACCCTAACCCTAACACTATTCTAGGATTTATGTTAACCCTAACCCTAACACTATCCTCGGGCTGATGCTAACCCTAACCCTAACCCTAACACTATCCTAGGGCTGATGCTAACCCTAACACTAACACTATCCTAGGGCGGATGCCAACCCTAACCCTAACCCTAACACTATCCTAGGGCTGATGCTAACCTTAACACTAACACTATCCTAGGGATGATGCTAACCCTAACCCTAACCCTAACATTATCCTAGGGCTGATGCTAACCCTAACCCTAACCCTAACACTCTCCAAGGGCTGATGCTAACCCTAAACCTAACCCTAACACTATCCTAGGGCTGATGCTAACCCTAACCCTAACTCTAACACTATCTTAGGGCTGAGGCTAACCCTAACCCTATCACTATCCTACGGCTGATGCTAACCCTAACCCTAACCCTAACACTATCCTAGGGCTGATGCTAACCCTAACCCTAACACTATCCTAGGGCTGATGCTAATCCTAACCCTAACCCTAACACTATCCTAGGGCTGATGCTAACCCTAACCCTAACACTATCCTAGGGCTGATGCTAACCCTAACCCTAACACTAACACTATCCTAGGGCTGATGCGAACCCTAACCCTAACACTATCCTAGGCCTGATGATAACCCTAACCCTAACCCTAACACTATCCTAGGGCTGATGCTAACCCTAACCCTAACACTATCCTAGGGCTGATGCTAACCCTAACCCTAACCCTAACACTATCCTAGGGCTGATGCTAACCCTAACGCTAACCCTAACACTATCCTTGGACTGATGCTAACCCTAACCCTAACCCTAACACTATCCTAGGCCTGATGATAACCCTAACCCTAACCCTAACACTATCCTAGGGTTTATGTTAACCCTAACCCTAACACTATCCTAGGGCTGATGCTAACCCTAACCCTAAACCTAACACTATCCTAGGGCGGATGCTAACCCTAACCCTAACCCTAACACTATCCTAGGGCTGATGCTAACCCTAACACTAACACTATCCTAGGGCTCATGCTAACCCTAACCCTAACCCTAACACTCTCCAAGGGCTGATGCTAACCCTAACCCTAACCCTAACACTATCCTAGGGCTGATGCTAACCCTAACCCTAACACTATCCTAGGGCTGAAGCTAACCCTAACCCTAACCCTAACACTATCCTAGGGTTGATGCTAACCCTAACCCTAACACTATCCTAGGGCTGATGCAAACCTTAACCCTAACCCTAACACTATCCTAGGGCTGATGCTAACCCTAACGGTAACACTATCCTAGGGCTGATGCTAACCCTAACCCTAACCCTAACACTAACCTAGGGCTGATGCTAACCCTAACCCTAACACTATCCTGGGGCTGATGCTAACCCTAACCCTAACCCTAACACTATCCTAGGGCTGATGCTAACCCTAACCCTAACACTATCCTAGGGCTGATGCTAACCCTAACCCTAACCCTAACACTATCCTAGGGCTGATGCTAACCCTAACACTAACACTATCCTAGGGCTGATGCTAACCCTAACCCTAACCCTAACACTATCCTAGGGCTGATGCTAACCCTAACCCTAACCCAAACACTATCCTAGTGTTGATGCTAACCCTAACCCTAACACTATCCTAGGGCTGATGCTAACCCTAACCCTAACCCTAACACTATCCTTGGGCAGATGCTAACCCTAACCCTAACACTATCCTGGGCCTAATGCTAACCCTAACCCTAACTCTAACACTATCATAGGTCTGATGCTAACCCTAACCCTAACACTATCCTTGGGCTGATGCTAACCCTAACCCTAACCCTAACACTATCCTAGGGCAGATGCTAACCCTAACGCTAACCCTTACACTATCCTTGAACTGATGCTAACCCTAACCCTAACCCTAACACTATCCTAGGCCTGATGATAACCCTAACCCTAACCCTAACACTATCCTAGGGTTTATGTTAACCCTAACCCTAACACTATCCTAGGGCTGATGCTAACCCTAACCCTAACCCTAACACTATCCTAGGGCGGATGCTAACCCCAACCCTAACCCTAACACTATCCTAGGGCTGATGCTAAACCTAACCCTAACACTATTCTCGGGCTGATGCTAACCCTAACACTAACACTATCCTAGGGCGGATGCTAACCCTAACCCTAACCCTAACACTATCCTAGGGCTGATGCTAACCCTAACACTAACACTATCCTAGGGCTGATGCTAATCCTAACCCTAACCCTAACATTATCCTAGGGCTGATGCTAACCCTAACCCTAACTCTAACACTATCATAGGGCTGATGCTAACCCTAACCCTAACACTATCCTTGGGCTGTTGCTAACCCTAACCCTAACCCTAACACTATCCTAGGGCAGATGCTAACCCTAACGCTAACCCTAACACTATCCTAGGGCTGATGCTAACCCTAACCCTAACCCTAACACTATCCTAGGGCTGATGCTAACCCTAACCCTAACACTATCCTCGGGCTGATGCTAACCCTAACCCTAACCCTAACACTATCCTAGGGCTGATGCTAACCCTAACCCTAACACTATCCTAGGGCTGATGCTAACCCTAACCCTAACCCTAACACTATCCTAGGGCTGATGCTAACCCTAACCCTAACACTATCCTAGGCCTGATGATAAACCTAACCCTAACCCTAACACTATCCTAGGGCTGATGCTAACCCTAACCCTAACCCTAACATTATCCTAGGGCTGATGCTAACCCTAACCCTAACTCTAACACTATCATAGGGCTGATGCTAACCCTAACCCTAACACTATCCTTGGGCTGTTGCTAACCCTAACCCTAACCCTAACACTATCCTAGGGCAGATGCTAACCATAACGCTAACCCTAACACTATCCTAGGGCTGATGCTAACCCTAACCCTAACCCTAACACTATCCTAGGGCTGATGCTAACCCTAACCCTAACACTATCCTCGGGCTGATGCTAACCCTAACCCTAACCCTAACACTATCCTAGGGCTGATGCTAAACCTAACCCTAACACTATCCTAGGGCTGATGCTAACCCTAACCCTAACCCTAACACTATCCTAGGGCTGATGCTAACCCTAACCCTAACACTATCCTAGGCCTGATGATAAACCTAACCCTAACCCTAACACTATCCTAGGGCTGATGCTAACCCTAACCCTAACCCTAACACTATCCTTGGGCTCATGCTAACCCTAACCCTAACACTATAATAGGCCTGATGATAACCCTAACCCTAACCCTAACACTATCCTAGGGTTTATGTTAACCCTAACCCTAAGACTATCCTAGGGCTGATGCTAACCCTAACCCTAACCCTAACACTATCCTAGGGCGGATGCTAACCCTAACCCTAACCCTAACACTATCCTAGGGCTGATGCTAACACTAACCCTAACCCTAACATTATCCTAGGGCTGATGCTAACCCTAACCCTAACTCTAACACTGTCTTAGGGCTGAGGCTAACCCTAACCCCAACACTATCCTTGGGCTGATGCTAACCCTAACCCTAACCCTAACTCTATCCTAGGGTTGATGCTAACCCTAACCCTAACACTATCCTAGGGCTGATGCTAACCCTAACCCTAACCCTAACACTATACAAGGGCTGATGCTAACCCTAACCCTAACACTATCCTAGGCCTGATGATAACCCTAATCCTAACACTAACACTATCCTAGGGCTGATGCTAACCCTAACCCTAACACTATCCTAGGGCTGATGCTAACCCTAACCCTAACCCTAACACTATCCTAAGTCTGATGCTAACCCTAGCCCTCACACTATCCTAGGCCTGATGATAACCCTAACGCTAACCTTAACACTATCCTAGGGCTGATGCTAACCCTAACCCTAACCCTAACACTATCCTAGAGCTGATGCTAACCCTAACCCTAACACTATCCTAGGCCTGATGATAACCCTAACCCTAACCCTGACACTATCCTAGGGCTGATGCTAACCCTAACCCTAACACTATCCTAGGGCTGATGCTAACCCTAACCCTAACCCTAACACTATCCTAGGCCTGATGCTAACGCTATCCCTAACCCTAACACTCTCCTAGGGCTGAGGCTATCCCTAACCCTAACACTATCCTAGGGCTGATGCTAACACTAACCCTAACCCAAACACTATCCTAGGGTTGATGCTAACCCTAACCCTAACACTATCCTAGGGCTGATGCTAACCCTAACCATAACCCTAACACTATCCTTGGGCTGATGCTAACCCTAACCCTAATACTATCCTGGGCCTGATGCTAACCCTAACCCTAACCCTAACACTATCCTAGGGCTGATGCTAATCCTAACCCTAACACTATCCTCGGGCTGATGCTAACCCTAACCCTAACCCTAACACTATCCTAGGGCAGATGCTAACCCTAACGCTAACCCTAACACTATCCTTGAACTGATGCTAACCCTAACCCTAACCCTAACACTATCCTAGGCCTGATGATAACCCTAACCCTAACCCTAACACTATCCTAGGATTTATGTTAACCCTAACCCTAACACTATCCTCGGGCTGATGCTAACCCTAACCCTAACCCTAACACTATCCTAGGGCGGATGCTAACCCTAACCCTAACCCTAACACTATCCTAGGGCTGATGCTAACCCTAACACTAACACTATCCTAGGGCTGATGCTAACCCTAACCCTAACCCTAACATTATCCTAGGGCGGATGCTAACCCTAACCCTAACCCTAACACTATCCTAGGGCTGATGCTAACCCTAACCCTAACACTATCCTAGGCCTGATGCTAACCCTAACCCTAACCCGAACACTCTCCAAGGGCTGATGCTAACCCTAACCCTAACCCTAACACTATCCTAGGGCTGATGCTAACCCTAACCCTAACTCTAACACTATCTTAGGGCTGAGGCTAACCCTAACCCTAACACTATCCTACGGCTGATGCTAACCCTAACCCTAACCCTAACACTATCCTAGGGCTGATGCTAACCCTAACCCTAACACTATCCTAGGGCTGATGCTAATCCTAACCCTAACCCTAACACTATCCTAGGGCTGATGCTAATCCTAACCCTAACACTATCCTAGGGCTGATGCTAACCCTAACCCTAACCCTAACACTAACCTAGGGCTGATGCTAACCCTAACCCTAACACTATCCTAGACCTGATGATAACCCTAACCCTAACCCTAACACTATCCTAGGGCTGATGCTAACCCTAACCCTAACACAATCCTAGGGCTGATGCTAACCCTAACCCTATCCCTAACACTATCCTAGGGCTGATGCTAACCCTAACGCTAACCCTAACACTATCCTTGAACTGATGCTAATCCTAATCCTAACCCTAACACTATCCTAGGCCTGATGATAACCCTAACCCTAACCCTAACACTATCCTAGGGTTTATGTTAACCCTAACCCTAACACTATCCTAGAGCTGATGCTAACCCTAACCCTAAACCTAACACTATCCTAGGGCGAATGCTAACCCTAACCCTAACCCTAACACTATCCTAGGGCTGATGCTAACCCTAACACTAACACTATCCTAGTGCTTATGCTAACCCTAACCCTAACCCTAACACTCTGCAAGGGCTGATGCTAACCCTAACCCTAACCCTAACACTATCCTAGGGCTGATGCTAACCCTAACCCTAACACTATCCTAGGGCTGATGCTAACCCTAACCCTAACACTATCCTAGGGTTGATGCTAACCCTAACCCTAACACTATCCTAGGGCTGATGCTAACCTTAACCCTAACCCTAACACTATCCTAGGGCTGCTGCTAACCCTAACGCTAACACTATCCTAGGGCTGATGCTAACCCTAACCCTAACCCTAACACTAACCTAGGGCTGATGCTAACCCTAACCCTAACACTATCCTGGGGCTGATGCTAACCCTACTTCTAACCCTAACACTATCCTAGGGCTGATGCTAACCCTAACCGTAACACTATCCTAGGGCTGATGCTAACCCTAACCCTAACCCTAACACTATCCTAGGGCTGATGCTAACCCTAACACTAACACTATCCTAGGGCTGATGCTAACCCTAACCCTAACCCTAACACTATCCTAGGGCTGATCCTAACCCTAACCCTAACCCAAACACTATCCTAGGGTTGATGCTAACCCTAACCCTAACACTATCCTAGAGCTGATGCTAACCCTAACCCTAACCCTAACACTATCCTTGGGCTGATGCTAACCCTAACCCTAACACTATCCTGGGCCTGATGCTAACCCTAACCCTAACCCTAACATTATCATAGGTCTGATGCTAACCCTAACCCTAACACTATCCTTGGGCAGATGCTAACCCTAACCCTAACCCTAACACTATCCTAGGGCAGATGCTAACCCTAACGCTAACCCTAACACTATCCTTGAACTGATGCTAACCCTAACCCTAACATTAACACTATCCTAGGCCTGATGATAACCCTAACCCTAACCCTAACAATATCCTAGGGTTTATGTTAACCCTAACCCTAACACTATCCTAGGGCTGATGCTAACCCTAACCCTAACCCTAACACTATCCTAGGGCGGATGCTAACCCTAACCCTAACCCTAACACTATCCTAGGGCTGATGCTAACCCTAACCCTAACTCTAACACTATCATAGGGCTGATGCTAACCCTAACCCTAACACTATCCTTGGGCTGTTGCTAACCCTAACCCTAACCCTAACACTATCCTAGGGCAGATGCTAACCCTAACGCTAACCCTAACACTATCCTAGGGCTGATGCTAACCCTAACCCTAACCCTAACACTATCCTAGGGCTGATGCTAACCCTAACCCTAACACTATCCTCGGGCTGATGCTAACCCTAACCCTAACCCTAACACTATCCTAGGGCTGATGCTAACCCTAACCCTAACACTATCCTAGGGCTGATGCTAACCCTAACCCTAACCCTAACACTATCCTAGGGCTGATGCTAACCCTAACCCTAACACTATCCTAGGCCTGATGATAAACCTAACCCTAACCCTAACACTATCCTAGGGCTGATGCTAACCCTAACCCTAACCCTAACACTATCTTTGGGCTCATGCTAACCCTAACCCTAACACTATAATAGGCCTGATGATAACCCTAACCCTAACCCTAACACTATCCTAGGGTTTATGTTAACCCTAACCCTAAGACTATCCTAGGGCTGATGCTAACCCTAACCCTAACCCTAACACTATCCTAGGGCGGATGCTAACCCTAACCCTAACCCTAACACTATCCTAGGGCTGATGCTAACAATAACCCTAACCCTAACATTATCCTAGGGCTGATGCTAACCCTAACCCTAACTCTAACACTGTCTTAGGGCTGAGGCTAACCCTAACCCCAACACTATCCTTGGGCTGATGCTAACCCTAACCCTAACCCTAACTCTATCCTAGGGTTGATGCTAACCCTAACCCTAACACTATCCTAGGGCTGATGCTAACCCTAACCCTAACCCTAACACTATACAAGGGCTGATGCTAACCCTAACCCTAACACTATCCTAGGCCTGATGATAACCCTAACCCTAACCCTGACACTATCCTAGGGCTGATGCTAACCCTAACCCTAACACTATCCTAGGGCTGATGCTAACCCTAACCCTAACCCTAACACTATCCTAGGCCTGATGCTAACGCTATCCCTAACCCTAACACTCTCCTAGGGCTGAGGCTATCCCTAACCCTAACACTATCCTAGGGCTGATGCTAACACTAACCCTAACCCAAACACTATCCTAGGGTTGATGCTAACCCTAACCCTAACACTATCCTAGGGCTGATGCTAACCCTAACC
Organism: Lemur catta; assembly: GCF_020740605.2. Taxonomy (NCBI): domain Eukaryota; kingdom Metazoa; phylum Chordata; class Mammalia; order Primates; family Lemuridae; genus Lemur; species Lemur catta. The sequence goes on along the minus strand of NC_059137.1, from coordinate 92,433,935 downwards.
ATAACCCTAACACTATCCTTGGGCTGATGCTAACCCTAACCCTAATACTATCCTGGGCCTGATGCTAACCCTAACCCTAACCCTAACACTATCCTAGGGCTGATGCTAATCCTAACCCTAACACTATCCTCGGGCTGATGCTAACCCTAACCCTAACCCTAACACTATCCTAGGGCAGATGCTAACCCTAACGCTAACCCTAACACTATCCTTGAACTGATGCTAACCCTAACCCTAACCCTAACACTATCCTAGGCCTGATGATAACCCTAACCCTAACCCTAACACTATCCTAGGATTTATGTTAACCCTAACCCTAACACTATCCTCGGGCTGATGCTAACCCTAACCCTAACCCTAACACTATCCTAGGGCGGATGCTAAACCTAACCCTAACCCTAACACTATCCTAGGGCTGATGCTAACCCTAACACTAACACTATCCTAGGGCTGATGCTAACCCTAACCCTAAACCTAACATTATCCTAGGGCGGATGCTAACCCTAACCCTAACCCTAACACTATCCTAGGGCTGATGCTAACCCTAACCCTAACACTATCCTAGGCCTGATGCTAACCCTAACCCTAACCCGAACACTCTCCAAGGGCTGATGCTAACCCTAACCCTAACCCTAACACTATCCTAGGGCTGATGCTAACCCTAACCCTAACTCTAACACTATCTTAGGGCTGAGGCTAACCCTAACCCTAACACTATCCTACGGCTGATGCTAACCCTAACCCTAACCCTAACACTATCCTAGGGCTGATGCTAACCCTAACCCTAACACTATCCTAGGGCTGATGCTAATCCTAACCCTAACCCTAACACTATCCTAGGGCTGATGCTAATCCTAACCCTAACACTATCCTAGGGCTGATGCTAACCCTAACCCTAACCCTAACACTAACCTAGGGCTGATGCTAACCCTAACCCTAACACTATCCTAGACCTGATGATAACCCTAACCCTAACCCTAACACTATCCTAGGGCTGATGCTAACCCTAACCCTAACACAATCCTAGGGCTGATGCTAACCCTAACCCTAACCCTAACACTATCCTAGGGCTGATGCTAACCCTAACGCTAACCCTAACACTATCCTTGAACTGATGCTAATCCTAATCCTAACCCTAACACTATCCTAGGCCTGATGATAACCCTAACCCTAACCCTAACACTATCCTAGGGTTTATGTTAACCCTAACCCTAACACTATCCTAGAGCTGATGCTAACCCTAACCCTAAACCTAACACTATCCTAGGGCGAATGCTAACCCTAACCGTAACCCTAACACTATCCTAGGGCTGATGCTAACCCTAACACTAACACTATCCTAGGGCTTATGCTAACCCTAACCCTAACCCTAACACTCTGCAAGGGCTGATGCTAACCCTAACCCTAACCCTAACACTATCCTAGGGCTGATGCTAACCCTAACCCTAACACTATCCTAGGGCTGATGCTAACCCTAACCCTAACACTATCCTAGGGTTGATGCTAACCCTAACCGTAACACTATCCTAGGGCTGATGCTAACCCTAACCCTAACCCTAACACTATCCTAGGGCTGATGCTAACCCTAACACTAACACTATCCTAGGGCTGATGCTAACCCTAACCCTAACCCTAACACTATCCTAGGGCTGATCCTAACCCTAACCCTAACCCAAACACTATCCTAGGGTTGATGCTAACCCTAACCCTAACACTATCCTAGAGCTGATGCTAACCCTAACCCTAACCCTAACACTATCCTTGGGCTGATGCTAACCCTAACCCTAACACTATCCTGGGCCTGATGCTAACCCTAACCCTAACCCTAACATTATCATAGGTCTGATGCTAACCCTAACCCTAACACTATCCTTGGGCAGATGCTAACCCTAACCCTAACCCTAACACTATCCTAGGGCAGATGCTAACCCTAACGCTAACCCTAACACTATCCTTGAACTGATGCTAACCCTAACCCTAACATTAACACTATCCTAGGCCTGATGATAACCCTAACCCTAACCCTAACACTATCCTAGGGTTTATGTTAACCCTAACCCTAACACTATCCTAGGGCTGATGCTAACCCTAACCCTAACCCTAACACTATCCTAGGGCGGATGCTAACCCTAACCCTAACCCTAACACTATCCTAGGGCTGATGCTAACCCTAACAATAACACTATCCTGGGGCTGATGCTAACCCTAACCCTAACCCAAACATTATCCTAGGGCGGATGCTAACCCTAACCCTAACCCTAACACTATCCTAGGCCTGATGCTAACCCTAACCCTAACCCTAACACTATCCTAGGGCTGATGCTAACCCTAACCCTAACACTGTCCTCGGGCTGATGCTAACCCTAACCCTAACACTATCCTAGGGCTGATGCTAACCCTAACCCTAACCCTAACACTATCCTAGGGCTGATGCTAACCCTAACACTAAGACTATCCTAGGGCGGATGCTAACCCTAACCCTAACCCTAACACTATCCTAGGGCTGATGCTAACCCTAAGACTAACACTATCCTAGGGCTGATGCTAACCCTAACCCTAACCCAAACATTATCCTAGGGCGGATGCTAACCCTAACCCTAAACCTAACACTATCCTAGGGCTGATGCTAACCCTAACCCTAACACTATCCTAGGGCTGATGCTAACCCTAACCCTAACCCTAACACTATCCTAGGGCTGATGCTAACCCTAACCCTAACACTATCCTAGGGCTCATGCTAACCCTAACCCTAAACCTAACACTATCCTAGGGGGGATGCTAACCCTAACCCTAACCCTAACACTATCCTAGGGCTGATGCTAACCCTAACACTAACACTATCGTAGGGCTGATGCTAACCCTAACCCTAACCCTAACACTCTCCAAGGGCTGATGCTAACCCTAACCCTAACCCTAACACTATCCTAGAGCTGATGCTAACCCTAACCCTAACACTATCCTTGGCCTGATGCTAACCCTAACCCTAACCCTAACACTATCCTAGGGCTGATGCTAACCCTAACCCTAACACTATCCTAGGGCTGATGCTAACCCTAACACTAACACTATCGTAGGGCTGATGCTAACCCTAACCATAACCCTAACACTCTCCAAGGGCTGATGCTAACCCTAACCCTAACCCTAACACTATCCTAGAGCTGATGCTAACCCTAACCCTAACACTATTCTAGGGCTGATGTTAACCCTAACCCTAACCCTAACACTAACCTAGGGCTGATACTAACCCTAACCCTAACACTATCCTAGGGCTGATGCTAACCCTAACCCTAACCCTAACACTATCCTAGGGCTGATGCTAACCCTAACCCTAACACTATCCTAGGGCTGATGCTAACCCTAACCCTAACCCTAACACTATCCTAGGGCTGATGCTAACCCTAACACTAACACTATCCTAGGGCTGATGCTAACCCTAACCCTAACCCTAACACTATCCTAGGGCTGATGCTAACCCTAACCCTAACCCAAACACTATCCTAGGGTTGATGCTAACCCTAACCCTAACACTATCCTAGGGCTGATGCTAACCCTAACCCTAACCCTAACACTATCCTTGGGCTGATGCTAACCCTAACCCTAACACTATCCTGGGCCTGATGCTAACCCTAACCCTAACCCTAACACTATCCTAGGGCTGATGCTAACCCTAACCCTAACACTATCCTTGGCCTGATGCTAACCCTAACCCTAACCCTAACACTATCCTAGGGCAGATGCTAACCCTAACGCTAACCCTAACACTATCCTTGAACTGATGCTAACCCTAACCCTAACCCTAACACTATCCTAGGCCTGATGATAACCCTAACCCTAACCCTAACACTATCCTAGGGCTGATGTTAACCCTAACCCTAACCCTAAGACTATCCTAGGGCGGATGCTAACCCTAACCCTAACCCTAACCCTAACACTATCCTAGGGCTGATGCTAACCCTAACACTAACACTATCCTAGGCCTGATGCTAACCCTAACCCTAACCCTAACACTATCCTAGGGCTAATGCTAACCCTAACCCTAACACTATCCTAGGGCTGATGCTCACCCTAACACTAACACTATCCTAGGGCTGATGCTAACCCTAACCCTAACCCTAACACTCTCCAAGGGCTGATGCTAACCCTAACCCTAACCCTAACACTATCCTAGGGCTGATGCTAACCCTAACCCTAACTCTAACACTATCTTAGCGCTGAGGCTAACCCTAACCCTAACACTATCCTGCGGCTGATGCTAACCCTAACCCTAACCCTAACACTATCCTAGGGCTGATGCTAACCCTAACCCTAACACTATCCTAGGCCTGAAGCTAACCCTAACCCTAACCCTAACACTATCCTAGGGCTGATGCTAACCCTAACCCTAACACTATCCTAGGGCTGATGCTAACCCTAACCCTAACCCTAACACTATCCTAGGGCTGATGCTAACCCTAACCCTAACTCTAACACTATCTTAAGGCTGAGGCTAACCCTAACCCTAACACTATCCTACGGCTGATGCTAACCCGAACCCTAACCCTAACACTATCCTAGGGCTGATGCTAACCCTAACCATAACACTATCCTAGGCCTGATGCTAACCCTAACCCTAACCCTAACTCTATCCTAGGGTTGATGCTAACCCTAACCCTAACACTATCCTAGGGCTGATGCTAACCCTAACCCAAACACTAACACTATCCTAGGGCTGATGCTAACCCTAACCCTAACACTATCCTAGGCCTGATGATAACCCTAACCCTAACCCTAACACTATCCTAGGGCTGATGCTAACCCTAACCCTAACACTATCCTAGGGCTGATGCTAACCCTAACCCTAACCCTAACACTATCCTAAGTCTGATGCTAACCCTAGCCCTCACACTATCCTAGGCCTGATGATAACCCTAACCCTAACCTTAACACTATCCTAGGGCTGATGCTAACCCTAACCCTAACCCTAACACTATCCTAGAGCTGATGCTAACCCTAACCCTAACACTATTCTAGGCCTGATGATAACCCTAACCCTAACCCTGACACTATCCTAGGGCTGATGCTAACCCTAACCCTAGCACTATCCTAGGACTGATGCTAACCCTAACCCTAACCCTAACACTATCCTAGGCCTGATGCTAACCCTATCCCTAATCCTAACACTCTCCTAGAGCTGAGGCTAACCCTAACCCTAACACTATCCTAGGGCTGATGCTAACCCTAACCCTAACCCAAACACTATCCTAGGGTTGATGCTAACCCTAACCCTAACACTATCCTAGGGCTGATGCTAACCCTAACCCTAACCCTAACACTATCCTTGGGCTGATGCTAACCCTAACCCTAACCATAACACTATCCTAGGGCAGATGCTAACCCTAACGCTAACCCTAACACTATCCTTGAACTGATGCTAACCCTAACCCTAACCCTAACACTATCCTAGGCCTTATGATAACCCTAACTCTAACCCTAACAATATCCTAGGGTTTATGTTAACCCTAACCCTAACACTATCGTAGGGCTGATGCTAACCCTAACCCTAACCCTAACACTATCCTAGGGCGGATGCTAACCCTAACCCTAACCCTAACACTATCCTAGGGCTGATGCTAACCCTAACACTAACACTATCCTAGGGCTGATGCTAACCCTAACCCTAACCCAAACATTATCCTAGGGCGGATGCTAACCCTAACCATAACCCTAACACTATCCTAGGGCTGATGCTAACCCTAACACTAACACTATCCTAGGCCTGATGCTAACCCTAACCCTAACCCTAACAATATCCTAGGGCTGATGCTAACCCTAACCCTAACACTATCCTAGGGCTGATGCTAACCCTAACACTAACACTATCCTAGGGCGGATGCTAACCCTAACCCTAACCCTAACACTATCCTAGGGCTGATGCTAACCCTAACACTAACACTATCCTAGGGCTGATGCTAACCCTAACCCTAACCCTAACATTATCCTAGGGCTGATGCTAACCCTAACCCTAACCCTAACACTCTCCAAGGGCTGATGCTAACCCTAACCCTAACCCTAACACTATCCTAGGGCTGATGCTAACCCTAACCCTAACTCTAACACTATCTTAGGGCTGAGGCTAACCCTAACCCTAACACTATCCTACGGCTGATGCTAACCCTAACCCTAACCCTAACACTATCCTAGGGCTGATGCTAACCCTAACACTAACACTATCCTAGGGCTGCTGCTAATCCTAACCCTAACCCTAACACTATCCTAGGGCTGATGCTAACCCTAACCCTAACACTATCCTAGGGCTGATGCTAACCCTAACCCTAACACTAACACTATCCTAGGGCTGATGTTAACCCTAACCCTAACACTATCCTAGGCCTGATGATAACCCTAACCCTAACACTATCCTAGGGCTGATGCTAACCCTAACCCTAACACTATCCTAGGGCTGATGCTAACCCTAACCCTAACCCTAACACTATCCTAGGGCTGATGCTAACCCTAACGCTAACCCTAACACTATCCTTGAACTGATGCTAACCCTAACCCTAACCCTAACACTATCCTAGGCCTGATGATAACCCTAACCCTAACCCTAACACTATCCTAGGGTTTATGTTAACCCTAACCCTAACACTATCCTAGGGCTGATGCTAACCCTAACCCTAAACCTAACACTATCCTAGGGCGGATGCTAACCCTAACCCTAACCCTAACACTATCCTAGGTCTGATGCTAACCCTAACACTAACACTATCCTAGGGCTCATGCTAACCCTAACCCTAACCCTAACACTCTCCAAGGGCTGATGCTAACCCTAACCCTAACCCTAACACTATCCTAGGGCTGATGCTAACCCTAACCCTAACACTATCCTAGGGCTGATGCTAACCCTAACCCTAACCCTAACACTATCCTAGGGTTGATGCTAACCCTAACCCTAACACTATCCTAGGGCTGATGCAAACCTTAACCCTAACCCTAACACTATCCTAGGGCTGATGCTAACCCTAACGGTAACACTATCCTAGGGCTGATGCTAACCCTAACCCTAACCCTAACACTAACCTAGGGCTGATGCTAACCCTAACCCTAACACTATCCTGGGGCTGATGCTAACCCTAACCCTAACCCTAACACTATCCTAGGGCTGATGCTAACCCTAACCCTAACACTATCCTAGGGCTGATGCTAACCCTAACCCTAACCCTAACACTATCCTAGGGCTGATGCTAACCCTAACACTAACACTATCCTAGGGCTGATGCTAACCCTAACCCTAACCCTAACACTATCCTAGGGCTGATGCTAACCCTAACCCTAACCCAAACACTATCCTAGTGTTGATGCTAACCCTAACCCTAACACTATCCTAGGGCTGATGCTAACCCTAACCCTAACCCTAACACTATCCTTGGGCTGATGCTAACCCTAACCCTAACACTATCCTGGGCCTGATGCTAACCCTAATCCTAACTCTAACACTATCATAGGTCTGATGCTAACCCTAACCCTAACACTATCCTTGGGCTGATGCTAACCCTAACCCTAACCCTAACACTATCCTAGGGCAGATGCTAACCCTAACGCTAACCCTTACACTATCCTTGAACTGATGCTAACCCTAACCCTAACCCTAACACTATCCTAGGCCTGATGATAACCCTAACCCTAACCCTAACACTATCCTAGAGTTTATGTTAACCCTAACCCTAAAACTATCCTAGGGCTGATGCTAACCCTAACGCTAACACTAACACTATCCTAGGGCGGATGCTAACCCCAACCCTAACCCTAACACTATCCTAGGGCTGATGCTAACCCTAAGACTAACACTATCCTAGGGCTGATGCTAACCCTAACCCTAACCCAAACATTATCCTAGGGCGGATGCTAACCCTAACCCTAACCCTAACACTATCCTAGGGCTGATGCTAACCCTAACACTAACACTATCCTAGGCCTGATGCTAACCCTAACCCTAACCCTAACACTATCCTAGGGCTGATGCTAACCCTAACCCTAACACTATTCTCGGGCTGATGCTAACCCTAACACTAACACTATCCTAGGGCGGATGCTAACCCTAACCCTAACCCTAACACTATCCTAGGGCTGATGCTAACCCTAACACTAACACTATCCTAGGGCTGATGCTAACCCTAACCCTAACCCTAACATTATCCTAGGGCTGATGCTAACCCTAACCCTAACTCTAACACTATCTTAGGGCTGAGGCTAACCCTAACCCTAACACTATCCTACGGCTGATGCTAACCCTAACCCTAACCCTAACACTATCCTAGGGCTGATGATAACCCTAACCCTAACACTATCCTAGGGCTGATGCTAACCCTAACCCTAACCCTAACACTATCCTAGGGCTGATGCTAACGCTAACCCTAACACTATCCTAGGGCTGATGCTAACCGTAACCCTAAACCTAACACTATCCTAGGGGGGATGATAACCCTAACCCTAACCCTAACACTATCCTAGGGGTGATGCTAACCCTAACAGTAACACTATCCTAGGGCTGATGCTAACCCTAACAATAACCCTAACACTCTCCAAGGGCTGATGCTAACCCTAACCCTAACCCTAACACTATCCTAGGGCTGATGCTAACCCTAACCCTAACACTATCCTAGGGCTGATGCTAACCCTAACCCTAACACTATCCTAGGGCTGATGCTAACCCTAACCCTAACCCTAACACTATCCTAGGGCTGATGCTAACCCTAACACTAACACTATCCTAGGGCTGATGCTAACCCTAACCCTAACCCTAACACTATCCTAGGGCTGATGCTAACCCTAACCCTAACCCAAACACTATCCTAGGGTTGATGCTAACCCTAACCCTAACACTATCCTAGGGCTGATGCTAACCCTAACCCTAACCCTAACACTATCCTTGGGCTGATGCTAACCCTAACCCTAACACTATCCTGGGCCTGATGCTAACCCTAACCCTAACCCTAACACTATCCTAGGGCTGATGCTAACCCTAACCCTAACACTATCCTTGGGCTGATGTAACCCTAACCCTAACCCTAACACTATCCTAGGGCAGATGCTAACCCTAACGCTAACCCTAACACTATCCTTGAACTGATGCTAACCCTAACCCTAACGCTAACACTATCCTAGGCCTGATGATAACCCTAACCCTAACCCTAACACTATCCTAGGGCTGATGTTAACCCTAACCCTAACCCTAAGACTATCCTAGGGCGGATGCTAACCCTAACCCTAACCCTAACACTATCCTAGGGCTGATGCTAACCCTAACACTAACACTATCCTAGGCCTGATGCTAACCCTAACCCTAACCCTAACACTATCCTAGGGCTAATGCTAACCCTAACCCTAACACTATCCTAGGGCTGATGCTCACCCTAACACTAACACTATCCTAGGGCTGATGCTAACCCTAACCCTAACCCTAACACTCTCCAAGGGCTGATGCTAACCCTAACCCTAACCCTAACACTATCCTAGGGCTGATGCTAACCCTAACCCTAACTCTAACACTATCTTAGGGCTGAGGCTAACCCTAACCCTAACACTATCCTACGGCTGATGCTAACCCTAACCCTAACCCTAACACTATCCTAGGGCTGATGCTAACCCTAACCCTAACACTATCCTAGGCCTGAAGCTAACCCTAACCCTAACCCTAACACTATCCTAGGGCTGATGCTAACCCTAACCCTAACACTATCCTAGGGCTGATGCTAACCCTAACCCTAACCCTAACACTATCCTAGGGCTGATGCTAACCCTAACCCTAACTCTAACACTATCTTAAGGCTGAGGCTAACCCTAACCCTAACACTATCCTACGGCTGATGCTAACCCGAACCCTAACCCTAACACTATCCTAGGGCTGATGCTAACCCTAACCATAACACTATCCTAGGCCTGATGCTAACCCTAACCCTAACCCTAACTCTATCCTAGGGTTGATGCTAACCCTAACCCTAACACTATCCTAGGGCTGATGCTAACCCTAACCCAAACACTAACACTATCCTAGGGCTGATGCTAACCCTAACCCTAACACTATCCTAGGCCTGATGATAACCCTAACCCTAACCCTAACACTATCCTAGGGCTGATGCTAACCCTAACCCTAACACTATCCTAGGGCTGATGCTAACCCTAACCCTAACCCTAACACTATCCTAAGTCTGATGCTAACCCTAGCCCTCACACTATCCTAGGCCTGATGATAACCCTAACCCTAACCTTAACACTATCCTAGGGCTGATGCTAACCCTAACCCTAACCCTAACACTATCCTAGAGCTGATGCTAACCCTAACCCTAACACTATTCTAGGCCTGATGATAACCCTAACCCTAACCCTGACACTATCCTAGGGCTGATGCTAACCCTAACCCTAGCACTATCCTAGGGCTGATGCTAACCCTAACCCTAACCCTAACACTATCCTAGGCCTGATGCTAACCCTATCCCTAATCCTAACACTCTCCTAGAGCTGAGGCTAACCCTAACCCTAACACTATCCTAGGGCTGATGCTAACCCTAACCCAAACACTATCCTAGGGTTGATGCTAACCCTAACCCTAACACTATCCTAGGGCTGATGCTAAACCTAACCCTAACCCTAACACTATCCTTGGGCTGATGCTAACCCTAACCCTAACCATAACACTATCCTAGGGCAGATGCTAACCCTAACGCTAACCCTAACACTATCCTTGAACTGATGCTAACCCTAACCCTAACCCTAACACTATCCTAGGCCTGATGATAACCCTAACTCTAACCCTAACAATATCCTAGGGTTTATGTTAACCCTAACCCTAACACTATCGTAGGGCTGATGCTAACCCTAACCCTAACCCTAACACTATCCTAGGGCGGATGCTAACCCTAACCCTAACCCTAACACTATCCTAGGGCTGATGCTAACCCTAACACTAACACTATCCTAGGGCTGATGCTAACCCTAACCCTAACCCAAACATTATCCTAGGGCGGATGCTAACCCTAACCATAACCCTAACACTATCCTAGGGCTGATGCTAACCCTAACACTAACACTATCCTAGGCCTGATGCTAACCCTAACCCTAACCCTAACACTATCCTAGGGCTGATGCTAACCCTAACCCTAACACTATCCTAGGGCTGATGCTAACCCTAACACTAACACTATCCTAGGGCGGATGCTAACCCTAACCCTAACCCTAACACTATCCTAGGGCTGATGCTAACCCTAACACTAACACTATCCTAGGGCTGATGCTAACCCTAACCCTAACCCTAACATTATCCTAGGGCTGATGCTAACCCTAACCCTAACCCTAACACTCTCCAAGGGCTGATGCTAACCCTAACCCTAACCCTAACACTATCCTAGGGCTGATGCTAACCCTAACCCTAACTCTAACACTATCTTAGGGCTGAGGCTAACCCTAACCCTAACACTATCCTACGGCTGATGCTAACCCTAACCCTAACCCTAACACTATCCTAGGGCTGATGCTAACCCTAACCCTAACACTATCCTAGGGCTGATGCTAATCCTAACCCTAACCCTAACACTATCCTAGGGCTGATGCTAACCCTAACCCTAACACTATCCTAGGGCTGATGCTAACCCTAACCCTAACACTAACACTATCCTAGGGCTGATGTTAACCCTAACCCTAACACTATCCTAGGTCTGATGATAACCCTAACCCTAACACTATCCTAGGGCTGATGCTAACCCTAACCCTAACACTATCCTAGGGCTGATGCTAACCCTAACCCTAACCCTAACACTATCCTAGGGCTGATGCTAACCCTAACGCTAACCCTAACACTATCCTTGAACTGATGCTAACCCTAACCCTAACCCTAACACTATCCTAGGCCTGATGATAACCCTAACCCTAACCCTAACACTATCCTAGGGTTTATGTTAACCCTAACCCTAACACTATCCTAGGGCTGATGCTAACCCTAACCCTAAGCCTAACACTATCCTAGGGCGGATGCTAACCCTAACCCTAACCCTAACACTATCCTAGGTCTGATGCTAACCCTAACACTATCCTAGGGCTCATGCTAACCCTAACCCTAACCCTAACACTCTCCAAGGGCTGATGCTAACCCTAACCCTAACCCTAACACTATCCTAGGGCTGATGCTAACCCTAACCCTAACACTATCCTAGGGCTGATGCTAACCCTAACCCTAACCCTAACACTATCCTAGGGTTGATGCTAACCCTAACCCTAACACTATCCTAGGGCTGATGCAAACCTTAACCCTAACCCTAACACTATCCTAGGGCTGATGCTAACCCTAACGGTAACACTATCCTAGGGCTGATGCTAACCCTAACCCTAACCCTAACACTAACCTAGGGCTGATGCTAACCCTAACCCTAACACTATCCTGGGGCTGATGCTAACCCTAACCCTAACCCTAACACTATCCTAGGGCTGATGCTAACCCTAACCCTAACACTATCCTAGGGCTGATGCTAACCCTAACCCTAACCCTAACACTATCCTAGGGCTGATGCTAACCCTAACACTAACACTATCCTAGGTTTGATGCTAACCCTAACCCTAACCCTAACACTATCCTAGGGCTGATGCTAACCCTAACCCTAACCCAAACACTATCCTAGTGTTGATGCTAACCCTAACCCTAACACTATCCTAGGGCTGATGCTAACCCTAACCCTAACCCTAACACTATCCTTGGGCTGATGCTAACCCTAACCCTAACACTATCCTGGGCCTGATGCTAACCCTAATCCTAACTCTAACACTATCATAGGTCTGATGCTAACCCTAACCCTAACACTATCCTTGGGCTGATGCTAACCCTAACCCTAACCCTAACACTATCCTAGGGCAGATGCTAACCCTAACGCTAACCCTTACACTATCCTTGAACTGATGCTAACCCTAACCCTAACCCTAACACTATCCTAGGCCTGATGATAACCCTAACCCTAACCCTAACACTATCCTAGAGTTTATGTTAACCCTAACCCTAAAACTATCCTAGGGCTGATGCTAACCCTAACCCTAACCCTAACACTATCCTAGGGCGGATGCTAACCCCAACCCTAACCCTAACACTATCCTAGGGCTGATGCTAACCCTAAGACTAACACTATCCTAGGGCTGATGCTAACCCTAACCCTAACCCAAACATTATCCTAGGGCGGATGCTAACCCTAACCCTAACCCTAACACTATCCTAGGGCTGATGCTAACCCTAACACTAACACTATCCTAGGCCTGATGCTAACCCTAACCCTAACCCTAACACTATCCTAGGGCTGATGCTAACCCTAACCCTAACACTATTCTCGGGCTGATGCTAACCCTAACACTAACACTATCCTAGGGCGGATGCTAACCCTAACCCTAACCCTAACACTATCCTAGGGCTGATGCTAACCCTAACACTAACACTATCCTAGGGCTGATGCTAACCCTAACCCTAACCCTAACATTATCCTAGGGCTGATGCTAACCCTAACCCTAACTCTAACACTATCTTAGGGCTGAGGCTAACCCTAACCCTAACACTATCCTACGGCTGATGCTAACCCTAACCCTAACCCTAACACTATCCTAGGGCTGATGATAACCCTAACCCTAACACTATCCTAGGGCTGATGCTAACCCTAACCCTAACCCTAACACTATCCTAGGGCTGATGCTAACGCTAACCCTAACACTATCCTAGGGCTGATGCTAACCGTAACCCTAAACCTAACACTATCCTAGGGGGGATGATAACCCTAACCCTAACCCTAACACTATCCTAGGGCTGATGCTAACCCTAACAGTAACACTATCCTAGGGCTGATGCTAACCCTAACAATAACCCTAACACTCTCCAAGGGCTGACGCTAACCCTAACCCTAACCCTAACACTATCCTAGGGCTGATGCTAACCCTAACCCTAACACTATCCTAGGGCTGATGCTAACCTAACCCTAACCCTAACACTAAACTAGGGTTGATGCGAACCCTAACCCTAACACTATCCTAGGGCTGATGCTAACCCTAACCCTAACCCTAACACTATCTTAGGGCTGATGTTAACCCTAACCCTAACACTATCCTAGGGCTGATGCTAACCCTAACCCTAACCCTAACACTAACCTAGGGCTGATGCTAACCCTAACCCTAACACTATCCTAGGGCTGATGCTAACCCTAAGACTAACACTATCCTAGGGCTGATGCTAACCCTAACCCTAACCCAAACATTATCCTAGGGCGGATGCTAACCCTAACCCTAACCCTAACACTATCCTAGGGCTGATGCTAACCCTAACACTAACACTATCCTAGGCCTGATGCTAACCCTAACCCTAACCCTAACACTATCCTAGGGCTGATGCTAACCCTAACCCTAACACTATCCTAGGGCTGATGCTAACCCTAACCCTAACACTATCCTTGGGCTGTTGCTAACCCTAACCCTAACCCTAACACTCTCCTAGGGCAGATGCTAACCCTAACCCTAACACTATCCTCGGGCTGATGCTAACCCTAACCCTAACACTATCCTCGGGCTGATGCTAACCCTAACCCTAACCCTAACACTATCCTAGGGCTGATGCTAACCCTAACCCTAACACTATCCTAGGGCTGATGCTAACCCTAACCCTAACCCTAACACTATCCTAGGGCTGATGCTAACCCTAACCCTAACACTATCCTAGGCCTGACGATAAACCTAACCCTAACCCTAACACTATCCTAGGGCTGATGCTAACCCTAACCCTAACCCTAACACTATCCTTGGGCTCATGCTAACCCTAACCCTAACACTATAATAGGCCTGATGATAACCCTAACCCTAACCCTAACACTATCCTAGGGTTTATGTTAACCCTAACCCTAAGACTATCCTAGGGCTGATGCTAACCCTAACCCTAACCCTAACACTATCCTAGGGCGGATGCTAATCCTAACCCTAACCCTAACACTATCCTAGGGCTGATGCTAACCCTAACCCTAACCCTAACATTATCCTAGGGCTGATGCTAACCCTAACCCTAACTCTAACACTATCTTAGGGCTGAGGCTAACCCTAACCCCAACACTATCCTTGGGCTGATGCTAACCCTAACCGTAACACTAACTCTATCCTAGGGTTGATGCTAACCCTAACCCTAACACTATCCTAGGGCTGATGCTAACCCTAACCCTAACCCTAACACTATACAAGGGCTGATGCTAACCCTAACCCTAACACTATCCTAGGCCTGATGATAACCCTAATCCTAACCCTAACACTATCCTAGGGCTGATGCTAACCCTAACCCTAACACTATCCTAGGGCTGATGCTAACCCTAACCCTAACCCTAACACTATCCTAAGTCTGATGCTAACCCTAGCCCTCACACTATCCTAGGCCTGATGATAACCCTAACCGTAACCTTAACACTATCCTAGGGCTGATGCTAACCCTAACCCTAACCCTAACACTATCCTAGAGCTGATGCTAACCCTAACCCTAACACTATCCTAGGCCTGATGATAACCCTAACCCTAACCCTGACACTATTCTAGGGCTGATGCTAACCCTAACCCTAACACTATCCTAGGGCTGATGCTAACCCTAACCCTAACCCTAACACTATCCTAGGCCTGATGCTAACCCTATCCCTAACCCTAACACTCTCCTAGGGCTGAGGCTAACCCTAACCCTAACACTATCCTAGGGCTGATGCTAACCCTAACCCTAACCCAAACACTATCCTAGGGTTGATGCTAACCCTAACCCTAACACTATCCTAGGGCTGATGCTAACCCTAACCCTAACCCTAACACTATCCTTGGGCTGATGCTAACCCTAACCCTAATACTATCCTGGGCCTGATGCTAACCCTAACCCTAACCCTAACACTATCCTAGGGCTGATGCTAATCCTAACCCTAACACTATCCTTGGGCTGATGCTAACCCTAACCCTAACCCTAACACTATCCTAGGGCAGATGCTAACTCTAACGCTAACCCTAACACTATCCTTGAACTGATGCTAACCCTAACCCTAACCCTAAAACTATCCTAGGCCTGATGATAACCCTAACCCTAACCCTAACACTATCCTAGGATTTATGTTAACCCTAACCCTAACACTATCCTCGGGCTGATGCTAACCCTAACCCTAACCCTAACACTATCCTAGGGCGGATGCTAACCCTAACCCTAACCCTAACACTATCCTAGGGCTGATGCTAACCCTAACACTAACACTATCCTAGGGCTGATGCTAACCCTAACCCTAACCCTAACATTATCCTAGGGCGGATGCTAACCCTAACCCTAACCCTAACACTATCCTAGGGCTGATGCTAACCCTAACCCTAACACTATCCTAGGACTGATGCTAACCCTAACCCTAACCCTAACACTCTCCAAGGGCTGATGCTAACCCTAACCCTAACCCTAACACTATCCTAGGGCTGATGCTAACCCTAACCCTAACTCTAACACTATCTTAGGGCTGAGGCTAACCCTAACCCTAACACTATCCTACGGCTGATGCTAACCCTAACCCTAACCCTAACACTATCCTAGGGCTGATGCTAACCCTAACCCTAACACTATCCTAGGGCTGATGCTAATCCTAACCCTAACCCTAACACTATCCTAGGGCTGATGCTAACCCTAACCCTAACACTATCCTAGGGCTGATGCTAACCCTAACCGTAACCCTAACACTATCCTAGGGCTGATGCTAACCCTAACCCTAACACTATCCTAGACCTGATGATAACCCTAACCCTAACCCTAACACTATCCTAGGGCTGATGCTAACCCTAACCCTAACACTATCCTAGACCTGATGATAACCCTAACCCTAACCCTAACACTCTCCTAGGGCTGAGGGTAACCCTAACCCTAACACTATCCTAGGGCTGATGCTAACCCTAACCCTAACCCAAACACTATCCTAGGGTTGATGCTAACCCTAACCCTAACACTATCCTAGGGCTGATGCTAACCCTAACCCTAACCCTAACACTATCTTTGGGCTGATGCTAACCCTAACCCTAACACTATCCTGGGCCTGATGCTAACCCTAACCCTAACCCTAACACTATCCTAGGGCTGATGCTAACCCTAACACTAACACTATCCTTGGGCTGATGCTAACCCTAACCCTAACCCTAACACTATCTTAGGGCAGATGCTAACCCTAACGCTAACCCTAACACTATCCTTGAACTGATGCTAATCCTAACCCTAACCCTAACACTATCCTATGCCTGATGATAACCCTAACCCTAACCCTAACAATATCCTAGGGTTTATGTTAACCCTAACCCTAACACTATCGTAGGGCTGATGCTAACCCTAACCCTAACCCTAACACTATCCTAGGGCGGATGCTAACCCTAACCCTAACCCTAACACTATCCTAGGGCTGATGCTAACCCTAACACTAACACTATCCTAGGGCTGATGCTAACCCTAACCCTAACCCAAACATTATCCTAGGGCGGATGCTAACCCTAACCATAACCATAACACTATCCTAGGGCTGATGCTAACCCTAACACTAACACTATCCTAGGCCTGATGCTAACCCTAACCCTAACCCTAACACTATCCTAGGGCTGATGCTAACCCTAACCCTAACACTATCCTAGGGCTGATGCTAACCCTAACCCTAACACTATCCTAGGGCGGATGCTAACCCTAACCCTAACCCTAACACTATCCTAGGGCTGATGCTAACCTTAACACTAACACTATCCTAGGGATGATGCTAACCCTAACCCTAACCCTAACATTATCCTAGGGCTGATGCTAACCCTAACCATAACCCTAACACTCTCCAAGGGCTGATGCTAACCCTAACCCTAACCCTAACACTATCCTAGGGCTGATGCTAACCCTAACCCTAACTCTAACACTATCTTAGGGCTGAGGCTAACCCTAACCCTATCACTATCCTACGGCTGATGCTAACCCTAACCCTAACCCTAACACTATCCTAGGGCTGATGCTAACCCTAACCCTAACACTATCCCAGGGCTGATGCTAATCCTAACCCTAACCCTAACACTATCCTAGGGCTGATGCTAACCCTAACCCTAACACTATCCTAGGGCTGATGCTAACCCTAACCCTAACACTAACACTATCCTAGGGCTGATGCGAACCCTAACCCTAACACTATCCTAGGCCTGATGATAACCCTAACCCTAACCCTAACACTATCCTAGGGCTGATGCTAACCCTAACCCTAACACTATCCTAGGGCTGATGCTAACCCTAACCCTAACCCTAACACTATCCTAGGGCTGATGCTAACCCTAACGCTAACCCTAACACTATCCTTGGACTGATGCTAACCCTAACCCTAACCCTAACACTATCCTAGGCCTGATGATAACCCTAACCCTAACCCTAACACTATCCTAGGGTTTATGTTAACCCTAACCCTAACACTATCCTAGGGCTGATGCTAACCCTAACCCTAAACCTAACACTATCCTAGGGCGGATGCTAACCCTAACCCTAACCCTAACACTATCCTAGGGCTGATGCTAACCCTAACCCTAACACTATCCTAGGGCTGATGCTAACACTAACCCTAACCCTAACACTCTCCAAGGGCTGATGCTAACCCTAACCCTAACCCTAACACTATCCTAGGGCTGATGCTAACCCTAACCCTAACACTATCCTAGGGCTGAAGCTAACCCTAACCCTAACCCTAACACTATCCTAGGGTTGATGCTAACCCTAACCCTAACACTATCCTAGGGCTGATGCAAACCTTAACCCTAACCCTAACACTATCCTAGGGCTGATGCTAACCCTAACGGTAACACTATCCTAGGGCTGATGCTAACCCTAACCCTAACCCTAACACTAACCTAGGGCTGATGCTAACCCTAACCCTAACACTATCCTGGGGCTGATGCTAACCCTAACCCTAACCCTAACACTATCCTAGGGCTGATGCTAACCCTAACCCTAACACTATCCTAGGGCTGATGCTAACCCTAACCCTAACCCTAACACTATCCTAGGGCTGATGCTAACCCTAACACTAACACTATCCTAGGGCTGATGCTAACCCTAACCCTAACCCTAACACTATCCTAGGGCTGATGCTAACCCTAACCCTAACCCAAACACTATCCTAGTGTTGATGCTAACCCTAACCCTAACACTATCCTAGGGCTGATGCTAACCCTAACCCTAACCCTAACACTATCCTTGGGCTGATGCTAACCCTAACCCTAACACTATCCTGGGCCTAATGCTAACCCTAACCCTAACTCTAACACTATCATAGGTCTGATGCTAACCCTAACCCTAACACTATCCTTGGGCTGATGCTAACCCTAACCCTAACCCTAACACTATCCTAGGGCAGATGCTAACCCTAACGCTAACCCTTACACTATCCTTGAACTGATGCTAACCCTAACCCTAACCCTAACACTATCCTAGGCCTGATGATAACCCTAACCCTAACCCTAACACTATCCTAGGGTTTATGTTAACCCTAACCCTAACACTATCCTAGGGCTGATGCTAACCCTAACCCTAACCCTAACACTATCCTAGGGCGGATGCTAACCGCAACCCTAACCCTAACACTATCCTAGGGCTGATGCTAACCCTAAGACTAACACTATCCTAGGGCTGATGCTAACCCTAACCCTAACACTATTCTCGGGCTGATGCTAACAATAACACTAACACTATCCTAGGGCGGATGCTAACACTAACCCTAACCCTAACACTATCCTAGGGCTGATGCTAACCCTAACACTAACACTATCCTAGGGCTGATGCTAACCCTAACCCTAACCCTAACATTATCCTAGGGCTGATGCTAACCCTAACCCTAACTCTAACACTATCATAGGGCTGATGCTAACCCTAACCCTAACACTATCCTTGGGCTGTTGCTAACCCTAACCCTAACCCTAACACTATCCTGGGGCAGATGCTAACCCTAACGCTAACCCTAACACTATCCTAGGGCTGATGCTAACCCTAACCCTAACCCTAACACTATCCTAGGGCTGATGCTAACCCTAACCCTAACACTATCCTCGGGCTGATGCTAACCCTAACCCTAACCCGAACACTATCCTAGGGCTGATGCTAACCCTAACCCTAACACTATCCTAGGGCTGATGCTAACCCTAACCCTAACCCTAACACTATCCTAGGGCTGATGCTAACCCTAACCCTAACACTATCCTAGGCCTGATGATAAACCTAACCCTAACCCTAACACTATCCTAGGGCTGATGCTAACCCTAACCCTAACCCTAACACTATACTTGGGCTCATGCTAACCCTAACCCTAACACTATAATAGGCCTGATGATAACCCTAACCCTAACCCTAACACTATCCTAGGGCTTATGTTAACCCTAACCCTAAGACTATCCTAGGGCTGATGCTAACCCTAACCCTAACCCTAACACTATCCTAGGGCGGATGCTAACCCTAACCCTAACCCTAACACTATCCTAGGGCTGATGCTAACCCTAACCCTAACCCTAACATTATCCTAGGGCTGATGCTAACCCTAACCCTAACTCTAACACTATCTTAGGGCTGAGGCTAACCCTAACCCCAACACTATCCTTGGGCTGATGCTAACCCTAACCCTAACCCTAACTCTATCCTAGGGTTGATGCTAACCCTAACCCTAACACTATCCTAGGGCTGATGCTAACCCTAACCCTAACCCTAACACTATACAAGGGCTGATGCTAACCCTAACCCTAACACTATCCTAGGCCTGATGATAACCCTAATCCTAACCCTAACACTATCCTAGGGCTGATGCTAACCCTAACCCTAACACTATCCTAGGGCTGATGCTAACCCTAACCCTAACCCTAACACTATCCTAAGTCTGATGCTAACCCTAGCCCTCACACTATCTAGGCCTGATGATAACCCTAACCCTAACCTTAACACTATCCTAGGGCTGATGCTAACCCTAACCCTAACCCTAACACTATCCTAGAGCTGATGCTAACCCTAACCCTAACACTATCCTTGGGCTGATGCTAACCCTAACCCTAACCCTAACACTATCCTAGGGCAGATGCTAACCCTAACGCTAACCCTAACACTATCCTTGAACTGATGCTAACCCTAACCTTAACCCTAACACTATCCTAGGCCTGATGATAACCCTAACCCTAACCCTAACACTATCCTAGGATTTATGTTAACCCTAACCCTAACACTATCCTCGGGCTGATGCTAACCCTAACCCTAACCCTAACACTATCCTAGGGCGGATGCTAACCCTAACCCTAACCCTAACACTATCCTAGGGCTGATGCTAACCCTAACACTAACACTATCCTAGGGCTGATGCTAACCCTAACCCTAACCCTAACATTATCCTAGGGCGGATGCTAACCCTAACCCTAACCCTAACACTATCCTAGGGCTGATGCTAACCCTAACCCTAACACTATCCTAGGCCTGATGCTAACCCTAACCCTAACCCTAACACTCTCCAAGGGCTGATGCTAACCCTAACCCTAACCCTAACACTATCCTAGGGCTGATGCTAACCCTAACCTTAACTCTAACACTATCTTAGTGCTGAGGCTAACCCTAACCCTAACACTATCCTACGGCTGATGCTAACCCTAACCCTAACCCTAACACTATCCTAGGGCTGATGCTAACCCTAACCCTAACACTATCCTAGGGCTGATGCTAATCCTAACCCTAACCCTAACACTATCCTAGGGCTGATGCTAACCCTAACCCTAACACTATCCTAGGGCTGATGCTAACCCTAACCCTAACCCTAACACTATCCTAGGGCTGATGCTTACCCTAACCCTAACACTATCCTAGACCTGATGATAACCCTAACCCTAACCCTAACACTATCCTAGGGCTGATGCTAACCCTAACCCTAACACAATCCTAGGGCTGATGCTAACCCTAACCCTAACCCTAACACTATCCTAGGGCTGATGCTAACCCTAACGCTAACGCTAACACTATCCTTGAACTGATGCTAACCCTAATCCTAACCCTAACACTATCCTAGGCCTGATGATAACCCTAACCCTAACCCTAACACTATCCTAGGGTTTATGTTAACCCTAACCCTAACACTATCCTAGAGCTGATGCTAACCCTAACCCTAAACCTAACACTATCCTAGGGCGAATGCTAACCCTAACCCTAACCCTAACACTATCCTAGGGCTGATGCTAACCCTAACACTAACACTATCCTAGGGCTTATGCTAACCCTAAACCTAACCCTAACACTCTGCAAGGGCTGATGCTAACCCTAACCCTAACCCTAACACTATCCTAGGGCTGATGCTAACCCTAACCCTAACACTATCCTAGGCCTGATGATAACCCTAACCCTAACCCTGACACTATCCTAGGGCTGATGCTAACCCTAACCCTAGCACTATCCTAGGGCTGATGCTAACCCTAACCCTAACCCTAACACTATCCTAGGCCTGATGCTAACCCTATCCCTAACCCTAACACTCTCCTAGGGCTGAGGCTAACCCTAACCCTAACACTATCCTAGGGCTGATGCTAACCCTAACCCTAACCCAAACACTATCCTAGGGTTGATGCTAACCCTAACCCTAACCCTAACACTATCCTTGGGCTGATGCTAACCCTAACCCTAACACTATCCTGGGCCTGATGCTAACCCTAACCCTAACCCTAACACTATCATAGGGCTGATGCTAACCCTAACCCTAACACTATCCTTGGGCTGATGCTAAACCTAACCCTAACCCTAACACTATCCTAGGGCAGATGCTAACCCTAACGCTAACCCTAACACTATCCTTGAACTGATGCTAATCCTAACCCTAACCCTAACACTATCCTAGGCCTGATGATAACCCTAACCCTAACCCTAACAATATCCTAGGGTTTATGTTAACCCTAACCCTAACACTATCGTAGGGCTGATGCTAACCCTAACCCTAACCCTAACACTATCCTAGGGCGGATGCTAACCCTAACCCTAACCCTAACACTATCCTAGGGCTGATGCTAACCCTAACACTAACACTATCCTAGGGCTGATGCTAACCCTAACCCTAACCCAAACATTATCCTAGGGCGGATGCTAACCCTAACCATAACCATAACACTATCCTAGGGCTGATGCTAACCCTCACACTAACACTATCCTAGGCCTGATGCTAACCCTAACCCTAACCCTAACACTAACACTATCCTAGGGCGGATGCTAACCCTAACCCTAACCCTAACACTATCCTAGGGCTGATGCTAACCTTAACACTAACACTATCCTAGGGATGATGCTAACCCTAACCCTAACCCTAACATTATCCTAGGGCTGATGCTAACCCTAACCCTAACCCTAACACTCTCCAAGGGCTGATGCTAACCCTAAACCTAACCCTAACACTAACCTAGGGCTGATGCTAACCCTAACCCTAACACTATCCTGGGGCTGATGCTAACCCTAACCCTAACCCTAACACTATCCTAGGGCTGATGCTAACCCTAACCCTAACACTATCCTAGGGCTGATGCTAACCCTAACCCTAACCCTAACACTATCCTAGGGCTGATGCTAACCCTAACACTAACACTATCCTAGGTTTGATGCTAACCCTAACCCTAACCCTAACACTATCCTAGGGCTGATGCTAACCCTAACCCTAACCCAAACACTATCCTAGTGTTGATGCTAACCCTAACCCTAACACTATCCTAGGGCTGATGCTAACCCTAACCCTAACCCTAACACTATCCTTGGGCTGATGCTAACCCTAACCCTAACACTATCCTGGGCCTGATGCTAACCCTAATCCTAACTCTAACACTATCATAGGTCTGATGCTAACCCTAACCCTAACACTATCCTTGGGCTGATGCTAACCCTAACCCTAACCCTAACACTATCCTAGGGCAGATGCTAACCCTAACGCTAACCCTTACACTATCCTTGAACTGATGCTAACCCTAACCCTAACCCTAACACTATCCTAGGCCTGATGATAACCCTAACCCTAACCCTAACACTATCCTAGAGTTTATGTTAACCCTAACCCTAAAACTATCCTAGGGCTGATGCTAACCCTAACCCTAACCCTAACACTATCCTAGGGCGGATGCTAACCCCAACCCTAACCCTAACACTATCCTAGGGCTGATGCTAACCCTAAGACTAACACTATCCTAGGGCTGATGCTAACCCTAACCCTAACCCAAACATTATCCTAGGGCGGATGCTAACCCTAACCCTAACCCTAACACTATCCTAGGGCTGATGCTAACCCTAACACTAACACTATCCTAGGCCTGATGCTAACCCTAACCCTAACCCTAACACTATCCTAGGGCTGATGCTAACCCTAACCCTAACACTATTCTCGGGCTGATGCTAACCCTAACACTAACACTATCCTAGGGCGGATGCTAACCCTAACCCTAACCCTAACACTATCCTAGGGCTGATGCTAACCCTAACACTAACACTATCCTAGGGCTGATGCTAACCCTAACCCTAACCCTAACATTATCCTAGGGCTGATGCTAACCCTAACCCTAACTCTAACACTATCTTAGGGCTGAGGCTAACCCTAACCCTAACACTATCCTACGGCTGATGCTAACCCTAACCCTAACCCTAACACTATCCTAGGGCTGATGATAACC
This sequence comes from Lemur catta, assembly GCF_020740605.2. Classification (NCBI taxonomy): domain Eukaryota; kingdom Metazoa; phylum Chordata; class Mammalia; order Primates; family Lemuridae; genus Lemur; species Lemur catta. Next base: position 92,409,245 of record NC_059137.1, on the reverse strand, counting down.
CTAACCCTAACACTATCCTAGGGCTGATGCTAACCCTAACCCTAACCCTAACACTATCCTAGGGCTGATGCTAACGCTAACCCTAACACTATCCTAGGGCTGATGCTAACCGTAACCCTAAACCTAACACTATCCTAGGGGGGATGATAACCCTAACCCTAACCCTAACACTATCCTAGGGCTGATGCTAACCCTAACAGTAACACTATCCTAGGGCTGATGCTAACCCTAACAATAACCCTAACACTCTCCAAGGGCTGATGCTAACCCTAACCCTAACCCTAACACTATCCTAGGGCTGATGCTAACCCTAACCCTAACACTATCCTAGGGCTGATGCTAACCTAACCCTAACCCTAACACTAAACTAGGGTTGATGCGAACCCTAACCCTAACACTATCCTAGGGCTGATGCTAACCCTAACCCTAACCCTAACACTATCTTAGGGCTGATGTTAACCCTAACCCTAACACTATCCTAGGGCTGATGCTAACCCTAACCCTAACCCTAACACTAACCTAGGGCTGATGCTAACCCTAACCCTAACACTATCCTAGGGCTGATGCTAACCCTAAGACTAACACTATCCTAGGGCTGATGCTAACCCTAACCCTAACCCAAACATTATCCTAGGGCGGATGCTAACCCTAACCCTAACCCTAACACTATCCTAGGGCTGATGCTAACCCTAACACTAACACTATCCTAGGCCTGATGCTAACCCTAACCCTAACCCTAACACTATCCTAGGGCTGATGCTAACCCTAACCCTAACACTATCCTAGGGCTGATGCTAACCCTAACCCTAACACTATCCTTGGGCTGTTGCTAACCCTAACCCTAACCCTAACACTCTCCTAGGGCAGATGCTAACCCTAACCCTAACACTATCCTCGGGCTGATGCTAACCCTAACCCTAACACTATCCTCGGGCTGATGCTAACCCTAACCCTAACCCTAACACTATCCTAGGGCTGATGCTAACCCTAACCCTAACACTATCCTAGGGCTGATGCTAACCCTAACCCTAACCCTAACACTATCCTAGGGCTGATGCTAACCCTAACCCTAACACTATCCTAGGCCTGACGATAAACCTAACCCTAACCCTAACACTATCCTAGGGCTGATGCTAACCCTAACCCTAACCCTAACACTATCCTTGGGCTCATGCTAACCCTAACCCTAACACTATAATAGGCCTGATGATAACCCTAACCCTAACCCTAACACTATCCTAGGGTTTATGTTAACCCTAACCCTAAGACTATCCTAGGGCTGATGCTAACCCTAACCCTAACCCTAACACTATCCTAGGGCGGATGCTAATCCTAACCCTAACCCTAACACTATCCTAGGGCTGATGCTAACCCTAACCCTAACCCTAACATTATCCTAGGGCTGATGCTAACCCTAACCCTAACTCTAACACTATCTTAGGGCTGAGGCTAACCCTAACCCCAACACTATCCTTGGGCTGATGCTAACCCTAACCCTAACACTAACTCTATCCTAGGGTTGATGCTAACCCTAACCCTAACACTATCCTAGGGCTGATGCTAACCCTAACCCTAACCCTAACACTATACAAGGGCTGATGCTAACCCTAACCCTAACACTATCCTAGGCCTGATGATAACCCTAATCCTAACCCTAACACTATCCTAGGGCTGATGCTAACCCTAACCCTAACACTATCCTAGGGCTGATGCTAACCCTAACCCTAACCCTAACACTATCCTAAGTCTGATGCTAACCCTAGCCCTCACACTATCCTAGGCCAGATGATAACCCTAACCCTAACCTTAACACTATCCTAGGGCTGATGCTAACCCTAACCCTAACCCTAACACTATCCTAGAGCTGATGCTAACCCTAACCCTAACACTATCCTAGGCCTGATGATAACCCTAACCCTAACCCTGACACTATTCTAGGGCTGATGCTAACCCTAACCCTAACACTATCCTAGGGCTGATGCTAACCCTAACCCTAACCCTAACACTATCCTAGGCCTGATGCTAACCCTATCCCTAACCCTAACACTCTCCTAGGGCTGAGGCTAACCCTAACCCTAACACTATCCTAGGGCTGATGCTAACCCTAACCCTAACCCAAACACTATCCTAGGGTTGATGCTAACCCTAACACTAACACTATCCTAGGGCTGATGCTAACCCTAACCCTAACCCTAACACTATCCTTGGGCTGATGCTAACCCTAACCCTAATACTATCCTGGGCCTGATGCTAACCCTAACCCTAACCCTAACACTATCCTAGGGCTGATGCTAATCCTAACCCTAACACTATCCTTGGGCTGATGCTAACCCTAACCCTAACCCTAACACTATCCTAGGGCAGATGCTAACTCTAACGCTAACCCTAACACTATCCTTGAACTGATGCTAACCCTAACCCTAACCCTAAAACTATCCTAGGCCTGATGATAACCCTAACCCTAACCCTAACACTATCCTAGGATTTATGTTAACCCTAACCCTAACACTATCCTCGGGCTGATGCTAACCCTAACCCTAACCCTAACACTATCCTAGGGCGGATGCTAACCCTAACCCTAACCCTAACACTATGCTAGGGCTGATGCTAACCCTAACACTAACACTATCCTAGGGCTGATGCTAACCCTAACCCTAACCCTAACATTATCCTAGGGCGGATGCTAACCCTAACCCTAACCCTAACACTATCCTAGGGCTGATGCTAACCCTAACCCTAACACTATCCTAGGACTGATGCTAACCCTAACCCTAACCCTAACACTCTCCAAGGGCTGATGCTAACCCTAACCCTAACCCTAACACTATCCTAGGGCTGATGCTAACCCTAACCCTAACTCTAACACTATCTTAGGGCTGAGGCTAACCCTAACCCTAACACTATCCTACGGCTGATGCTAACCCTAACCCTAACCCTAACACTATCCTAGGGCTGATGCTAACCCTAACCCTAACACTATCCTAGGGCTGATGCTAATCCTAACCCTAACCCTAACACTATCCTAGGGCTGATGCTAACCCTAACCCTAACACTATCCTAGGGCTGATGCTAACCCTAACCGTAACCCTAACACTATCCTAGGGCTGATGCTAACCCTAACCCTAACACTATCCTAGACCTGATGATAACCCTAACCCTAACCCTAACACTATCCTAGGGCTGATGCTAACCCTAACCCTAACACTATCCTAGACCTGATGATAACCCTAACCCTAACCCTAACACTCTCCTAGGGCTGAGGGTAACCCTAACCCTAACACTATCCTAGGGCTAATGCTAACCCTAACCCTAACCCAAACACTATCCTAGGGTTGATGCTAACCCTAACCCTAACACTATCCTAGGGCTGATGCTAACCCTAACCCTAACCCTAACACTATCTTTGGGCTGATGCTAACCCTAACCCTAACACTATCCTGGGCCTGATGCTAACCCTAACCCTAACCCTAACACTATCCTAGGGCTGATGCTAACCCTAACACTAACACTATCCTTGGGCTGATGCTAACCCTAACCCTAACCCTAACACTATCTTAGGGCAGATGCTAACCCTAACGCTAACCCTAACACTATCCTTGAACTGATGCTAATCCTAACCCTAACCCTAACACTATCCTATGCCTGATGATAACCCTAACCCTAACCCTAACAATATCCTAGGGTTTATGTTAACCCTAACCCTAACACTATCGTAGGGCTGATGCTAACCCTAACCCTAACCCTAACACTATCCTAGGGCGGATGCTAACCCTAACCCTAACCCTAACACTATCCTAGGGCTGATGCTAACCCTAACACTAACACTATCCTAGGGCTGATGCTAACCCTAACCCTAACCCAAACATTATCCTAGGGCGGATGCTAACCCTAACCATAACCATAACACTATCCTAGGGCTGATGCTAACCCTAACACTAACACTATCCTAGGCCTGATGCTAACCCTAACCCTAACCCTAACACTATCCTAGGGCTGATGCTAACCCTAACCCTAACACTATCCTAGGGCTGATGCTAACCCTAACCCTAACACTATCCTAGGGCGGATGCTAACCCTAACCCTAACCCTAACACTATCCTAGGGCTGATGCTAACCTTAACACTAACACTATCCTAGGGATGATGCTAACCCTAACCCTAACCCTAACATTATCCTAGGGCTGATGCTAACCCTAACCATAACCCTAACACTCTCCAAGGGCTGATGCTAACCCTAACCCTAACCCTAACACTATCCTAGGGCTGATGCTAACCCTAACCCTAACTCTAACACTATCTTAGGGCTGAGGCTAACCCTAACCCTATCACTATCCTACGGCTGATGCTAACCCTAACCCTAACCCTAACACTATCCTAGGGCTGATGCTAACCCTAACCCTAACACTATCCCAGGGCTGATGCTAATCCTAACCCTAACCCTAACACTATCCTAGGGCTGATGCTAACCCTAACCCTAACACTATCCTAGGGCTGATGCTAACCCTAACCCTAACACTAACACTATCCTAGGGCTGATGCGAACCCTAACCCTAACACTATCCTAGGCCTGATGATAACCCTAACCCTAACCCTAACACTATCCTAGGGCTGATGCTAACCCTAACCCTAACACTATCCTAGGGCTGATGCTAACCCTAACCCTAACCCTAACACTATCCTAGGGCTGATGCTAACCCTAACGCTAACCCTAACACTATCCTTGGACTGATGCTAACCCTAACCCTAACCCTAACACTATCCTAGGCCTGATGATAACCCTAACCCTAACCCTAACACTATCCTAGGGTTTATGTTAACCCTAACCCTAACACTATCCTAGGGCTGATGCTAACCCTAACCCTAAACCTAACACTATCCTAGGGCGGATGCTAACCCTAACCCTAACCCTAACACTATCCTAGGGCTGATGCTAACCCTAACACTAACACTATCCTAGGGCTCATGCTAACACTAACCCTAACCCTAACACTCTCCAAGGGCTGATGCTAACCCTAACCCTAACCCTAACACTATCCTAGGGCTGATGCTAACCCTAACCCTAACACTATCCTAGGGCTGAAGCTAACCCTAACCCTAACCCTAACACTATCCTAGGGTTGATGCTAACCCTAACCCTAACACTATCCTAGGGCTGATGCAAACCTTAACCCTAACCCTAACACTATCCTAGGGCTGATGCTAACCCTAACGGTAACACTATCCTAGGGCTGATGCTAACCCTAACCCTAACCCTAACACTAACCTAGGGCTGATGCTAACCCTAACCCTAACACTATCCTGGGGCTGATGCTAACCCTAACCCTAACCCTAACACTATCCTAGGGCTGATGCTAACCCTAACCCTAACACTATCCTAGGGCTGATGCTAACCCTAACCCTAACCCTAACACTATCCTAGGGCTGATGCTAACCCTAACACTAACACTATCCTAGGGCTGATGCTAACCCTAACCCTAACCCTAACACTATCCTAGGGCTGATGCTAACCCTAACCCTAACCCAAACACTATCCTAGTGTTGATGCTAACCCTAACCCTAACACTATCCTAGGGCTGATGCTAACCCTAACCCTAACCCTAACACTATCCTTGGGCTGATGCTAACCCTAACCCTAACACTATCCTGGGCCTAATGCTAACCCTAACCCTAACTCTAACACTATCATAGGTCTGATGCTAACCCTAACCCTAACACTATCCTTGGGCTGATGCTAACCCTAACCCTAACCCTAACACTATCCTAGGGCAGATGCTAACCCTAACGCTAACCCTTACACTATCCTTGAACTGATGCTAACCCTAACCCTAACCCTAACACTATCCTAGGCCTGATGATAACCCTAACCCTAACCCTAACACTATCCTAGGGTTTATGTTAACCCTAACCCTAACACTATCCTAGGGCTGATGCTAACCCTAACCCTAACCCTAACACTATCCTAGGGCGGATGCTAACCGCAACCCTAACCCTAACACTATCCTAGGGCTGATGCTAACCCTAAGACTAACACTATCCTAGGGCTGATGCTAACCCTAACCCTAACACTATTCTCGGGCTGATGCTAACAATAACACTAACACTATCCTAGGGCGGATGCTAACACTAACCCTAACCCTAACACTATCCTAGGGCTGATGCTAACCCTAACACTAACACTATCCTAGGGCTGATGCTAACCCTAACCCTAACCCTAACATTATCCTAGGGCTGATGCTAACCCTAACCCTAACTCTAACACTATCATAGGGCTGATGCTAACCCTAACCCTAACACTATCCTTGGGCTGTTGCTAACCCTAACCCTAACCCTAACACTATCCTGGGGCAGATGCTAACCCTAACGCTAACCCTAACACTATCCTAGGGCTGATGCTAACCCTAACCCTAACCCTAACACTATCCTAGGGCTGATGCTAACCCTAACCCTAACACTATCCTCGGGCTGATGCTAACCCTAACCCTATCCCGAACACTATCCTAGGGCTGATGCTAACCCTAACCCTAACACTATCCTAGGGCTGATGCTAACCCTAACCCTAACCCTAACACTATCCTAGGGCTGATGCTAACCCTAACCCTAACACTATCCTAGGCCTGATGATAAACCTAACCCTAACCCTAACACTATCCTAGGGCTGATGCTAACCCTAACCCTAACCCTAACACTATACTTGGGCTCATGCTAACCCTAACCCTAACACTATAATAGGCCTGATGATAACCCTAACCCTAACCCTAACACTATCCTAGGGCTTATGTTAACCCTAACCCTAAGACTATCCTAGGGCTGATGCTAACCCTAACCCTAACCCTAACACTATCCTAGGGCGGATGCTAACCCTAACCCTAACCCTAACACTATCCTAGGGCTGATGCTAACCCTAACCCTAACCCTAACATTATCCTAGGGCTGATGCTAACCCTAACCCTAACTCTAACACTATCTTAGGGCTGAGGCTAACCCTAACCCCAACACTATCCTTGGGCTGATGCTAACCCTAACCCTAACCCTAACTCTATCCTAGGGTTGATGCTAACCCTAACCCTAACACTATCCTAGGGCTGATGCTAACCCTAACCCTAACCCTAACACTATACAAGGGCTGATGCTAACCCTAACCCTAACACTATCCTAGGCCTGATGATAACCCTAATCCTAACCCTAACACTATCCTAGGGCTGATGCTAACCCTAACCCTAACACTATCCTAGGGCTGATGCTAACCCTAACCCTAACCCTAACACTATCCTAAGTCTGATGCTAACCCTAGCCCTCACACTATCTAGGCCTGATGATAACCCTAACCCTAACCTTAACACTATCCTAGGGCTGATGCTAACCCTAACCCTAACCCTAACACTATCCTAGAGCTGATGCTAACCCTAACCCTAACACTATCCTTGGGCTGATGCTAACCCTAACCCTAACCCTAACACTATCCTAGGGCAGATGCTAACCCTAACGCTAACCCTAACACTATCCTTGAACTGATGCTAACCCTAACCTTAACCCTAACACTATCCTAGGCCTGATGATAACCCTAACCCTAACCCTAACACTATCCTAGGATTTATGTTAACCCTAACCCTAACACTATCCTCGGGCTGATGCTAACCCTAACCCTAACCCTAACACTATCCTAGGGCGGATGCTAACCCTAACCCTAACCCTAACACTATCCTAGGGCTGATGCTAACCCTAACACTAACACTATCCTAGGGCTGATGCTAACCCTAACCCTAACCCTAACATTATCCTAGGGCGGATGCTAACCCTAACCCTAACCCTAACACTATCCTAGGGCTGATGCTAACCCTAACCCTAACACTATCCTAGGCCTGATGCTAACCCTAACCCTAACCCTAACACTCTCCAAGGGCTGATGCTAACCCTAACCCTAACCCTAACACTATCCTAGGGCTGATGCTAACCCTAACCTTAACTCTAACACTATCTTAGTGCTGAGGCTAACCCTAACCCTAACACTATCCTACGGCTGATGCTAACCCTAACCCTAACCCTAACACTATCCTAGGGCTGATGCTAACCCTAACCCTAACACTATCCTAGGGCTGATGCTAATCCTAACCCTAACCCTAACACTATCCTAGGGCTGATGCTAACCCTAACCCTAACACTATCCTAGGGCTGATGCTAACCCTAACCCTAACCCTAACACTATCCTAGGGCTGATGCTTACCCTAACCCTAACACTATCCTAGACCTGATGATAACCCTAACCCTAACCCTAACACTATCCTAGGGCTGATGCTAACCCTAACCCTAACACAATCCTAGGGCTGATGCTAACCCTAACCCTAACCCTAACACTATCCTAGGGCTGATGCTAACCCTAACGCTAACGCTAACACTATCCTTGAACTGATGCTAACCCTAATCCTAACCCTAACACTATCCTAGGCCTGATGATAACCCTAACCCTAACCCTAACACTATCCTAGGGTTTATGTTAACCCTAACCCTAACACTATCCTAGAGCTGATGCTAACCCTAACCCTAAACCTAACACTATCCTAGGGCGAATGCTAACCCTAACCCTAACCCTAACACTATCCTAGGGCTGATGCTAACCCTAACACTAACACTATCCTAGGGCTTATGCTAACCCTAAACCTAACCCTAACACTCTGCAAGGGCTGATGCTAACCCTAACCCTAACCCTAACACTATCCTAGGGCTGATGCTAACCCTAACCCTAACACTATCCTAGGCCTGATGATAACCCTAACCCTAACCCTGACACTATCCTAGGGCTGATGCTAACCCTAACCCTAGCACTATCCTAGGGCTGATGCTAACCCTAACCCTAACCCTAACACTATCCTAGGCCTGATGCTAACCCTATCCCTAACCCTAACACTCTCCTAGGGCTGAGGCTAACCCTAACCCTAACACTATCCTAGGGCTGATGCTAACCCTAACCCTAACCCAAACACTATCCTAGGGTTGATGCTAACCCTAACCCTAACCCTAACACTATCCTTGGGCTGATGCTAACCCTAACCCTAACACTATCCTGGGCCTGATGCTAACCCTAACCCTAACCCTAACACTATCATAGGGCTGATGCTAACCCTAACCCTAACACTATCCTTGGGCTGATGCTAAACCTAACCCTAACCCTAACACTATCCTAGGGCAGATGCTAACCCTAACGCTAACCCTAACACTATCCTTGAACTGATGCTAATCCTAACCCTAACCCTAACACTATCCTAGGCCTGATGATAACCCTAACCCTAACCCTAACAATATCCTAGGGTTTATGTTAACCCTAACCCTAACACTATCGTAGGGCTGATGCTAACCCTAACCCTAACCCTAACACTATCCTAGGGCGGATGCTAACCCTAACCCTAACCCTAACACTATCCTAGGGCTGATGCTAACCCTAACACTAACACTATCCTAGGGCTGATGCTAACCCTAACCCTAACCCAAACATTATCCTAGGGCGGATGCTAACCCTAACCATAACCATAACACTATCCTAGGGCTGATGCTAACCCTCACACTAACACTATCCTAGGCCTGATGCTAACCCTAACCCTAACCCTAACACTATCCTAGGGCTGATGCTAACCCTAACCCTAACACTATCCTAGGGCTGATGCTAACCCTAACACTAACACTATCCTAGGGCGGATGCTAACCCTAACCCTAACCCTAACACTATCCTAGGGCTGATGCTAACCTTAACACTAACACTATCCTAGGGATGATGCTAACCCTAACCCTAACCCTAACATTATCCTAGGGCTGATGCTAACCCTAACCCTAACCCTAACACTCTCCAAGGGCTGATGCTAACCCTAAACCTAACCCTAACACTATCCTAGGGATGATGCTAACCCTAACCCTAATTCTAACACTATCTTAGGGCTGAGGCTAACCCTAACCCTATCACTATCCTACGGCTGATGCTAACCCTAACCCTAACCCTAACACTATCCTAGGGCTGATGCTAACCCTAACCCTAACACTATCCTAGGGCTGATGCTAATCCTAACCCTAACCCTAACACTATCCTAGGGCTGATGCTAACCCTAACCCTAACACTAACACTATCCTAGGGCTGATGCGAACCCTAACCCTAACACTATCCTAGGCCTGATGATAACCCTAACCCTAACCCTAACACTATCCTAGGGCTGATGCTAACCCTAACCCTAACACTATCCTAGGGCTGATGCTAACCCTAACCCTAACCCTAACACTATCCTAGGGCTGATGCTAACCCTAACGCTAACCCTAACACTATCCTAGGGCTGATGCTAACCCTAACCCTAACCCTAAAACTATCCTAGGGCTGATGCTAACCCTAACCCTAACCCTAACACTATCCTAGGGCTGATGCTAACCCTAACACTAACACTATCCTAGGGCTCATGCTAACCCTAACCCTAACCCTAACACTCTCCAAGGGCTGATGCTAACCCTAACCCTAACCCTAACACTATCCTAGGGCTCATGCTAACCCTAACCCTAACACTATCCTAGGGCTGAAGCTAACCCTAACCCTAACCCTAACACTATCCTAGGGTTGATGCTAACCTTAACCCTAACACTATCCTAGGGCTGATGCAAACCTTAACCCTATCCCTAACACTATCCTAGGGCTGATGCTAACCCTAACGGTAACACTATCCTAGGGCTGATGCTAACCCTAACCCTAACCCTAACACTAACCTAGGGCTGATGCTAACCCTAACCCTAACACTATCCTGGGGCTGATGCTAACCCTAACCCTAACCCTAACACTATCCTAGGGCTGATGCTAACCCTAACCCTAACACTATCCTAGGGCTGATGCTAACCCTAACCCTAACCCTAACACTATCCTAGGGCTGATGCTAACCCTAACACTAACACTATCCTAGGGCTGATGCTAACCCTAACCCTAACCCTAACACTATCCTAGGGCTGATGCTAACCCTAACCCTAACCCAAACACTATCCTAGTGTTGATGCTAACCCTAACCCTAACACTATCCTAGGGCTGATGCTAACCCTAACCCTAACCCTAACACTATCCTTGGGCTGATGCTAACCCTAACCCTAACACTATCCTGGGCCTAATGCTAACCCTAACCCTAACTCTAACACTATCATAGGTCTGATGCTAACCCTAACCCTAACACTATCCTTGGGCTGATGCTAACCCTAACCCTAACCCTAACACTATCCTAGGGCGGATGCTAACCCCAACCCTAACCCTAACACTATCCTAGGGCTGATGCTAACCCTAAGACTAGCACTATCCTAGGGCTGATGCTAACCCTAACCCTAACCCAAACATTATCCTAGGGCGGATGCTAACCCTAACCCTAACCCTAACACTATCCTAGGGCTGATGCTAACCCTAACACTAACACTATCCTAGGCCTGATGCTAACCCTAACCCTAACCCTAACACTATCCTAGGGCTGATGCTAACCCTAACCCTAACACTATTCTCGGGCTGATGCTAACCCTAACACTAACACTATCCTAGGGCGGATGCTAACCCTAACCCTAACCCTAACACTATCCTAGGGCTGATGCTAACCCTAACACTAACACTATCCTAGGGCTGATGCTAACCCTAACCCTAACCCTAACATTATCCTAGGGCTGATGCTAACCCTAACCCTAACTCTAACACTATCATAGGGCTGATGCTAACCCTAACCCTAACACTATCCTTGGGCTGTTGCTAACCCTAACCCTAACCCTAACACTATCCTAGGGCAGATGCTAACCCTAACGCTAACCCTAACACTATCCTAGGGCTGATGCTAACCCTAACCCTAACCCTAACACTATCCTAGGGCTGATGCTAACCCTAACCCTAACACTATCCTAGGCCTGATGATAAACCTAACCCTAACCCTAACACTATCCTAGGGCTGATGCTAACCCTAACCCTAACCCTAACACTATCCTTGGGCTCATGCTAACCCTAACCCTAACACTATAATAGGCCTGATGATAACCCTAACCCTAACCCTAACACTATCCTAGGGTTTATGTTAACCCTAACCCTAAGACTATCCTAGGGCTGATGCTAACCCTAACCCTAACCCTAACACTATCCTAGGGCTGATGCTAACCCTAACCCTAACCCTAACACTATCCTAGGGCTGATGCTAACCCTAACCCTAACCCTAACATTATCCTAGGGCTGATGCTAACCCTAACCCTAACTCTAACACTATCTTAGGGCTGAGGCTAACCCTAACCCCAACACTATCCTTGGGCTGATGCTAACCCTAACCCTAACCCTAACTCTATCCTAGGGTTGATGCTAACCCTAACCCTAACACTATCCTAGGGCTGATGCTAACCCTAACCCTAACCCTAACACTATACAAGGGCTGATGCTAACCCTAACCCTAACACTATCCTAGGCCTGATGATAACCCTAATCCTAACCCTAACACTATCCTAGGGCTGATGCTAACCCTAACCCTAACACTATCCTAGGGCTGATGCTAACCCTAACCCTAACCCTAACACTATCCTAAGTCTGATGCTAACCCTAGCCCTCACACTATCCTAGGCCTGATGATAACCCTAACCCTAACCTTAACACTATCCTAGGGCTGATGCTAACCCTAACCCTAACCCTAACACTATCCTAGAGCTGATGCTAACCCTAACCCTAACACTATCCTAGGCCTGATGATAACCCTAACCCTAACCCTGACACTATCCTAGGGCTGATGCTAACCCTAACCCTAACACTATCCTAGGGCTGATGCTAACCCTAACCCTAACCCTAACACTATCCTAGGCCTGATGCTAACCCTATCCCTAACCCTAACACTCTCCTAGGGCTGAGGCTAACCCTAACCCTAACACTATCCTAGGGCTGATGCTAACCCTAACCCTAACCCAAACACTATCCTAGGGTTGATGCTAACCCTAACCCTAACACTATCCTAGGGCTGATGCTAACCCTAACCCTAACCCTAACACTATCCTTGGGCTGATGCTAACCCTAACCCTAATACTATCCTGGGCCTGATGCTAACCCTAACCCTAACCCTAACACTATCCTAGGGCTGATGCTAATCCTAACCCTAACACTATCCTTGGGCTGATGCTAACCCTAACCCTAACCCTAACACTATCCTAGGGCAGATGCTAACCCTAACGCTAACCCTAACACTATCCTTGAACTGATGCTAACCCTAACCCTAACCCTAACACTATCCTAGGCCTGATGATAACCCTAACCCTAACCCTAACACTATCCTAGGATTTATGTTAACCCTAACCCTAACCCTAACACTATCCTAGGATTTATGTTAACCCTAACCCTAACACTATCCTCGGGCTGATGCTAACCCTAACCCTAACCCTAACACTATCCTAGGGCGGATGCTAACCCTAACCCTAACCCTAACACTATCCTAGGGCTGATGCTAACCCTAACACTAACACTATCCTAGGGCTGATGCTAACCCTAACCCTAACCCTAACATTATCCTAGGGCGGATGCTATCCCTATCCCTAACCCTAACACTATCCTAGGGCTGATGCTAACCCTAACCCTAACACTATCCTAGGCCTGATGCTAACCCTAACCCTAACCCTAACACTCTCCAAGGGCTGATGCTAACCCTAACCCTAACCCTAACACTATCCTAGGGCTGATGCTAACCCTAACCCTAACTCTAACACTATCTTAGGGCTGAGGCTAACCCTAACCCTAACACTATCCTACGGCTGATGCTAACCCTAACCCTAACCCTAACACTATCCTAGGGCTGATGCTAACCCTAACCCTAACACTATCCTAGGGCTGATGCTAATCCTAACCCTAACCCTAACACTATCCTAGGGCTGATGCTAATCCTAACCCTAACACTATCCTAGGGCTGATGCTAACCCTAACCCTAACCCTAACACTATCCTAGGGCTGATGCTAACCCTAACCCTAACACTATCCTAGACCTGATGATAACCCTAACCCTAACCCTAACACTATCCTAGGGCTGATGCTAACCCTAACCCTAACACAATCCTAGGGCTGATGCTAACCCTAACCCTAACCCTAACACTATCCTAGGGCTGATGCTAACCCTAACGCTAACCCTAACACTATCCTTGAACTGATGCTAACCCTAATCCTAACCCTAACACTATCCTAGGCCTGATGATAACCCTAACCCTAACCCTAATACTATCCTAGGGTTTATGTTAACCCTAACCCTAACACTATCCTAGAGCTGATGCTAACCCTAACCCTAAACCTAACACTATCCTAGGGCGAATGCTAACCCTAACCCTAACCCTAACACTATCCTAGGGCTGATGCTAACCCTAACACTAACACTATCCTAGGGCTTATGCTAACCCTAACCCTAACCCTAACACTTTGCAAGGGCTGATGCTAACCCTAACCCTAACCCTAACACTATCCTAGGGCTGATGCTAACCCTAACCCTAACACTATCCTAGGGCTGATGCTAACCCTAACCCTAACACTATCCTAGGGTTGATGCTAACCCTAACCCTAACACTATCCTAGGGCTGATGCTAACCTTAACCCTAACCCTAACACTATCCTAGGGCTGCTGCTAACCCTAACGCTAACACTATCCTAGGGCTGATGCTAACCCTAACCCTAACCCTAACACTAACCTAGGGCTGATGCTAACCCTAACCCTATCACTATCCTGGGGCTGATGCTAACCCTACTTCTAACCCTAACACTATCCTAGGGCTGATGCTAACCCTAACCGTAACACTATCCTAGGGCTGATGCTAACCCTAACCCTAACCCTAACACTATCCTAGGGCTGATGCTAACCCTAACACTAACACTATCCTAGGGCTGATGCTAACCCTAACCCTAACCCTAACACTATCCTAGGGCTGATCCTAACCCTAACCCTAACCCAAACACTATCCTAGGGTTGATGCTAACCCTAACCCTAACACTATCCTAGAGCTGATGCTAACCCTAACCCTAACCCTAACACTATCCTTGGGCTGATGCTAACCCTAACCCTAACACTATCCTGGGCCTGATGCTAACCCTAACCCTAACCCTAACACTATCATAGGTCTGATGCTAACCCTAACCCTAACACTATCCTTGGGCAGATGCTAACCCTAACCCTAACATTAACACTATCCTAGGCCTGATGATAACCCTAACCCTAACCCTAACACTATCCTAGGGTTTATGTTAACCCTAACCCTAACACTATCCTAGGGCTGATGCTAACCCTAACCCTAACCCTAACACTATCCTAGGGCGGATGCTAACCCTAACCCTAACCCTAACACTATCCTAGGGCTGATGCTAACCCTAACAATAACACTATCCTGGGGCTGATGCTAACCCTAACCCTAACCCAAACATTATCCTAGGGCGGATGCTAACCCTAACCCTAACCCTAACACTATCCTAGGCCTGATGCTAACCCTAACCCTAACCCTAACACTATCCTAGGGCTGATGCTAACCCTAACCCTAACACTGTCCTCGGGCTGATGCTAACCCTAACCCTAACACTATCCTAGGGCTGATGCTAACCCTAACCCTAACCCTAACACTATCCTAGGGCTGATGCTAACCCTAACACTAACACTATCCTAGGGCTGATGCTAACCCTAACCCTAACCCTAACATTATCCTAGGGCTGATGCTAACCCTAACCCTAACTCTAACACTATCTTAGGGCTGAGGCTAACCCTAAGCCTAACACTATCCTACGGCTGATGCTAACCCTAACCCTAACCCTAACACTATCCTAGGGCTGATGCTAACCCTAACCCTAACACTATCCTAGGGCTGATGCTAACCCTAACCCTAACCCTAACACTATCCTAGGGCTGATGCTAACCCTAACCCTAACACTATCCTAGGGCTCATGCTAACCCTAACCCTAAACCTAACACTATCCTAGGGGGGATGCTAACCCTAACCCTAACCCTAACACTATCCTAGGGCTGATGCTAACCCTAACACTAACACTATCGTAGGGCTGATGCTAACCCTAACCCTAACTCTAACACTCTCCAAGGGCTGATGCTAACCCTAACCCTAACCCTAACACTATCCTAGAGCTGATGCTAACCCTAACCCTAACACTATCCTAGGGCTGATGCTAACCCTAACCCTGACCCTAACACTATCCTAGGGTTGATGATAACCCTAACCCTAACACTATTCTAGGGCTGATGCTAACCCTAACCCTAACCCTAACACTATCTTAGGGCTGATGTTAACCCTAACCCTAACACTATCCTAGGGCTGATGCTAACCCTAACCCTAACCCTAACACTAACCTAGGGCTGATACTAACCCTAACCCTAACACTATCCTAGGGCTGATGCTAACCCTAACCCTAACCCTAACACTATCCTAGGGCTGATGCTAACCCTAACCCTAACACTATCCTAGGCCTGAAGCTAACCCTAACCCTAACCCTAACACTATCCTAGGGCTGATGCTAACCCTAACCCTAACACTATCCTAGGGCTGATGCTAACCCTAACTCTAACCCTAACACTATCCTAGGGCTGATGCTAACCCTAACCCTAACTCTAACACTATCTTAAGGCTGAGGCTAACCCTAACCCTAACACTATCCTACGGCTGATGCTAACCCGAACCCTAACCCTAACACTATCCTAGGGCTGATGCTAACCCTAACCATAACACTATCATAGGCCTGATGCTAACCCTAACCCTAACCCTAACTCTATCCTAGGGTTGATGCTAACCCTAACCCTAACACTATCCTAGGGCTGATGCTAACCCTAACCCAAACACTAACACTATCCTAGGGCTGATGCTAACCCTAACCCTAACACTATCCTAGGCCTGATGATAACCCTAACCCTAACCCTAACACTATCCTAGGGCTGATGCTAACCCTAACCCTAACACTATCCTAGGGCTGATGCTAACCCTAACCCTAACCCTAACACTATCCTAAGTCTGATGCTAACCCTAGCCCTCACACTATCCTAGGCCTGATGATAACCCTAACCCTAACCTTAACACTATCCTAGGGCTGATGCTAACCCTAACCCTAACCATAACACTATCCTAGAGCTGATGCTAACCCTAACCCTAACACTATCCTAGGCCTGATGATAACCCTAACCCTAACCCTGACACTATCCTAGGGCTGATGCTAACCCTAACCCTAGCACTATCCTAGGGCTGATGCTAACCCTAACCCTAACCCTAACACTATCCTAGGCCTGATGCTAACCCTATCCCTAACCCTAACACTCTCCTAGGGCTGAGGCTAACACTAACCCTAACACTATCCTAGGGCTGATGCTAACCCTAACCCTAACCCAAACACTATCCTAGGGTTGATGCTAACCCTAACCCTAACACTATCCTAGGGCTGATGCTAACCCTAACCCTAACCCTAACACTATCCTTGGGCTGATGCTAACCCTAACCCTAACACTATCCTGGGCCTGATGCTAACCCTAACCCTAACCCTAACACTATCATAGGGCTGATGCTAACCCTAACCCTAACACTATCCTTGGGCTGATGCTAACCCTAACCCTAACCCTAACACTATCCTAGGGCAGATGCTAACCCTAACGCTAACCCTAACACTATCCTTGAACTGATGCTAACCCTAACCCTAACCCTAACACTATCCTAGGCCTGATGATAACCCTAACTCTAACCCTAACAATATCCTAGGGTTTATGTTAACCCTAACCCTAACACTATCCTAGGGCTGATGCTAACCCTAACCCTAACCCAAACACTATCCTAGGGCGGATGCTAACCCTAACCCTAACCCTAACACTATCCTAGGGCTGATGCTAACCCTAACACTAACACTATCCTAGGGCTGATGCTAACCCTAACCCTAACCCAAACATTATCCTAGGGCGGATGCTAACCCTAACCATAACCCTAACACTATCCTAGGGCTGATGCTAACCCTAACACTAACACTATCCTAGGCCTGATGCTAACCCTAACCCTAACCCTAACACTATCCTAGGGCTGATGCTAACCCTAACCCTAACACTATCCTAGGGCTGATGCTAACCCTAACACTAACACTATCCTAGGGCGGATGCTAACCCTAACCCTAACCCTAACACTATCCTAGGGCTGATGCTAACCCTAACACTAACACTATCCTAGGGCTGATGCTAACCCTAACCCTAACCCTAACATTATCCTAGGGCTGATGCTAACCCTAACCCTAACCCTAACACTCTCCAAGGGCTGATGCTAACCCTAACCCTAACTCTAACACTATCTTAGGGCTGAGGCTATCCCTAACCCTAACACTATCCTACGGCTGATGCTAACCCTAACCCTAACCCTAACACTATCCTAGGGCTGATGCTAACCCTAACCCTAACACTATCCTAGGGCTGATGCTAATCCTAACCCTAACCCTAACACTATCCTAGGGCTGATGCTAACCCTAACCCTAACACTATCCTAGGGCTGATGCTAACCCTAACCCTAACACTAACACTATCCTAGGGCTGATGTTAACCCTAACCCTAACACTTTCCTAGGCCTGATGATAACCCTAACCCTAACACTATCCTAGGGCTGATGCTAACCCTAACCCTAACACTATCCTAGGGCTGATGCTAACCCTAACCCTAACCCTAACACTATCCTAGGGCTGATGCTAACCCTAACGCTAACCCTAACACTATCCTTGAACTGATGCTAACCCTAACCCTAACCCTAACACTATCCTAGGCCTGATGATAACCCTAACCCTAACCCTAACACTATCCTAGGGTTTATGTTAACCCTAACCCTAACACTATCCTAGGGCTGATGCTAACCCTAACCCTAAACCTAACACTATCCTAGGGCGGATGCTAACCCTAACCCTAACCCTAACACTATCCTAGGTCTGATGCTAACCCTAACACTAACACTATCCTATGGCTCATGCTAACCCTAACCCTAACCCTAACACTCTCCAAGGGCTGATGCTAACCCTAACCCTAACCCTAACACTATCCTAGGGCTGATGCTAACCCTAACCCTAACACTATCCTAGGGCTGATGCTAACCCTAACCCTAACCCTAACACTATCCTAGGGTTGATGCTAACCGTAACCCTAACACTATCCTAGGGCTGATGCAAACCTTAACCCTAACCCTAACACTATCCTAGGGCAGATGCTAACCCTAACGGTAACACTATCCTAGGGCTGATGCTAACCCTAACCCTAACCCTAACACTAACCTAGGGCTGATGCTAACCCTAACCCTAACACTATCCTGGGGCTGATGCTAACCCTAACCCTAACCCTAACACTATCCTAGGGCTGATGCTAACCCTAACCCTAACACTATCCTAGGGCTGATGCTAACCCTAACCCTAACCCTAACACTATCCTAGGGCTGATGCTAACCCTAACACTAACACTATCCTAGGGCTGATGCTAACCCTAACCCTAACCCTAACACTATCCTAGGGCTGATGCTAACCCTAACCCTAACCCAAACACTATCCTAGTGTTGATGCTAACCCTAACCCTAACACTATCCTAGGGCTGATGCTAACCCTAACCCTAACCTTAACACTATCCTTGGGCTGATGCTAACCCTAACCCTAACACTATCCTGGGCCTGATGCTAACCCTAACCCTAACTCTAACACTATCATAGGTCTGATGCTAACCCTAACCCTAACACTATCCTTGGGCTGATGCTAACCCTAACCCTAACCCTAACACTATCCTAGGGCAGATGCTAACCCTAACGCTAACCCTTACACTATCCTTGAACTGATGCTAACCCTAACCCTAACCCTAACACTATCCTAGGCCTGATGATAACCCTAACCCTAACCCTAACACTATCCTAGAGTTTATGTTAACCCTAACCCTAACACTATCCTAGGGCTGATGCTAACCCTAAGACTAACACTATCCTAGGGCTGATGCTAACCCTAACCCTAACCCAAACATTATCCTAGGGCGGATGCTAACCCTAACCCTAACCCTAACACTATCCTAGGGCTGATGCTAACCCTAACACTAACACTATCCTAGGCCTGATGCTAACCCTAACACTAACCCTAACACTATCCTAGGGCTGATGCTAACCCTAACCCTAACACTATTCTCGGGCTGATGCTAACCCTAACACTAACACTATCCTAGGGCGGATGCTAACCCTAACCCTAACCCTAACACTATCCTAGGGCTGATGCTAACCCTAACACTAACACTATCCTAGGGCTGATGCTAACCCTAACCCTAACCCTAACATTATCCTAGGGCTGATGCTAACCCTAACCCTAACTCTAACACTATCTTAGGGCTGAGGCTAACCCTAACCCTAACACTATCCTACGGCTGATGCTAACCCTAACCCTAACCCTAACACTATCCTAGGGCTGATGATAACCCTAACCCTAACACTATCCTAGGGCTGATGCTAACCCTAACCCTAACCCTAACACTATCCTAGGGCTGATGCTAACGCTAACCCTAACACTATCCTAGGGCTGATGCTAACCGTAACCCTAAACCTAACACTATCCTAGGGGGGATGATAACCCTAACCCTAACCCTAACACTATCCTAGGGCTGATGCTAACCCTAACAGTAACACTATCCTAGGGCTGATGCTAACCCTAACAATAACCCTAACACTCTCCAAGGGCTGATGCTAACCCTAACCCTAACCCTAACACTATCCTAGGGCTGATGATAACCCTAACCCTAACACTATCCTAGGGCTGATGCTAACCCTAACCCTAACCCTAACACTAAACTAGGGTTGAAGCGAACCCTAACCCTAACACTATCCTAGGGCTGATGCTAACCCTAACCCTAACCCTAACACTATCTTAAGGCTGATGTTAACCCTAACCCTAACACTATCCTAGGGCTGATGCTAACCCTAACCCTAACCCTAACACTAACCTAGGGCTGATGCTAACCCTAACCCTAACACTATCCTAGGGCTGATGCTAACCCTAACCCTAACCCTAACACTATCCTAGGGCTGATGCTAACCCTAACGCTAACCCTAACACTATCCTTGAACTGATGCTAACCCTAATCCTAACCCTAACACTATCCTAGGCCTGATGATAACCCTAACCCTAACCCTAACACTATCCTAGGGTTTATGTTAACCCTAACCCTAACACTATCCTAGAGCTGATGCTAACCCTAACCCTAAACCTAACACTATCCTAGGGCGAATGCTAACCCTAACCCTAACCCTAACACTATCCTAGGGCTGATGCTAACCCTAACACTAACACTATCCTAGGGCTTATGCTAACCCTAACCCTAACCCTAACACTTTGCAAGGGCTGATGCTAACCCTAACCCTAACCCTAACACTATCCTAGGGCTGATGCTAACCCTAACCCTAACACTATCCTAGGGCTGATGCTAACCCTAACCCTAACACTATCCTAGGGTTGATGCTAACCCTAACCCTAACACTATCCTAGGGCTGATGCTAACCTTAACCCTAACCCTAACACTATCCTAGGGCTGCTGCTAACCCTAACGCTAACACTATCCTAGGGCTGATGCTAACCCTAACCCTAACCCTAACACTAACCTAGGGCTGATGCTAACCCTAACCCTATCACTATCCTGGGGCTGATGCTAACCCTACTTCTAACCCTAACACTATCCTAGGGCTGATGCTAACCCTAACCGTAACACTATCCTAGGGCTGATGCTAACCCTAACCCTAACCCTAACACTATCCTAGGGCTGATGCTAACCCTAACACTAACACTATCCTAGGGCTGATGCTAACCCTAACCCTAACCCTAACACTATCCTAGGGCTGATCCTAACCCTAACCCTAACCCAAACACTATCCTAGGGTTGATGCTAACCCTAACCCTAACACTATCCTAGAGCTGATGCTAACCCTAACCCTAACCCTAACACTATCCTTGGGCTGATGCTAACCCTAACCCTAACACTATCCTGGGCCTGATGCTAACCCTAACCCTAACCCTAACACTATCATAGGTCTGATGCTAACCCTAACCCTAACACTATCCTTGGGCAGATGCTAACCCTAACCCTAACATTAACACTATCCTAGGCCTGATGATAACCCTAACCCTAACCCTAACACTATCCTAGGGTTTATGTTAACCCTAACCCTAACACTATCCTAGGGCTGATGCTAACCCTAACCCTAACCCTAACACTATCCTAGGGCGGATGCTAACCCTAACCCTAACCCTAACACTATCCTAGGGCTGATGCTAACCCTAACAATAACACTATCCTGGGGCTGATGCTAACCCTAACCCTAACCCAAACATTATCCTAGGGCGGATGCTAACCCTAACCCTAACCCTAACACTATCCTAGGCCTGATGCTAACCCTAACCCTAACCCTAACACTATCCTAGGGCTGATGCTAACCCTAACCCTAACACTGTCCTCGGGCTGATGCTAACCCTAACCCTAACACTATCCTAGGGCTGATGCTAACCCTAACCCTAACCCTAACACTATCCTAGGGCTGATGCTAACCCTAACACTAACACTATCCTAGGGCTGATGCTAACCCTAACCCTAACCCTAACATTATCCTAGGGCTGATGCTAACCCTAACCCTAACTCTAACACTATCTTAGGGCTGAGGCTAACCCTAAGCCTAACACTATCCTACGGCTGATGCTAACCCTAACCCTAACCCTAACACTATCCTAGGGCTGATGCTAACCCTAACCCTAACACTATCCTAGGGCTGATGCTAACCCTAACCCTAACCCTAACACTATCCTAGGGCTGATGCTAACCCTAACCCTAACACTATCCTAGGGCTCATGCTAACCCTAACCCTAAACCTAACACTATCCTAGGGGGGATGCTAACCCTAACCCTAACCCTAACACTATCCTAGGGCTGATGCTAACCCTAACACTAACACTATCGTAGGGCTGATGCTAACCCTAACCCTAACTCTAACACTCTCCAAGGGCTGATGCTAACCCTAACCCTAACCCTAACACTATCCTAGAGCTGATGCTAACCCTAACCCTAACACTATCCTAGGGCTGATGCTAACCCTAACCCTGACCCTAACACTATCCTAGGGTTGATGATAACCCTAACCCTAACACTATTCTAGGGCTGATGCTAACCCTAACCCTAACCCTAACACTATCTTAGGGCTGATGTTAACCCTAACCCTAACACTATCCTAGGGCTGATGCTAACCCTAACCCTAACCCTAACACTAACCTAGGGCTGATACTAACCCTAACCCTAACACTATCCTAGGGCTGATGCTAACCCTAACCCTAACCCTAACACTATCCTAGGGCTGATGCTAACCCTAACCCTAACACTATCCTAGGCCTGAAGCTAACCCTAACCCTAACCCTAACACTATCCTAGGGCTGATGCTAACCCTAACCCTAACACTATCCTAGGGCTGATGCTAACCCTAACTCTAACCCTAACACTATCCTAGGGCTGATGCTAACCCTAACCCTAACTCTAACACTATCTTAAGGCTGAGGCTAACCCTAACCCTAACACTATCCTACGGCTGATGCTAACCCGAACCCTAACCCTAACACTATCCTAGGGCTGATGCTAACCCTAACCATAACACTATCATAGGCCTGATGCTAACCCTAACCCTAACCCTAACTCTATCCTAGGGTTGATGCTAACCCTAACCCTAACACTATCCTAGGGCTGATGCTAACCCTAACCCAAACACTAACACTATCCTAGGGCTGATGCTAACCCTAACCCTAACACTATCCTAGGCCTGATGATAACCCTAACCCTAACCCTAACACTATCCTAGGGCTGATGCTAACCCTAACCCTAACACTATCCTAGGGCTGATGCTAACCCTAACCCTAACCCTAACACTATCCTAAGTCTGATGCTAACCCTAGCCCTCACACTATCCTAGGCCTGATGATAACCCTAACCCTAACCTTAACACTATCCTAGGGCTGATGCTAACCCTAACCCTAACCCTAACACTATCCTAGAGCTGATGCTAACCCTAACCCTAACACTATCCTAGGCCTGATGATAACCCTAACCCTAACCCTGACACTATCCTAGGGCTGATGCTAACCCTAACCCTAGCACTATCCTAGGGCTGATGCTAACCCTAACCCTAAACCTAACACTATCCTAGGCCTGATGCTAACCCTATCCCTAACCCTAACACTCTCCTAGGGCTGAGGCTAACACTAACCCTAACACTATCCTAGGGCTGATGCTAACCCTAACCCTAACCCAAACACTATCCTAGGGTTGATGCTAACCCTAACCCTAACACTATCCTAGGGCTGATGCTAACCCTAACCCTAACCCTAACACTATCCTTGGGCTGATGCTAACCCTAACCCTAACACTATCCTGGGCCTGATGCTAACCCTAACCCTAACCCTAACACTATCATAGGGCTGATGCTAACCCTAACCCTAACACTATCCTTGGGCTGATGCTAACCCTAACCCTAACCCTAACACTATCCTAGGGCAGATGCTAACCCTAACGCTAACCCTAACACTATCCTTGAACTGATGCTAACCCTAACCCTAACCCTAACACTATCCTAGGCCTGATGATAACCCTAACTCTAACCCTAACAATATCCTAGGGTTTATGTTAACCCTAACCCTAACACTATCCTAGGGCTGATGCTAACCCTAACCCTAACCCTAACACTATCCTAGGGCGGATGCTAACCCTAACCCTAACCCTAACACTATCCTAGGGCTGATGCTAACCCTAACACTAACACTATCCTAGGGCTGATGCTAACCCTAACCCTAACCCAAACATTATCCTAGGGCGGATGCTAACCCTAACCATAACCCTAACACTATCCTAGGGCTGATGCTAACCCTAACACTAACACTATCCTAGGCCTGATGCTAACCCTAACCCTAACCCTAACACTATCCTAGGGCTGATGCTAACCCTAACCCTAACACTATCCTAGGGCTGATGCTAACCCTAACACTAACACTATCCTAGGGCGGATGCTAACCCTAACCCTAACCCTAACACTATCCTAGGGCTGATGCTAACCCTAACACTAACACTATCCTAGGGCTGATGCTAACCCTAACCCTAACCCTAACATTATCCTAGGGCTGATGCTAACCCTAACCCTAACCCTAACACTCTCCAAGGGCTGATGCTAACCCTAACCCTAACCCTAACACTATCCTAGGGCTGATGCTAACCCTAACCCTAACTCTAACACTATCTTAGGGCTGAGGCTAACCCTAACCCTAACACTATCCTACGGCTGATGCTAACCCTAACCCTAACCCTAACACTATCCTAGGGCTGATGCTAACCCTAACCCTAACACTATCCTAGGGCTGATGCTAATCCTAACCCTAACCCTAACACTATCCTAGGGCTGATGCTAACCCTAACCCTAACACTATCCTAGGGCTGATGCTAACCCTAACCCTAACACTAACACTATCCTAGGGCTGATGTTAACCCTAACCCTAACACTTTCCTAGGCCTGATGATAACCCTAACCCTAACACTATCCTAGGGCTGATGCTAACCCTAACCCTAACACTATCCTAGGGCTGATGCTAACCCTAACCCTAACCCTAACACTATCCTAGGGCTGATGCTAACCCTAACGCTAACCCTAACACTATCCTTGAACTGATGCTAACCCTAACCCTAACCCTAACACTATCCTAGGCCTGATGATAACCCTAACCCTAACCCTAACACTATCCTAGGGTTTATGTTAACCCTAACCCTAACACTATCCTAGGGCTGATGCTAACCCTAACCCTAAACCTAACACTATCCTAGGGCTGATGCTAACCCTAACCCTAACACTATCCTAGGGCTGATGCTAACCCTAACCCTAACCCTAACACTATCCTAGGGCTGATGCTAACCCTAACACTAACACTATCCTAGGGCTGATGCTAACCCTAACCCTAACCCTAACACTATCCTAGGGCTGATGCTAACCCTAACCCTAACCCAAACACTATCCTAGTGTTGATGCTAACCCTAACCCTAACACTATCCTAGGGCTGATGCTAACCCTAACCCTAACCTTAACACTATCCTTGGGCTGATGCTAACCCTAACCCTAACACTATCCTGGGCCTGATGCTAACCCTAACCCTAACTCTAACACTATCATAGGTCTGATGCTAACCCTAACCCTAACACTATCCTTGGGCTGATGCTAACCCTAACCCTAACCCTAACACTATCCTAGGGCAGATGCTAACCCTAACGCTAACCCTTACACTATCCTTGAACTGATGCTAACCCTAACCCTAACCCTAACACTATCCTAGGCCTGATGATAACCCTAACCCTAACCCTAACACTATCCTAGAGTTTATGTTAACCCTAACCCTAACACTATCCTAGGGCTGATGCTAACCCTAAGACTAACACTATCCTAGGGCTGATGCTAACCCTAACCCTAACCCAAACATTATCCTAGGGCGGATGCTAACCCTAACCCTAACCCTAACACTATCCTAGGGCTGATGCTAACCCTAACACTAACACTATCCTAGGCCTGATGCTAACCCTAACACTAACCCTAACACTATCCTAGGGCTGATGCTAACCCTAACCCTAACACTATTCTCGGGCTGATGCTAACCCTAACACTAACACTATCCTAGGGCGGATGCTAACCCTAACCCTAACCCTAACACTATCCTAGGGCTGATGCTAACCCTAACACTAACACTATCCTAGGGCTGATGCTAACCCTAACCCTAACCCTAACATTATCCTAGGGCTGATGCTAACCCTAACCCTAACTCTAACACTATCTTAGGGCTGAGGCTAACCCTAACCCTAACACTATCCTACGGCTGATGCTAACCCTAACCCTAACCCTAACACTATCCTAGGGCTGATGATAACCCTAACCCTAACACTATCCTAGGGCTGATGCTAACCCTAACCCTAACCCTAACACTATCCTAGGGCTGATGCTAACGCTAACCCTAACACTATCCTAGGGCTGATGCTAACCGTAACCCTAAACCTAACACTATCCTAGGGGGGATGATAACCCTAACCCTAACCCTAACACTATCCTAGGGCTGATGCTAACCCTAACAGTAACACTATCCTAGGGCTGATGCTAACCCTAACAATAACCCTAACACTCTCCAAGGGCTGATGCTAACCCTAACCCTAACCCTAACACTATCCTAGGGCGGATGCTAACCCTAACCCTAACCCTAACACTATCCTAGGGCTGATGCTAACCCTAACACTAACACTATCCTAGGGCTGATGCTAACCCTAACCCTAACCCAAACATTATCCTAGGGCGGATGCTAACCCTAACCATAACCCTAACACTATCCTAGGGCTGATGCTAACCCTAACCCTAACACTATCCTAGGGCTGATGCTAACCCTAACCCTAACCCTAACACTATCCTAGGGCTGATGCTAACCCTAACGCTAACCCTAACACTATCCTTGAACTGATGCTAACCCTAACCCTAACCCTAACACTATCCTAGGCCTGATGATAACCCTAACCCTAACCCTAACACTATCCTAGGGTTTATGTTAACCCTAACCCTAACACTATCCTAGGGCTGATGCTAACCCTAACCCTAAACCTAACACTATCCTAGGGCGGATGCTAACCCTAACCCTAACCCTAACACTATCCTAGGGCTGATGCTAACCCTAACACTAACACTATCCTAGGGCTCATGCTAACCCTAACCCTAACCCTAACACTCTCCAAGGGCTGATGCTAACCCTAACCCTAACCCTAACACTATCCTAGGGCTGATGCTAACCCTAACCCTAACATTATCCTAGGGCTGATGCTAACCCTAACCCTAACCCTAACACTATCCTAGGGTTGATGCTAACCCTAACCCTAACACTATCCTAGGGCTGATGCAAACCTTAACCCTAACCCTAACACTATCCTAGGGCTGATGCTAACCCTAACGGTAACACTATCCTAGGGCTGATGCTAACCCTAACCCTAACCCTAACACTAACCTAGGGCTGATGCTAACCCTAACCCTAACACTATCCTGGGGCTGATGCTAACCCTAACCCTAACCCTAACACTATCCTAGGGCTGATGCTAACCCTAACCCTAACACTATCCTAGGGCTCATGCTAACCCTAACCCTAACCCTAACACTATCCTTGGGCTGATGCTAACCCTAACCCTAACACTATCCTGGGCCTGATGCTAACCCTAACCCTAACTCTAACACTATCATAGGTCTGATGCTAACCCTAACCCTAACACTATCCTTGGGCTGATGCTAACCCTAACCCTAACCCTAACACTATCCTAGGGCAGATGCTAACCCTAACGCTAACCCTTACACTATCCTTGAACTGATGCTAACCCTAACCCTAACCCTAACACTATCCTAGGCCTGATGATAACCCTAACCCTAACCCTAACACTATCCTAGGGTTTATGTTAACCCTAACCCTAACACTATCCTAGGGCTGATGCTAACCCTAACCCTAACCCTAACACTATCCTAGGGCGGATGCTAACCCCAACCCTAACCCTAACACTATCCTAGGGCTGATGCTAACCCTAAGACTAACACTATCCTAGGGCTGATGCTAACCCTAACCCTAACCCAAACATTATCCTAGGGCGGATGCTAACCCTAACCCTAACCCTAACACTATCCTAGGGCTGATGCTAACCCTAACACTAACATTATCCTAGGCCTGATGCTAACCCTAACCCTAACCCTAACACTATCCTAGGGCTGATGCTAACCCTAACCCTAACACTATTCTCGGGCTGATGCTAACCCTAACACTAACACTATCCTAGGGCGGATGCTAACCCTAACCCTAACCCTAACACTATCCTAGGGCTGATGCTAACCCTAACACTAACACTATCCTAGGGCTGATGCTAACCCTAACCCTAACCCTAACATTATCCTAGGGCTGATGCTAACCCTAACCCTAACTCTAACACTATCTTAGGGCTGAGGCTAACCCTAACCCTAACACTATCCTACGGCTGATGCTAACCCTAACCCTAACCCTAACACTATCCTAGGGCTGATGATAACCCTAACCCTAAGACAATCCTAGGGCTGATGCTAACCCTAACCCTAACCCTAACACTATCCTAGGGCTGATGCTAACCCTAACCCTAACACTATCCTAGGGCTGATGCTAACCGTAACCCTAAACCTAACACTATCCTAGGGGGGATGATAACCCTAACCCTAACCCTAACACTATCCTAGGGCTGATGGTAACCCTAACAGTAACACTATCCTAGGGCTGATGCTAACCCTAACAATAACCCTAACACTCTCCAAGGGCTGATGCTAACCCTAACCCTAACCCTAACACTATCCTAGGGCTGATGCTAACCCTAACCCTAACACTATCCTAGGGCTGATGCTAACCCTAACCCTAACCCTAACACTAACCTAGGGCTGATGCTAACCCTAACCCTAACACTATCCTAGGGCTGATGCTAACCCTAACCCTAACCCTAACACTATCCTAGGGCAGATGCTAACCCTAACGCTAACCCTAACACTATCCTTGAACTGATGCTAACCCTAACCCTAACCCTAACACTATCCTAGGCCTGATGATAACCCTAACCCTAACCCTAACAATATCCTAGGGTTTATGTTAACCCTAACCCTAACACTATCGTAGGGCTGATGCTAACCCTAACCCTAACCCTAACACTATCCTAGGGCGGATGCTAACCCTAACCCTAACCCTAACACTATCCTAGGGCTGATGCTAACTCTAACACTAACACTATCCTAGGGCTGATGCTAACCCTAACCCTAACCCAAACATTATCCTAGGGCGGATGCTAACACTAACCATAACCCTAACACTATCCTAGGGCTGATGCTAACCCTAACACTAACACTATCCTAGGCCTGATGCTAACCCTAACCCTAACCCTAACACTATCCTAGGGCTGATGCTAACCCTAACCCTAACACTATCCTAGGGCTGATGCTAACCCTAACACTAACACTATCCTAGGGCGGATGCTAACCCTAACCCTAACCCTAACACTATCCTAGGGCTGATGCTAACCCTAACACTAACACTATCCTAGGGCTGATGCTAACCCTAACCCTAACCCTAACATTATCCTAGGGCTGATGCTAACCCTAACCCTAACCCTAACACTCTCCAAGGGCTGATGCTAACCCTAACCCTAACCCTAACACTATCCTAGGGCTGATGCTAACCCTAACCCTAACTCTAACACTATCTTAGGGCTGAGGCTAACCCTAACCCTAACACTATCCTACGGCTGATGCTAACCCTAACCCTAACCCTAACACTATCCTAGGGCTGATGCTAACCCTAACCCTAACACTATCCTAGGGCTGATGCTAATCCTAACCCTAACCCTAACACTATCCTAGGGCTGATGCTAACCCTAACCCTAACACTATCCAAGGGCTGATGCTAACCCTAACCCTAACACTAACACTATCCTAGGGCTGATGCTAACCCTAACCCTAACTCTATCCTAGGCCTGATGATAACCCTAACCCTAACCCTAACACTATCCTAGGGCTGATGCTAACCCTAACCCTAACACTATCCTAGGGCTGATGCTAACCCTAACCCTAACCCTAACACTATCCTAGGGCTGATGCTAACCCTAACGCTAACCCTAACACTATCCTTGAACTGATGCTAACCCTAACCCTAACCCTAACACTATCCTAGGCCTGATGATAACCCTAACCCTAACCCTAACACTATCCTAGGGTTTATGTTAACCCTAACCCTAACACTATCCTAGGGCTGATGCTAACCCTAACCCTAAACCTAACACTATCCTAGGGCGGATGCTAAGCCTAACCCTAACCCTAACACTATCCTAGGGCTGATGCTAACCCTAACACTAACACTATCCTAGGGCTCATGCTAACCCTAACCCTAACCCTAACACTCTCCAAGGGCTGATGCTAACCCTAACCCTAACCCTAACACTATCCTAGGGCTGATGCTAACCCTAACCCTAACACTATCCTAGGGCTGATGCTAACCCTAACCCTAACCATAACACTATCCTAGGGTTGATGCTAACCCTAACCCTAACACTATCCTAGGGCTGATGCAAACCTTAACCCTAACCCTAACACTATCCTAGGGCTGATGCTAACACTAACGGTAACACTATCCTAGGGCTGATGCTAACCCTAACCCTAACCCTAACACTAACCTAGGGCTGATGCTAACCCTAACCCTAACACTATCCTGGGGCTGATGCTAACCCTAACCCTAACCCTAACACTATCCAAGGGCTGATGCTAACCCTAACCCTAACACTATCCTAGGGCTGATGCTAACCCTAACCCTAACCCTAACACTATCCTTGGGCTGATGCTAACCCTAACCCTAACACTATCCTGGGCCTGATGCTAACCCTAACCCTAACTCTAACACTATCATAGGTCTGATGCTAACCCTAACCCTAACACTATCCTTGGGCTGATGCTAACCCTAACCCTAACCCTAACACTATCCTAGGGCAGATGCTACCCTAATGCTAACCCTTACACTATCCTTGAACTGATGCTAACCCTAACCCTAACCCTAACACTATCCTAGGCCTGATGATAACCCTAACCCTAACCCTAACACTATCCTAGGGTTTATGTTAACCCTAACCCTAACACTATCCTAGGGCTGATGCTAACCCTAACCCTAACCCTAACACTATCCTAGGGCTGATGCTAACCCTATCCCTAACCCTAACACTATCCTAGGGCTGATGCTATCCCTAACACTAACACTATCCTAGGGCTGATGCTAACCCTAACCCTAACCCTAACACTATCCTAGGGCTGATGCTAACCCTAACCCTAACCCAAACACTATCCTAGGGTTGATGCTAACCCTAACCCTAACACTATCCTAGGGCTGATGCTAACCCTAACCCTAACCCTAACATTATCCTAGGGCGGATGCTAACCCTAACCCTAACCCTAACACTCTCCTAGGGCTGAGGCTAACCCTAACCCTAACACTATCCTAGGGCTGATGCTAACCCTAACCCTAACCCAAACACTATCCTAGGGTTGATGCTAACCCTAACCCTAACACTATCCTAGGGCTGATGCTAACCCTAACCCTAACCCTAACACTATCCTTGGGCTGATGCTAACCCTAACCCTAACACTATCCTGGGCCTGATGCTAACCCTAACCCTAACCCTAACACTATCATAGGGCTGATGCTAACCCTAACCCTAACACTATCCTTGGGCTGATGCTAACCCTAACCTTAACCCTAACACTATCCTAGGGCAGATGCTAAACCTATCGCTAACCCTAACACTATCCTTGAACTGATGCTAACCCTAACCCTAACCCTAACACTATCCTAGGCCTAATGATAACCCTAACCCTAACCCTAACACTATCCTAGGGTTTATGTTAACCCTAACCCTAACACTATCCTAGGGCTGATGCTAAACCTAACCCTAACCCTAACACTATCCTAGGGCGGATGCTAACCCTAACCCTAACCCTAACACTATCCTAGGGCTGATGCTAACCCTAACACTAACACTACCCTAGGGCTGATGCTAACCCTAACCCTAACCCAAACATTATCCTAGGGCGGATGCGAACCCTAACCATAACCCTAACACTATCCTAGGGCTGATGCTAACCCTAACACTAACACTATCCTAGGCCTCATGCTAACCCTAACCCTAACCCTAACACTATCCTAGGGCTGATGCTAACCCTAACCCTAACACTATCCTAGGGCTGATGCTAACCCTAACACTAACACTATCCTAGGGCGGATGCTAACCCTAACCCTAACCCTAACACTATCCTAGGGCTGATGCTAACCCTAACACTAACACTATCCTAGGGCTGATGCTAACCCTAACCCTAACCCTAACATTATCCTAGGGCTGATGCTAACCCTAACCCTAACTCTAACACTATCTTAGGTCTGAGGCTAACCCTAACCCTAACACTATCCTACGGCTGATGATAACCCTAACGCTAACACTATCCTAGGGCTGATGCTAACCCTAACCCTAACCCTAACACTATCCTAGGGCTGATGCTAACCCTAACCCTAACACTATCCTAGGGCTGATGCTAACCCTAACCCTAAACCTAACACTATCCTAGGGGGGATGCTAACCCTAACCCTAACCCTAACACTATCCTAGGGCTGATGCTAACCCTAACACTAACACTATCCTAGGGCTGATGCTAACCCTAACCCTAACCCTAACACTCTCCAAGGGCTGATGCTAACCCTAACCCTAACCCTAACACTATCCTAGGGCTGATGCTAACCCTAACCCTAACACTATCCTAGGGCTGATGCTAAACCTAACCCTAACCCCAACACTAACCTAGGACTGATGCTAACCCTAACACCTAACACTATCCTAGGGCTGATGCTAACCCTAAACCTAACCCTAACACTATCCTAGGGCTGATGCTAACCCTAACCCTAACACTATCCTAGGGCTGATGCTAACCCTAACCCTAACCCTAACACTATCCTAGAGCTGATGCTAACCCTAACACTAACACTATCCTAGGGCTGATGCTAACCCTAACCCTAACCCTAACAGTATCCTAGGGCTGATGCTAACCCTAACCCTAACCCAAACACTATCCTAGGGTTTATGCTAACCCTAACCCTAACACTATCCTAGGGCTGATGCTAACCCTAACCCTAACCCTAACACTATCCTTGGGCTGATGCTAACCCTAACCCTAACACTATCCTGGGCCTGATGCTAACCCTAACCCTAACCCTAACACTATGCTAGGGCTGATGAAAACCCTAACCCTAACACTATCCTTGGGCTGATGCTAACCCTAACCCTAACCCTAACACTATCCTAGGGCAGATGCTAACCCTAACGCTAACCCTAACACTATCCTTGAACTGATGCTAACCCTAACCCTAACCCTAACACTATCCTAGGCCTGAGGATAACCCTAACCCTAACCCTAACACTATCCTAGGGTTTATGTTAACCCTAACCCTAACACTATCCTAGGGTTGATGCTAACCCTAACCCTAACCCTAACACTATCCTAGGGCGGATGCTAACCCTAACCCTAACCCTAACACTATCCTAGGGCTGATGCTAACCCTAACACTAACACTATCCTAGGGCTGATGCTAACCCTAACCCTAACCCTAACATTATCCTAGGGCGGATGCTAACCCTAACCCTAACCCTAACACTATCCTAGGGCTGATGCTAACCCTAACACTAACACTATCCTAGGCCTGATGTTAACCCTAACCCTAACACTAACACTATCCTAGGGCTCATGCTAACCCTAACCCTAACACTATCCTAGGGCTGATGCTCACCCTAACGCTAACACTATCCTAGGGCTGATGCTAACCCTAACCCTAACCCTAACACTCTCCAAGGGCTGATGCTAACCCTAACCCTAACCCTAACACTATCCTAGGGCTGATGCTAACCCTAACCCTAACTCTAACACTATCTTAGGGCTGAGGCTAACACTATCCTACGGCTGAAGCTAACCCTAACCCTAACCCTAACACTATCCTAGGGCTGATGCTAACCCTAAACCTAACACTATCCTAGGGCTGATGCTAACCCTAACCCTAAACCTAACACTATCCTTGGGCTGATGCTAACCCTAACCCTAACACTATCCTGGGCCTGATGCTAACCCTAACCCTAACCCTAACACTATCATAGGGCTGATGCTAACCCTAACACTAACACTATCCTTGGGCTGATGCTAACCCTAACCCTAACACTATCCTAGGGCAGATGCTAACCCTAACGCTAACCCTAACACTATCCTTGAACTGATGCTAACCCTAACCCTAACCCTAACAATATCCTAGGCCTGATGATAACCCTAACCCTAACCCTAACACTATCCTAGGATTTATGTTAGCCTAACCCTAACACTATCCTAGGGCTGATGATAACCCTAACCCTAACCCTAACACTATCCTAGGGCGGATGCTAACCCTAACCCTAACCCTAACACTATCCTAGGGCTCATGCTAACCCTAACACTAACACTATCCTAGGGCTGATGCTAACCCTAACCCTAACCCTAACATTATCCTAGGGCGGATGCTAACCATAACACTAACCCTAACACTATCCTAGGGCTGATGCTAACCCTAACACTAACACTATCCTAGGCCTGATGCTAACCCTAACCCTAACCCTAACACTATCCTAGGGCTGATGCTAACCCTAACCCTAACACTATCCTTGGGCTGATGCTAACCCTAACCCTAAACCTAACAATATCCTAGGGCAGATGCTAACCCTAACCCTAACCCTAACACTATCCTTGGGTGATGCTAACCCTAACCCTAACACTATCCTGGGCCTGATGCTAACCCTAACCCTAACCCTCACACTATCCTAGGGCTGATGCTAACCCTAACCCTAACACTATCCTTGGGCTGATGCTAACCCTAACCCTAACCCTAACAATATCCTAGGGCAGATGCTAACCCTAACGCTAACCCTAACACTATCCTTGAAGTGATGCTAACACTAACCCTAACCCTAACACTATCCTAGGCCTGATGATAACCCTAACCCTAACCCTAACACTATCCTAGGGTTTATGTTAACCCTAACCCTAACACTATCCTAGGGCTGATGCTAACCCTAACCCTAACCCTTACACTATCCTAGGGCGGATGCTAACCCTAACCCTAACCCTAACACTATCCTAGGGCTGATGCTAAACCTAACACTATCCTAGGGCTGATGCTAACCCTAACCCTAACCCTAACATTATCCTAGGGCTGATGCTAACCCTAACCCTAACTCTAACACTATCTTAGGGCTGAGGCTAACCCTAACCCTAACACTATCCTACGACTGATGCTAACCCTAACCCTAACCCTAACACTGTCCTAGGGCTGATGCTAACCCTAACACTAACACTATCCTAGGCCTCATGCTAACCCTAACCCTAACCCTAACACTATCCTAGGGCTGATGCTAACCCTAACCCTAACACTATCCTAGGGCTGATGCTAACCCTAACCCTAACCCTAACACTATCCTAGGGCTGATGCTAACCGTAACCCTAACACTATCCTAGGCCTGATGATAACCCTAACCCTAACCCTAACACTATCCTAGGGCTGATGCTAACCCTAACCCTAACACTATCCTAGGGCTTATTCTAACCCTAACCCTAACCCTAACACTATCCTAGGGCTGATGCTAACCCTAACGCTAACCCTAACACTATCCTTGAACTGATGCTAACCCTAACCCTAACCCTAACACTATCCTAGGCCTGATGATAACCCTAACCCTAACCCTAACACTATCCTAGGGTTTATGTTAACCCTAACCCTAACACTATCCTAGGGCTGATGCTAACCCTAACCCTAACCCTAACACTATCCTAGGGCTGATGCTAACCCTAACACTAACACTATCCTAGGGCTGAAGTTAACCGTAACCCTAACCCTAACACTCTCCAAGGGCTGATGCTAACCCTAACCCTAACCCTAACACTATCCTAGGGCTGATGCTAACCCTAACCCTAACCCTTACACTATCCTAGGGCGGATGCTAACCCTAACCCTAACCCTAACACTATCCTAGGGCTGATGTTCACCCTAACACTAACACTATCCTAGGGCTGATGCTAACCCTAACCCTAACCCTAACATTATCCTAGGGCTGATGCTAACCCTAACCCTAACTCTAACACTATCTTAGGGCTGAGGCTAACCCTAACCCTAACACTATCCTACGACTGATGCTAACCCTAACCCTAACCCTAACACTATCCTAGGGCTGATGCTAACCCTAACCCTAACCCTAACATTATCCTAGGGCTGATGCTAACCCTAACCCTAACTCTAACACTATCTTAGGGCTGAGGCTAACCCTAACCCTAACACTATCCTACGACTGATGCTAACCCTAACCCTAACCCTAACACTATCCTAGGGCTGATGCTTACCCTAACACTAACACTATCCTAGGGCTCATGCTAACCCTAACCATAACCCTAACACTATCCTAGGGCTGATGCTAACCCTAACCCTAACACTATCCTAGGGCTGATGCTAACCCTAACCCTAACCCTAACACTATCCTAGGGCTGATGCTAACCGTAACCCTAACACTATCCTAGGCCTGATGATAACCCTAACCCTAACCCTAACACTATCCTAGGGCTGATGCTAACCCTAACCCTAACACTATCCTAGGGCTGATTCTAACCCTAACCCTAACCCTAACACTATCCTAGGGCTGATGCTAACCCTAACGCTAACCCTAACACTATCCTTGAACTGATGCTAACCCTAACCCTAACCCTAACACTATCCTAGGCCTGATGATAACCCTAACCCTAACCCTAACACTATCCTTGGGTTTATGTTAACCCTAACCCTAACACTATCCTAGGGCTGATGCTAACCCTAACCCTAACCCTAACACTATCCTAGGGCTGATGCTAACCCTAACACTAACACTATCCTAGGGCTGAAGTTAACCGTAACCCTAACCCTAACACTCTCCAAGGGCTGATGCTAACCCTAACCCTAACCCTAACACTATCCTAGGGCTGATGCTAACCCTAACCCTAACACTATCCTAGGGCTGATGCTAACCCTAACCCTAACCCTAACACTATCCTAGGGTTGATGCTAACCCTAACCCTAACATTATCCTAGGGCTGATGCTAACCCTAACCCTAACCCTAACACTATCCTAGGGCTGAGGCTAACCCTAACCCTAACACTATCCTACGACTGATGCTAACCCTAACCCTAACCCTAACACTATCCTAGGGCTGATGCTAACCCTAACGCTAACACTATCCTAGGGCTCATGCTAACCCTAACCCTAACCCTAACACTATCCTAGGGCTGATGCTAACCCTAACCCTAACACTATCCTAGGGCTGATGCTAACCCTAACCCTAACCCTAACACTATCCTAAGGCTGATGCTAACCTTAACCCTAACACTATCCTAGGGCTGATTCTAACCCTAACCCTAACCCTAACACTATCCTAGGGCTGATGCTAACCCTAACGCTAACCCTAACACTATCCTTGAACTGATGCTAACCCTAACCCTAACCCTAACACTATCCTAGGCCTGATGATAACCCTAACCCTAACCCTAACACTATCCTAGGGTTTATGTTAACCCTAACCGTAACATTATCGTAGGGCTGATGCTAACCCTAACCCTAACCCTAACACTATCCTAGGGCTTATGCTAACCCTAACACTAACACTATCCTAGGGCTGAAGTTAACCGTAACCCTAACCCTAACACTCTCCAAGGGCTGATGCTAACCCTAACCCTAACCCTAACACTATCCTAGGGCTGATGCTAACCCTAACCCTAACACTATCCTAGGGCTGATGCTAACCCTAACCCTAACCCTAACACTATCCTAGGTTTGATGCTAACCCTAACCCTAACACTATCCTAGGGCTGATGCTAACCCTAACCCTAACCCTAACACTATCCTAGGGCTGATGCTAACCCTAACCCTAACACTATCCTAGGGCTGATGCTAACCCTAACCCTAACCCTAATACTAACCTAGGGCTGATGCTAACCCTAACCCTAACACTATCCTAGGGCTGATGCTAACCCTAACCCTAACCCTAACACTATCCTAGGGCTGATGCTAACCCTAACCCTAACACTATCCTAGGGTGATGCTAACCCTAACCCTAACCCTAACTCTATCCTAGGGCTGATGCTAACCCTAACAGTAACACTATCCTAGGGCTGATGCTAACCCTAACCCTAACCCTAACACTATCCTAGGGCTGATGCTAACCCTAACCCTAACCCAAACTCTATCCTAGGGTTGATGCTAACCCTAACCCTAACACTATCCTAGGGCTGATGCTAACCCTAACCCTAACCCTAACACTATCCTTGGGCTGATGCTAACCCTAACCCTAACACTATCCTGGGCCTGATGCTAACCCTAACCCTAACCCTAACACTATCCTAGGGCTGATGCTAACCCTAACCCTAACACTATCCTTGGGCTGATGCTAACCCTAACCCTAACCCTAACACTATCCTAGGGCAGATGCTAACCCTAACGCTAACCCTAACACTATCCTTGAACTGATGCTAACCCTAACCCTAACCCTAACACTATCCTAGGCCTGATGATAACCCTAACCCTAACCCTAACACTATCCTACGGTTTATGTTAACCCTAACCCTAACACTATCCTAGGGCTGATGCTAACCCTAACGCTAACCCTAACACTATCCTAGGGCGGATGCTAACCCTAACCCTAACCCTAACACTATCCTAGGGCTGATGCTAACCCTAACACTAACACTATCCTAGGCCTGATGCTAACCCTAACCCTAACCCTAACACTATCC
Organism: Lemur catta; assembly: GCF_020740605.2. Lineage (NCBI taxonomy): Eukaryota > Metazoa > Chordata > Mammalia > Primates > Lemuridae > Lemur > Lemur catta. Next base: position 92,369,813 of record NC_059137.1, on the reverse strand, counting down.
TAGGGCTGATGCTAACCCTAACCCTAACACTATCCTAGGGCTGATGCTAACCCTAACACTAACACTATCCTAGGGCTGATGCTAACCCTAACCCTAACCCTAACACTCTCCAAGGGCTGATGCTAACCCTAACCCTAACCCTAACACTATCCTAGGGCTGATGCTAACCCTAACCCTAACTCTAACACTATCTTAGGGCTGAGGCTAACCCTAACCCTAACACTATCCCACGGCTGATGCTAACCCTAACCCTAACCCTAACACTATCCTAGGGCTGATGCTAACCCTAACCCTAACACTATCCTAGGCCTGATGCTAACCCTAACCCTAACCCTAACACTATCCTAGGGCTGATGCTAACCCTAACCCTAACACTATCCTAGGTCTGATGCTAACCCTAACCCTAACCCTAACACTATCCTAGGGCGGATGCTAACCCTTACCCTAACACTATCCTAGGCCTGATGATAAACCTAACCCTAACCCTAACACTATTAGGGCTGATGCTAACCCTAACCCTAACACTATCCTAGGGCTGATGCTAACCCTAACCCTAACCCTAACACTATCCTAAGTCTGATGCTAACCCTAGACCTCACACTATACTAGGCCTGATGATAACCATAACCCTAACCTTAACACTATCCTAGGGCTGATGCTAACCCTAACCCTAACCCTAACACTATCCTAGAGCTGATGCTAACCCTAACCCTAACACTATCCTAGGCCTGATGATAACCCTAACCCTAACCCTGACACTATCCTAGGGCTGATGCTAACCCTAACCCTAACACTATCCTAGGGCTGATGCTAACCCTAACGCTAACCCTAACACTATCCTAGGCCTGATGCTAACCCTATCCCTAACCCTAACACTCTCCTAGGGCTGAGGCTAACCCTAACCCTAACACTATCCTAGGGCTGATGCTAACCCTAACCCTAACCCAAACACTATCATAGGGTTGATGCTAACCCTAACCCTAACACTATCCTAGGGCTGATGCTAACCCTAACCCTAACCCTAACACTATCCTTGGGCTGATGCTAACCCTAACCCTAACACTATCCTGGGCCTGATGCTAACCCTAACCCTAACCCTAACACTATCCTGGGGCTGATGCTAACCCTAACCCTAACACAATCCTTGGGCTGATGCTAACCCTAACCCTAACCCTAACAATATCCTAGGGCATATGCTAACCCTAACCCTAACCCTAACACTATCCTTGGGCTCATGCTAACCCTAACCCTAACACTATCCTGGGCCTGATGCTAACCCTAACCCTAACCCTAACACTATCCTAGGGCTGATGCTAACCCTAACCCTAACACTATCCTTGGGCTGATGCTAACCCTAATCCTAACCCTAACACTATCCTAGGGCGGATGCTAACCCTAACCCTAACCCTAACACTATCCTAGGGCTGATGCTAACCCTAAGACTAACACTATCCTAGGGCTGATGCTAACCCTAACCCTAACCCTAACATTATCCTAGGGCTGATGCTAACCCTAACCCTAACTCTAACACTATCTTAGGGCTGAGGCTAACCCTAACCCTAACACTATCCTACGGCTGATGCTAACCCTAACCCTAACCCTAACATTATCCTACGGCTGATGCTAACGCTAACCCTAACGCTAACACTATCCTAGGGCTGATGCTAACCCTAACCCTAACACTATCCTAGGGCTGATGCTAACCCTAACCCTAACCCTAACACTATCCTAGGGCTGATGTTAACCCTAACCCTAACACTATCCTAGGGCTGATGCTAACCCTAACCCTAACCCTAACACTATCCTAGGGCTGATGCTAACCGTAACCCTAACAGTATCCTAGGCCTGATGATAACCCTAACCCTAACCCTAACACTATCCTAGGGCTGATGCTAACCCTAACCCTAACACTATCCTAGGGCTGATGCTAATCCTAACAGTAACACTATCCTAGGGCTGATGCTAACCCTAACCCTAACCCTAACACTATCCTAGGGCTGATGCTAACCCTAACCCTAACCCAAACACTATCCTAGGTTGGATGCTAACCCTAACCCTAACACTATCCTAGGGCTGATTCTAACCCTAACCCTAACCCTAACACTATCCTTGGGCTGATGCTAACCCTAACCCTAACACTATCCTGGGCCTGATGCTAACCCTAACACTAACACTATCCTAGGGCTGATGCTAACCCTAACCCTAACCCTAACACTCTCCAAGGGCTGATGCTAACCCTAACCCTAACCCTAACACTATCCTAGGGCTGATGCTAACCCTAACCCTAACTCTAACACTATCTTAGGGCTGAGGCTAACCCTAACCCTAACACTATCCTACGGCTGATGCTAACCCTAACCCTAACCCTAACACTATCCTAGGGCTGATGCTAACCCTAACCCTAACACTATCCTAGGCCTGATGCTAACCCTAACCCTAACCCTAACACTATCATAGGGCTGATGCTAACCCTAACCCTAACACTATCCTAGGTCTGATGCTAACCCTAACCCTAACCCAAACACTATCCTAGGGCTGATGCTAACCCTAACCCTAACACTATCCTAGGCCTGATGATAAACCTAACCCTAACCCTAACACTATTAGGGCTGATGCTAACCCTAACCCTAACACTATCCTAGGGCTGATGCTAACCCTAACCCTAACCCTAACACTATCCTAAGTCTGATGCTAACCCTAGACCTCACACTATACTAGGCCTGATGATAACCATAACCCTAACCTTAACACTATCCTAGGGCTGATGCTAACCCTAACCCTAACCCTAACAGTATCCTAGAGCTGATGCTAACCCTAACCCTAACACTATCCTAGGCCTGATGATAACCCTAACCCTAACCCTGACACTATCCTAGGGCTGATGCTAACCCTAACCCTAACACTATCCTAGGGCTGATGCTAACCCTAACGCTAACCCTAACACTATCCTAGGCCTGATGCTAACCCTATCCCTAACCCTAACACTCTCCTAGGGCTGAGGCTAACCCTAACCCTAACACTATCCTAGGGCTGATGCTAACCCTAACCCTAACCCAAACACTATCCTAGGGTTGATGCTAACCCTAACCCTAACACTATCCTAGGGCTGATGCTAACCCTAACCCTAACACTAACACTATCCTTGGGCTGATGCTAACCCTAACCCTAACACTATCCTGGGCCTGATGCTAACCCTAACCCTAACCCTAACACTATCCTGGGGCTGATGCTAACCCTAACCCTAACGCAATCCTTGGGCTGATGCTAACCCTAACCCTAACCCTAACAATATCCTAGGGCATATGCTAACCCTAACCCTAACCCTAACACTATCCTTGGGCTCATGCTAACCCTAACCCTAACACTATCCTGGGCCTGATGCTAACCCTAACCCTAACCCTAACACTATCCTAGGGCTGATGCTAACCCTAACCCTAACACTATCCTTGGGCTGATGCTAACCCTAACCCTAACCCTAACACTATCCTAGGGCGGATGCTAACCCTAACCCTAACCCTAACACTATCCTAGGGCTGATGCTAACCCTAAGACTAACACTATCCTAGGGCTGATGCTAACCCTAACCCTAACCCTAACATTATCCTAGGGCTGATGCTAACCCTAACCCTAACTCTAACACTATCTTAGGGCTGAGGCTAACCCTAACCCTAACACTATCCTACGGCTGATGCTAATGCTAACCCTAACGCTAACACTATCCTAAGGCTGATGCTAACCCTAACCCTAACACTATCCTAGGGCTGATGCTAACCCTAACCCTAACCCTAACACTATCCTAGGGCTGATGTTAACCCTAACCCTAACACTATCCTAGGGCTGATGCTAACCCTAACCCTAACCCTAACACTATCCTAGGGCTGATGCTAACCGTAACCCTAACACTATCCTAGGCCTGATGATAACCCTAACCCTAACCCTAACACTATCCTAGGGCTGATGCTAACCCTAACCCTAACACTATCCTAGGGCTGATGCTAATCCTAACAGTAACACTATCCTAGGGCTGATGCTAACCCTAACCCTAACCCTAACACTATCCTAGGGCTGATGCTAACCCTAACCCTAACCCAAACACTATCCTAGGGTGGATGCTAACCCTAACCGTAACACTATCCTAGGGCTGATTCTAACCCTAACCCTAACCCTAACACTATCCTTGGGCTGATGCTAACCCTAACCCTAACACTATCCTGGGCCTGATGCTAACCCTAACCCTAACCCTAACACTATCCTAGGGCTGATACTAACCCTAACCCTAACACTATCCTTGGGCTTATGCTAACCCTAACCCTAACCCTAACAATATCCTAGGGCAGATGCTAACCCTAACCCTAACCCTAACACTATCCTTGGGCTGATGCTAACCGTAACCCTAACACTATCCTGGGCCTGATGCTAACCCTAACCCTAACCCTAACACTATCCTAGGGCTGATGCTAACTCTAACCCTAACACTATCCTTGGGCTGATGCTAACCCTAACCCTAACCCTAACAATATCCTAGGGCAGATGCTAACCCTAACGCTAACCCTAACACTATCCTTGAAGTGATGCTAACCCTAACCCTAACCCTAACACTATCCTAGGCCTGATGATAACCCTAACCCTAACCCTAACACTATCCTAGGGTTTATGTTAACCCTAACCCTAACACTATCCTAGGGCTGATGCTAACCCTAACCCTAACCCTTACAGTATCTTAGGGCGGATGCTAACCCTAAACCTAACCCTAACACTATCCTAGGGTTTATGTTAACCCTAACCCTAACACTATCCTAGGGCTGATTCTAACCCTAACCCTAACCCTAACACTATCCTAGGGCTGATGCTAACCCTAACACTAACACTATCCTAGGGCTGAAGTTAACCGTAACCCTAACCCTAACACTCTCCAAGGGCTGATGCTAACCCTAACCCTAACCCTAACACTATCCTAGGGCTGATGCTAACCCTAACCCTAACCCTAACACTATCCTAGGGCTGATGCTTACCCTAACACTAACACTATCCTAGGGCTCATGCTAACCCTAACCATAACCCTAACACTATCCTAGGGCTGATGCTAACCCTAACCCTAACACTATCCTAGGGCTGATGCTAACCCTAACCCTAACCCTAACACTATCCTAGGGCTGATGCTAACCGTAACCCTAACACTATCCTAGGCCTGATGATAACCCTAACCCTAACCCTAACACTATCCTAGGGCTGATGCTAACCCTAACCCTAACACTATCCTAGGGCTGATTCTAACCCTAACCCTAACCCTAACACTATCCTAGGGCTGATGCTAACCCTAACGCTAACCCTAACACTATCCTTGAACTGATGCTAACCCTAACCCTAACCCTAACACTATCCTAGGCCTGATGATAACCCTAACCCTAACCCTAACACTATCCTAGGGCTGATGCTAACCCTAACCCTAACCCTAACACTATCCTAGGGCTGATACTTACCCTAACACTAACACTATCCTAGGGCTCATGCTAACCCTAACCATAACCCTAACACTATCCTAGGGCTGATGCTAACCCTAACCCTAACACTATCCTAGGGCTGATGCTAACCCTAACCCTAACCCTAACACTATCCTAGGGCTGATGCTAACCGTAACCCTAACACTATCCTAGGCCTGATGATAACCCTAACCCTAACCCTAACACTATCCTAGGGCTGATGCTAACCCTAACCCTAACACTATCCTAGGGCTGATTCTAACCCTAACCCTAACCCTAACACTATCCTAGGGCTGATGCTAACCCTAACGCTAACCCTAACATTATCCTTGAACTGATGCTAACCCTAACCCTAACCCTAACACTATCCTAGGCCTGATGATAACCCTAACCCTAACCCTAACACTATCCTAGGGTTTATGTTAACCCTAACCCTAACACTATCCTAGGGCTGATGCTAACCCTAACCCTAACCCTAACACTATCCTAGGGCTGATGCTAACCCTAACACTAACACTATCCTAGGGCTGAAGTTAACCGTAACCCTAACCCTAACACTCTCCAAGGGCTGATGCTAACCCTAACCCTAACCCTAACACTATCCTAGGGCTGATGCTAACCCTAACCCTAACACTATCCTAGGGCTGATGCTAACCCTAACCCTAACCCTAACACTATCCTAGGGTTGATGCTAATCCTAACCCTAACATTATCCTAGGGCTGATGCTAACCCTAACCCTAACCCTAACACTATCCTAGGGCTGAGGCTAACCCTAACCCTAACACTATCCTACGACTGATGCTAACCCTAACCCTAACCCTAACACTATCCTAGGGCTGATGCTAACCCTAACACTAACACTATCCTAGGGCTCATGCTAACCCTAACCCTAACCCTAACACTATCCTAGGGCTGATGCTAACCCTAACCCTAACACTATCCTAGGGCTGATGCTAACCCTAACCCTAACCCTAACACTATCCTAGGGCTGATGCTAACCCTAACCCTAACACTATCCTAGGGCTGATTCTAACCCTAACCCTAACCCTAACACTATCCTAGGGCTGATGCTAACCCTAACGCTAACCCTAACACTATCCTTGAACTGATGCTAACCCTAACCCTAACCCTAACACTATCCTAGGCCTGATGATAACCCTAACCCTAACCCTAACACTATCCTAGGGTTTATGTTAACCCTAACCCTAACATTATCCTAGGGCTGATGCTAACCCTAACCCTAACCCTAACACTATCCTAGGGCTGATGCTAACCCTAACACTAACACTATCCTAGGGCTGAAGTTAACCGTAACCCTAACCCTAACACTCTCCAAGGGCTGATGCTAACCCTAACCCTAACCCTAACACTATCCTAGGGCTGATGCTAACCCTAACCCTAACACTATCCTAGGGCTGATGCTAACCCTAACCCTAACCGTAACACTATCCTAGGTTTGATGCTAACCCTAACCCTAACACTATCCTAGGGCTGATGCTAACCCTAACCCTAACCCTAACACTATCCTAGGGCTGATGCTAACCCTAACCCTAACACTATCCTAGGGCTGATGCTAACCCTAACCCTAACCCTAATACTAACCTAGGGCTGATGCTAACCCTAACCCTAACACTATCCTAGGGCTGATGCTAACCCTAACCCTAACCCTAACACTATCCTAGGGCTGATGCTAACCCTATCCCTAACACTATCCTAGGGTGATGCTAACCCTAACCCTAACCCTAACACTATCCTAGGGCTGATGCTAACCCTAACAGTAACACTATCCTAGGGCTGATGCTAACCCTAACCCTAACCCTAACACTATCCTAGGGCTGATGCTAACCCTAACCCTAACCCAAACTCTATCCTAGGGTTGATGCTAACCCTAACCCTAACACTATCCTAGGGCTGATGCTAACCCTAACCCTAACCCTAACACTATCCTTGGGCTGATGCTAACCCTAACCCTAACACTATCCTGGGCCTGATGCTAACCCTAACCCTAACCCTAACACTATCCTAGGGCTGATGCTAACCCTAACCCTAACACTATCCTTGGGCTGATGCTAACCCTAACCCTAACCCTAACACTATCCTAGGGCAGATGCTAACCCTAACGCTAACCCTAACACTATCCTTGAACTGATGCTAACCCTAACCCTAACCCTAACACTATCCTAGGCCTGATGATAACCCTAACCCTAACCCTAACACTATCCTACGGTTTATGTTTACCCTAACCCTAACACTATCCTAGGGCTGATGCTAACCCTAACGCTAACCCTAACACTATCCAAGGGCGGATGCTAACCCTAACCCTAACCCTAACACTATCCTAGGGCTGATGCTAACCCTAACACTAACACTATCCTAGGGCTGATGCTAACCCTAACCCTAACCCTAACATTATCCTAGGGCGGATGCTAACCCTAACCCTAACCCTAACACTATCCTAGGGCTGATGCTAACCCTAACACTAACACTATCCTAGGCCTGATGCTAACCCTAACCCTAACCCTAACACTATCCTAGGGCTGATGCTAACCCTAACCCTAACACTATCCTAGGGCTGATGCTAACCCTAACACTAACACTATCCTAGGGCTGATGCTAACCCTAACCCTAACCCTAACACTCTCCAAGGGCTGATGCTAACCCTAACCCTAACCCTAACACTATCCTAGGGCTGATGCTAACCCTAACCCTAACTCTAACACTATCTTAGGGCTGAGGCTAACCCTAACCCTAACACTATCCTACGGCTGATGCTAACCCTAACCCTAACCCTAACACTATCCTAGGGCTGATGCTAACCCTAACCCTAACACTATCCTAGGCCTGATGCTAACCCTAACCCTAACCCTAACACTATCCTAGGGCTGATGCTAACCCTAACCCTAACACTATCCTAGGTCTGATGCTAACCCTAACCCTAACCCTAACACTATCCTAGGGCTGATGCTAACCCTTACCCTAACACTATCCTAGGCCTGATGATAAACCTAACCCTAACCCTAACACTATTAGGGCTGATGCTAACCCTAACCCTAACACTATCCTAGGGCTGATGCTAACCCTAACCCTAACCCTAACACTATCCTAAGTCTGATGCTAACCCTAGACCTCACACTATACTAGGCCTGATGATAACCATAACCCTAACCTTAACACTATCCTAGGGCTGATGCTAACCCTAACCCTAACCCTAACACTATCCTAGAGCTGATGTTAACCCTAACCCTAACACTATCCTAGGCCTGATGATAACCCTAACCCTAACCCTGACACTATCCTAGGGCTGATGCTAACCCTAACCCTAACACTATCCTAGGGCTGATGCTAACCCTAACGCTAACCCTAACACTATCCTAGGCCTGATGCTAACCCTATCCCTAACCCTAACACTCTCCTAGGGCTGAGGATAACCCTAACCCTAACACTATCCTAGGGCTGATGCTAACCCTAACCCTAACCCAAACACTATCCTAGGGTTGATGCTAACCCTAACCCTAACACTATCCTAGGGCTGATGCTAACCCTAACCCTAACCCTAACACTATCCTTGGGCTGATGCTAACCCTAACCCTAACACTATCCTGGGCCTGATGCTAACCCTAACCCTAACCCTAACACTATCCTGGGGCTGATGCTAACCCTAACCCTAACACAATCCTTGGGCTGATGCTAACCCTAACCCTAACCCTAACAATATCCTAGGGCATATGCTAACCCTAACCCTAACCCTAACACTATCCTTGGGCTCATGCTAACCCTAACCCTAACACTATCCTGGGCCTGATGCTAACCCTAACCCTAACCCTAACACTATCCTAGGGCTGATGCTAACCCTAACCCTAACACTATCCTTGGGCTGATGCTAACCCTAATCCTAACCCTAACACTATCCTAGGGCGGATGCTAACCCTAACCCTAACCCTAACACTATCCTAGGGCTGATGCTAACCCTAAGACTAACACTATCCTAGGGCTGATGCTAACCCTAACCCTAACCCTAACATTATCCTAGGGCTGATGCTAACCCTAACCCTAACTCTAACACTATCTTAGGGCTGAGGCTAACCCTAACCCTAACACTATCCTACGGCTGATGCTAACCCTAACCCTAACCCTAACATTATCCTACGGCTGATGCTAACGCTAACCCTAACGCTAACACTATCCTAGGGCTGATGCTAACCCTAACCCTAACACTATCCTAGGGCTGATGCTAACCCTAACCCTAACCCTAACACTATCCTAGGGCTGATGTTAACCCTAACCCTAACACTATCCTAGGGCTGATGCTAACCCTAACCCTAACCCTAACTCTATCCTAGGGCTGATGCTAACCGTAACCCTAACAGTATCCTAGGCCTGATGATAACCCTAACCCTAACCCTAACACTATCCTAGGGCTGATGCTAACCCTAACCCTAACACTATCCTAGGGCTGATGCTAATCCTAACAGTAACACTATCCTAGGGCTGATGCTAACCCTAACCCTAACCCTAACACTATCCTAGGGCTGATGCTAACCCTAACCCTAACCCAAACACTATCCTAGGTTGGATGCTAACCCTAACCCTAACACTATCCTAGGGCTGATTCTAACCCTAACCCTAACCCTAACACTATCCTTGGGCTGATGCTAACCCTAACCCTAACACTATCCTGGGCCTGATGCTAACCCTAACACTAACACTATCCTAGGGCTGATGCTAACCCTAACCCTAACCCTAACACTCTCCAAGGGCTGATGCTAACCCTAACCCTAACCCTAACACTATCCTAGGGCTGATGCTAACCCTAACCCTAACTCTAACACTATCTTAGGGCTGAGGCTAACCCTAACCCTAACACTATCCTACGGCTGATGCTAACCCTAACCCTAACCCTAACACTATCCTAGGGCTGATGCTAACCCTAACCCTAACACTATCCTAGGCCTGATGCTAACCCTAACCCTAACCCTAACACTATCATAGGGCTGATGCTAACCCTAACCCTAACACTATCCTAGGTCTGATGCTAACCCTAACCCTAACCCTAACACTATCCTAGGGCTGATGCTAACCCTAACCCTAACACTATCCTAGGCCTGATGATAAACCTAACCCTAACCCTAACACTATTAGGGCTGATGCTAACCCTAACCCTAACACTATCCTAGGGCTGATGCTAACCCTAACCCTAACCCTAACACTATCCTAAGTCTGATGCTAACCCTAGACCTCACACTATACTAGGCCTGATGATAACCATAACCCTAACCTTAACACTATCCTAGGGCTGATGCTAACCCTAACCCTAACCCTAACAGTATCCTAGAGCTGATGCTAACCCTAACCCTAACACTATCCTAGGCCTGATGATAACCCTAACCCTAACCCTGACACTATCCTAGGGCTGATGCTAACCCTAACCCTAACACTATCCTAGGGCTGATGCTAACCCTAACGCTAACCCTAACACTATCCTAGGCCTGATGCTAACCCTATCCCTAACCCTAACACTCTCCTAGGGCTGAGGCTAACCCTAACCCTTACACTATCCTAGGGCTGATGCTAACCCTAACCCTAACCCAAACACTATCCTAGGGTTGATGCTAACCCTAACCCTAACACTATCCTAGGGCTGATGCTAACCCTAACCCTAACACTAACACTATCCTTGGGCTGATGCTAACCCTAACCCTAACACTATCCTGGGCCTGATGCTAAACCTAACCCTAACCCTAACACTATCCTGGGGCTGATGCTAACCCTAACCCTAACGCAATCCTTGGGCTGATGCTCACCCTAACCCTAACCCTAACAATATCCTAGGGCATATGCTAACCCTAACCCTAACCCTAACACTATCCTTGGGCTCATGCTAACCCTAACCCTAACACTATCCTGGGCCTGATGCTAACCCTAACCCTAACCCTAACACTATCCTAGGGCTGATGCTAACCCTAACCCTAACACTATCCTTGGGCTGATGCTAACCCTAACCCTAACCCTAACACTATCCTAGGGCGGATGCCAACCCTAACCCTAACCCTAACACTATCCTAGGGCTGATGCTAACCCTAAGACTAACACTATCCTAGGGCTGATGCTAACCCTAACCCTAACCCTAACATTATCCTAGGGCTGATGCTAACCCTAACCCTAACTCTAACACTATCTTAGGGCTGAGGCTAACCCTAACCCTAACACTATCCTACGGCTGATGCTAATGCTAACCCTAACGCTAACACTATCCTAGGGCTGATGCTAACCCTAACCCTAACACTATCCTAGGGCTGATGCTAACCCTAACCCTAACCCTAACACTATCCTAGGGCTGATGTTAACCCTAACCCTAACACTATCCTAGGGCTGATGCTAACCCTAACCCTAACCCTAACACTATCCTAGGGCTGATGCTAACCGTAACCCTAACACTATCCTAGGCCTGATGATAACCCTAACCCTAACAATAACACTATCCTAGGGCTGATGCTAACCCTAACCCTAACACTATCCTAGGGCTGATGCTAATCCTAACAGTAACACTATCCTAGGGCTGATGCTAACCCTAACCCTAACCCTAACACTATCCTAGGGCTGATGCTAACCCTAACCCTAACCCAAACACTATCCTAGGGTGGATGCTAACCCTAACCCTAACACTATCCTAGGGCTGATTCTAACCCTAACCCTAACCCTAACACTATCCTTGGGCTGATGCTAACCCTAACCCTAACACTATCCTGGGCCTGATGCTAACCCTAACCCTAACCCTAACACTATCCTAGGGCTGATACTAACCCTAACCCTAACACTATCCTTGGGCTGATGCTAACCCTAACCCTAACCCTAACAATATCCTAGGGCAGATGCTAACCCTAACCCTAACCCTAACACTATCCTTGGGCTGATGCTAACCCTAACCCTAACACTATCCTGGGCCTGATGCTAACCCTAACCCTAACCCTAACACTATCCTAGGGCTGATGCTAACTCTAACCCTAACACTATCCTTGGGCTGATGCTAACCCTAACCCTAACCCTAACAATATCCTAGGGCAGATGCTAACCCTAACGCTAACCCTAACACTATCCTTGAAGTGATGCTAACCCTAACCCTAACCCTAACACTATAGTAGGCCTGATGATAACCCTAACCCTAACCCTAACACTATCCTAGGGTTTATGTTAACCCTAACCCTAACACTATCCTAGGGCTGATGCTAACCCTAACCCTAACCCTTACAGTATCTTAGGGCGGATGCTAACCCTAAACCTAACCCTAACACTATCCTAGGGCTGATGCTAACCCTAACACTAACACTATCCTAGGGCTGATACTAACCCTAACCCTAACCCTAGCATTATCCTAGGGCTGATGCTAACCCTAACCCTAACTCTAACACTATCTTAGGGCTGAGGCTAACCCTAACCCTAACACTATCCTACGACTGATGCTAACCCTAACCCTAACCCTAACACTATCCTAGGGCTGATGCTAACCCTAACCCTAACACTATCCTAGGGCTCATGCTAACCCTAACCCTAACCCTAACACTATCCTAGGGCTGATGCTAACCCTAACCCTAACACTATCCTAGGGCTGATTCTAACCCTAACCCTAACCCTAACACTATCCTAGGGCTGATGCTAACCCTAACGCTAACCCTAACACTATCCTTGAACTGATGCTAACCCTAACCCTAACCCTAACACTATCCTAGGCCTGATGATAAACCTAACCCTAACCCTAACACTATCCTAGGGTTTATGTTAACCCTAACCCTAACACTATCCTAGGGCTGATGCTAACCCTAACCCTAAAACTAACACTATCCTAGGGCGGATCCTAACATTAACCCTAACCCTAACACTATCCTAGGGCTGATGCTAACCCTAACACTAACACTATACTAGGGCTGAAGTTAACCCTAACCCTAACCCTAACACTCTCCAAGGGCTGATGCTAACCCTAACCCTAACCCTAACACTATCCTAGGGCTGATGCTAACCCTAACCCTAACACTATCCTAGGGCTGATGCTAACCCTAACCCTAACCCTAACACTATACTAGGGTTGATGCTAACCCTAACCCTAACACTATCCTAGGGCTGATGCTAACCCTAACCCTAACCCTAACACTATCCTAGGGCTGATGCTAACCCTAACCCTAACACTATCCTAGGGCTGATGCTAACCCTAACCCTAACCCTAATACTAACCTAGGGCTGATGCTAACCCTAACCCTAACACTATCCTAGGGCTGATGCTAACCCTAACCCTAACCCTAACACTATCCTAGGGCTGATGCTAACCCTAACCCTAACACTATCCTATTGCTGATGCTAACCCTAACCCTAACCCTAACACTATCCTAGGTCTGATGCTAACCCTAACCCTAACCCTAACACTATCCTAGGGCTGATGCTAACCCTAACCCTAACACTATCCTAGGCCTGATGATAAACCTAACCCTAACCCTAACATTATCCTAGGGCTGATGCTAAACCTAACCCTAACACTAATCTAGGGCTGATGCTAACCCTAACCCTAACCCTAACGCTATCCTAAGTCTGATGCTAACCCTAGACCTCACACTATACTAGGCCTGATGATAACCATAACCCTAACCTTAACACTATCCTAGGGCTGATGCTAACCCTAACCCTAACCCTAACACTATCCTAGAGCTGATGCTAACCCTAACCCTAACACTATCCTAGGCCTGATGATAACCCTAACCCTAACCCTGACACTATCCTAGGGCTGATGCTAACCGTAAACCTAACACTATCCTAGGGCTGATGCTAACCCTAACGCTAACCCTAACACTATCCTAGGCCTGATGCTAACCCTATCCCTAACCCTAACACTCTCCTAGGGCTGAGGCTAACCCTAACCCTAACACTATCCTAGGGCTGATGCTAACCCTAACCCTAACCCAAACACTATCCTAGGGTTGATGCTAACCCTAACCCTAACACTATCCTAGGGCTGATGCTAACCCTAACCCTAACCGTAACACTATCCTAGGGCGGATGCTAACCCTAACCCTAACCCTAACACTATCCTAGGGCTGATGCTAACCCTAACCCTAACACTATCCTAGGGCTGATGCTAACCCTAACCCTAACCCTAATACTAACCTAGGGCTGATGCTAACCCTAACCCTAACACTATCCTAGGGCTGATGCTAACCCTAACCCTAACCCTAACACTATCCTAGGGCTGATGCTAACCCTAACCCTAACACTATCCTATTGCTGATGCTAACCCTAACCCTAACCCTTACACTATCCTAGGTCTGATGCTAACCCTAACCCTAACCCTAACACTATCCTAGGGCTGATGCTAACCCTAACCCTAACACTATCCTAGGCCTGATGATAAACCTAACCCTAACCCTAACACTATCCTAGGGCTGATGCTAACCGTAACCCTAACACTATCCTATTCCTGATGATAACCCTAACCCTAACCCTAACACTATCCTAGGGCTGATGCTAACCCTAACCCTAACACTATCCTAGGGCTGATGCTAATCCTAACAGTAACACTATCTTAGGGCTGATGCTAACCCTAACCCTAACCCTAACACTATCCTAGGGCTGATGCTAACGCTAACCCTAACCCAAACACTATCCTAGGGTGGATGCTAACCCTAACCCTAACACTATCCTAGGGCTGATTCTAATCCTAACCCTAACCCTAACACTATCCTTGGGCTGATGCTAACCATAACCCTAACACTATCCTGGGCCTGATGCTAACCCTAACCCTAACCCTAACACTATCCTAGGGCTGATACTAACCCTAACCCTAACACTATCCTTGGGCTGATGCTAACCCTATCCCTAACCCTAACAATATCCTAGGGCAGATGCTAACCCTAACCCTAACCCTAACACTATCCTTGGGCTGATGCTAACCCTAACCCTAACACTATCCTGGGCCTGATGCTAACCCTAACCCTAACCCTAAAACTATCCTAGGGCTGATGCTAACTCTAACCCTAACACTATTCTTGGGCTGATGCTAAGCCTAACCCTAACCCTAACAATATCCTAGGGCAGATGCTAACCCTAACGCTAACCCTAACACTATCCTTGAAGTGATGCTAACCCTAACCCTAACCCTAACACTATCCTAGGCCTGATGATAACCCTAACCCTAACCCTAACACTATCCTAGGGTTTATGTTAACCCTAACCCTAACACTATCCTAGGGCTGATGCTAACCCTAACCCTAACCCTTACAGTATCTTAGGGCGGATGCTAACCCTAAACATAACCCTAACACTATCCTAGGGCTGATGCTAACCCTAACACTAACACTATCCTAGGGCTGATAATAACCCTAACCCTAACCCTAGCATTATCCTAGGGCTGATGCTAACCCTAACCCTAACTCTAACACTATCTTAGGGCTGAGGCTAACCCTAACCTTAACACTATCCTACGACTGATGCTAACCCTAACCCTAACCCTAACACTATCCTAGGGCTGATGCTAACCCTAACCCTAACACTATCCTAGGGCTCATGCTAACCCTAACCCTAACCCTAACACTATCCTAGGGCTGATGCTAACCCTAACCCTAACACTATCCTAGGGCTGATTCTAACCCTAACCCTAACCCTAACACTATCCTAGGGATGATGCTAACCCTAACGCTAACCCTAACACTATCCTTGAACTGATGCTAACCCTAACCCTAACCCTAACACTATCCTAGGCCTGATGATAACCCTAACCCTAACCCTAACACTATCCTAGGGTTTATGTTAACCCTAACCCTAACACTATCCTAGGGCTGATGCTAACCCTAACCCTAAACCTAACACTATTCTAGGGCGGATCCTAACCCTAACCCTAACCCTAACACTATCCTAGGGCTGATGCTAACCCTAACACTAACACTATACTAGGGCTGAAGTTAACCCTAACCCTAACCCTAACACTCTCCAAGGGCTGATGCTAACCCTAACCCTAACCCTAACACTATCCTAGGGCTGATGCTAACCCTAACCCTAACATTATCCTAGTGTTGATGCTAACCCTAACCCTAACACTATCCTAGGGCTGATGCTAACCCTAACCCTAACCCTAACACTATCCTAGGGCTGATGCTAACCCTAACCCTAACACTATCCTAGGGCTGATGCTAACCCTAACCCTAACCCTAATACTAACCTAGGGCTGATGCTAACCCTAACCCTAACACTATCCTTGGGCTGATGCTAACCCTAACCCTAACCCTAACACTATCCTAGGGCTGATGCTAACCCTAACCCTAACACTATCCTATTGCTGATGCTAACCCTAACCCTAACCCTTACACTATCCTAGGTCTGATGCTAACCCTAACCCTAACCCTAACACTATCCTAGGGCTGATGCTAACCCTAACCCTAACACTATCCTAGGCCTGATGATAAACCTAACCCTAACCCTAACACTATCCTAGGGCTGATGCTAACCGTAACCCTAACACTATCCTATTCCTGATGATAACCCTAACCCTAACCCTAACACTATCCTAGGGCTGATGCTAACCCTAACCCTAACACTATCCTAGGGCTGATGCTAATCCTAACAGTAACACTATCTTAGGGCTGATGCTAACCCTAACCCTAACCCTAACACTATCCTAGGGCTGATGCTAACCCTAACCCTAACCCAAACACTATCCTAGGGTGGATGCTAACCCTAACCCTAACACTATCCTAGGGCTGATTCTAACCCTAACCCTAACCCTAACACTATCCTTGGGCTGATGCTAACCATAACCCTAACACTATCCTGGGCCTGATGCTAACCCTAACCCTAACCCTAACACTATCCTAGGGCTGATACTAACCCTAACCCTAACACTATCCTTGGGCTGATGCTAACCCTAACCCTAACCCTAACAATATCCTAGGGCAGATGCTAACCCTAACCCTAACCCTAACACTATCCTTGGGCTGATGCTAACCCTAACCCTAACACTATCCTGGGCCTGATGCTAACCCTAACCCTAACCCTAACACTATCCTAGGGCTGATGCTAACTCTAACCCTAACACTATTCTTGGGCTGATGCTAAGCCTAACCCTAACCCTAACAATATCCTAGGGCAGATGCTAACCCTAACGCTAACCCTAACACTATCCTTGAAGTGATGCTAACCCTAACCCTAACCCTAACACTATCCTAGGCCTGCTGATAACCCTAACCCTAACCCTAACACTATCCTAGGGTTTATGTTAACCCTAACCCTAACACTATCCTAGGGCTGATGCTAACCCTAACCCTAACCCTTACAGTATCTTAGGGCGGATGCTAACCCTAAACCTAACCCTAACACTATCCTAGGGCTGATGCTAACCCTAACACTAACACTATCCTAGGGCTGATACTAACCCTAACCCTAACCCTAGCATTATCCTAGGGCTGATGCTAACCCTAACCCTAACTCTAACACTATCTTAGGGCTGAGGCTAACCCTAACCCTAACACTATCCTACGACTGATGCTAACCCTAACCCTAACCCTAACACTATCCTAGGGCTGATGCTAACCCTAACCCTAACACTATCCTAGGGCTCATGCTAACCCTAACCCTAACCCTAACACTATCCTAGGGCTGATGCTAACCCTAACCCTAACACTATCCTAGGGCTGATTCTAACCCTAACCCTAACCCTAACACTATCCTAGGGCTGATGCTAACCCTAACGCTAACCCTAACACTATCCTTGAACTGATGCTAACCCTAACCCTAACCCTAACACTATCCTAGGCCTGATGATAACCCTAACCCTAACCCTAACACTATCCTAGGGTTTATGTTAACCCTAACCCTAACACTATCCTAGGGCTGATGCTAACCCAACCCTAAACCTAACACTATTCTAGGGCGGATCCTAACCCTAACCCTAACCCTAACACTATCCTAGGGCTGATGCTAACCCTAACACTAACACTATACTAGGGCTGAAGTTAACCCTAACCCTAACCTTAACACTCTCCAAGGGCTGATGCTAACCCTAACCCTAACCCTAACACTATCCTAGGGCTGATGCTAACCCTAACCCTAACACTATCCTAGTGTTGATGCTAACCCTAACCCTAACACTATCCTAGGGCTGATGCTAACCCTAACCCTAACCCTAACACTATCCTAGGGCTGATGCTAACCCTAACCCTAACACTATCCTAGGGCTGATGCTAACCCTAACCCTAACCCTAATACTAACCTAGGGCTGATGCTAACCCTAACCCTAACACTATCCTAGGGCTGATGCTAACCCTAACCCTAACCCTAACACTATCCTAGGGCTGATGCTAACCCTAACCCTAACACTATCCTATTGCTGATGCTAACCCTAACCCTAACCCTTACACTATCCTAGGTCTGATGCTAACCCTAACCCTAACCCTAACACTATCCTAGGGCTGATGCTAACCCTAACCCTAACACTATCCTAGGCCTGATGATAAACCTAACCCTAACCCTAACACTATCCTAGGGCTGATGCTAACCGTAACCATAACACTATCCTATTCCTGATGATAACCCTAACCCTAACCCTAACACTATCCTAGGGCTGATGCTAACCCTAACCCTAACACTATCCTAGGGCTGATGCTAATCCTAACAGTAACACTATCTTAGGGCTGATGCTAACCCTAACCCTAACCCTAACACTATCCTAGGGCTGATGCTAACCCTAACCCTAACCCAAACACTATCCTAGGGTGGATGCTAACCCTAACACTAACACTATCCTAGGGCTGATTCTAACCCTAACCCTAACCCTAACACTATCCTTGGGCTGATGCTAACCATAACCCTAACACTATCCTGGGCCTGATGCTAACCCTAACCCTAACCCTAACACTATCCTAGGGCTGATACTAACCCTAACCCTAACACTATCCTTGGGCTGATGCTAACCCTAACCCTAACCCTAACAATATCCTAGGGCAGATGCTAACCCTAACCCTAACCCTAACACTATCCTTGGGCTGATGCTAACCCTAACCCTAACACTATCCTGGGCCTGATGCTAACCCTAACCCTAACCCTAACACTATCCTAGGGCTGATGCTAACTCTAACCCTAACACTATTCTTGGGCTGATGCTAAGCCTAACCCTAACCCTAACAATATCCTAGGGCAGATGCTAACCCTAACGCTAACCCTAACACTATCCTTGAAGTGATGCTAACCCTAACCCTAACCCTAACACTATCCTAGGCCTGATGATAACCCTAACCCTAACCCTAACACTATCCTAGGGTTTATGTTAACCCTAACCCTAACACTATCCTAGGGCTGATGCTAACCCTAACCCTAACCCTTACAGTATCTTAGGGCGGATGCTAACCCTAAACCTAACCCTAACACTATCCTAGGGCTGATGCTAACCCTAACACTAACACTATCCTAGGGCTGATACTAACCCTAACCCTATCCCTAGCATTATCCTAGGGCTGATGCTAACCCTAACCCTAACTCTAACACTATCTTAGGGCTGAGGCTAACCCTAACCCTAACACTATCCTACGACTGATGCTAACCCTAACCCTAACCCTAACACTATCCTAGGGCTGATGCTAACCCTAACCCTAACACTATCCTAGGGCTCATGCTAACCCTAACCCTAACCCTAACACTATCCTAGGGCTGATGCTAACCCTAACCCTAACACTATCCTAGGGCTGATTCTAACCCTAACCCTAACCCTAACACTATCCTAGGGCTGATGCTAACCCTAACGCTAACCCTAACACTATCCTTGAACTGATGCTAACCCTAACCCTAACCCGAACACTATCCTAGGCCTGATGATAACCCTAACCCTAACCCTAACACTATCCTAGGGTTTATGTTAACCCTAACCCTAACACTATCCTAGGGCTGATGCTAACCCTAACCCTAAACCTAACACTATCCTAGGGCTGATGCTAACCCTAACGCTAACCCTAACACTATCCTTGAACTGATGCTAACCTTAACCCTAACCCTAACACTATCCTAGGGTGGATGCTAACCCTAACCCTAACACTATCCTAGGGCTGATTCTAACCCTAACCCTAACCCTAACACTATCCTTGGGCTGATGCTAACCATAACCCTAACACTATCCTAGGCCTGATGATAACCCTAACCCTAACCCTAACATTATCCTAGGGTTTATGTTAACCCTAACCCTAACACTATCCTAGGGCTGATACTAACCCTAACCCTAACACTATCCTTGGGCTGATGCTAACCCTAACCCTAACCCTAACAATATCCTAGGGCAGATGCTAACCCTAACCCTAACCCTAACACTATCCTTGGGCTGATGCTAACCCTAACCCTAACACTATCCTGGGCCTGATGCTAACCCTAACCCTAACCCTAACACTATCCTAGGGCTGATGCTAACTCTAACCCTAACACTATTCTTGGGCTGATGCTAAGCCTAACCCTAACCCTAACAATATCCTAGGGCAGATGCTAACCCTAACGCTAACCCTAACACTATCCTTGAAGTGATGCTAACCCTAACCCTAACCCTAACACTATCCTAGGCCTGATGATAACCCTAACCCTAACCCTAACACTATCCTAGGGTTTATGTTAACCCTAACCCTAACACTATCCTAGGGCTGATGCTTACCCTAACCCTAACCCTTACAGTATCTTAGGGCGGATGCTAACCCTAAACCTAACCCTAACACTATCCTAGGGCTGATGCTAACCCTAACACTAACACTATCCTAGGGCTGATACTAACCCTAACCCTAACCCTAGCATTATCCTAGGGCTGATGCTAACCCTAACCCTAACTCTAACACTATCTTAGGGCTGAGGCTAACCCTAACCCTAACACTATCCTACGACTGATGCTAACCCTAACCCTAACCCTAACACTATCCTAGGGCTGATGCTAACCCTAACCCTAACACTATCCTAGGGCTCATGCTAACCCTAACCCTAACCCTAACACTATCCTAGGGCTGATGCTAACCCTAAGCCTAACACTATCCTAGGGCTGATTCTAACCCTAACCCTAACCCTAACACTATCCTAGGGCTGATGCTAACCCTAACGCTAACCCTAACACTATCCTTGAACTGATGCTAACCTTAACCCTAACCCTAACACTATCCTAGGCCTGATGATAACCCTAACCCTAACCCTAACACTATCCTAGGGTTTATGTTAACCCTAACCCTAACACTATCCTTGGGCTGATGCTAACCCTAACCCTAAACCTAACACTATTCTAGGGCGGATCCTAACCCTAACCCTAACCCTAACACTATCCTAGGGCTGATGCTAACCCTAACACTAACACTATACTAGGGCTGAAGTTAACCCTAACCCTAACCCTAACACTCTCCAAGGGCTGATGCTAACCCTAACCCTAACCCTAACACTATCCTAGGGCTGATGCTAACCCTAACCCTAACACTATCCTAGTGTTGATGCTAACCCTAACCCTAACACTATCCTAGGGCTGATGCTAACCCTAACCCTAACCCTAACACTATCCTAGGGCTGATGCTAACCCTAACCCTAACACTATCCTAGGGCTGATGCTAACCCTAACCCTAACCCTAATACTAACCTAGGGCTGATGCTAACCCTAACCCTAACACTATCCTAGGGCTGATGCTAACCCTAACCCTAACCCTAACACTATCCTAGGGCTGATGCTAACCCTAACCCTAACACTATCCTATTGCTGATGCTAACCCTAACCCTAACCCTTACACTATCCTAGGTCTGATGCTAACCCTAACCCTAACCCTAACACTATCCTAGGGCTGATGCTAACCCTAACCCTAACACTATCCTAGGCCTGATGATAAACCTAACCCTAACCCTAACACTATCCTAGGGCTGATGCTAACCGTAACCCTAACACTATCCTATTCCTGATGATAACCCTAACCCTAACCCTAACACTATCCTAGGGCTGATGCTAACCCTAACCCTAACACTATCCTAGGGCTGATGCTAATCCTAACAGTAACACTATCTTAGGGCTGATGCTAACCCTAACCCTAACCCTAACACTATCCTAGGGCTGATGCTAACCCTAACCCTAACCCAAACACTATCCTAGGGTGGATGCTAACCCTAACCCTAACACTATCCTAGGGCTGATTCTAACCCTAACCCTAACCCTAACACTATCCTTGGGCTGATGCTAACCATAACCCTAACACTATCCTGGGCCTGATGCTAACCCTAACCCTAACCCTAACACTATCCTAGGGCTGATACTAACCCTAACCCTAACACTATCCTTGGGCTGATGCTAACCCTAACCCTAACCCTAACAATATCCTAGGGCAGATGCTAACCCTAACCCTAACCCTAACACTATCCTTGGGCTGATGCTAACCCTAACCCTAACACTATCCTGGGCCTGATGCTAACCCTAACCCTAACCCTAACACTATCCTAGGGCTGATGCTAACTCTAACCCTAACACTATTCTTGGGCTGATGCTAAGCCTAACCCTAACCCTAACAATATCCTAGGGCAGATGCTAACCCTAACGCTAACCCTAACACTATCCTTGAAGTGATGCTAACCCTAACCCTAACCCTAACACTATCCTAGGCCTGATGATAACCCTAACCCTAACCCTAACACTATCCTAGGGTTTATGTTAACCCTAACCCTAACACTATCCTAGGGCTGATGCTAACCCTAACCCTAACCCTTACAGTATCTTAGGGCGGATGCTAACCCTAAACCTAACCCTAACACTATCCTAGGGCTGATGCTAACCCTAACACTAACACTATCCTAGGGCTGATACTAACCCTAACCCTAACCCTAGCATTATCCTAGGGCTGATGCTAACCCTAACCCTAACTCTAACACTATCTTAGGGCTGAGGCTAACCCTAACCCTAACACTATCCTACGACTGATGCTAACCCTAACCCTAACCCTAACACTATCCTAGGGCTGATGCTAACCCTAACCCTAACACTATCCTAGGGCTCATGCTAACCCTAACCCTAACCCTAACACTATCCTAGGGCTGATGCTAACCCTAACCCTAACACTATCCTAGGGCTGATTCTAACCCTAACCCTAACCCTAACACTATCCTAGGGCTGATGCTAACCCTAACGCTAACCCTAACACTATCCTTGAACTGATGCTAACCTTAACCCTAACCCTAACACTATCCTAGGCCTGATGATAACCCTAACCCTAACCCTAACACTATCCTAGGGTTTATGTTAACCCTAACCCTAACACTATCCTAGGGCTGATGCTAACCCTAACCCTAAACCTAACACTATTCTAGGGCGGATCCTAACCCTAACCCTAACCCTAACACTATCCTAGGGCTGATGCTAACCCTAACACTAACACTATACTAGGGCTGAAGTTAACCCTAACCCTAACCCTAACACTATCCAAGGGCTGATGCTAACCCTAACCCTAACCCTAACACTATCCTAGGGCTGATGCTAACCCTAACCCTAACACTATCCTATTGCTGATGCTAACCCTAACCCTAACCCTTACACTATCCTAGGTCTGATGCTAACCCTAACCCTAACCCTAACACTATCCTAGGGCTGATGCTAACCCTAACCCTAACACTATCCTAGGCCTGATGATAAACCTAACCCTAACCCTAACACTATCCTAGGGCTGATGCTAACCGTAACCCTAACACTATCCTATTCCTGATGATAACCCTAACCCTAACCCTAACACTATCCTAGGGCTGATGCTAACCCTAACCCTAACACTATCCTAGGGCTGATGCTAATCCTAACAGTAACACTATCTTAGGGCTGATGCTAACCCTAACCCTAACCCTAACACTATCCTAGGGCTGATGCTAACCCTAACCCTAACCCAAACACTATCCTAGGGTGGATGCTAACCCTAACCCTAACACTATCCTAGGGCTGATTCTAACCCTAACCCTAACCCTAACACTATCCTTGGGCTGATGCTAACCATAACCCTAACACTATCCTGGGCATGATGCTAACCCTAACCCTAACCCTAACACTATCCTAGGGCTGATACTAACCCTAACCCTAACACTATCCTTGGGCTGATGCTAACCCTAACCCTAACCCTAACAATATCCTACGGCAGATGCTAACCCTAACCCTAACCCTAACACTATCCTTGGGCTGATGCTAACCCTAACCCTAACACTATCCTGGGCCTGATGCTAACCCTAACCCTAACCCTAACACTATCCTAGGGCTGATGCTAACTCTAAACCTAACACTATTCTTGGGCTGATGCTAAGCCTAACCCTAACCCTAACAATATCCTAGGGCAGATGCTAACCCTAACGCTAACCCTAACACTATCCTTGAAGTGATGCTAACCCTAACCCTAACCCTAACACTATCCTAGGCCTGATGATAACCCTAACCCTAACCCTAACACTATCCTAGGGTTTATGTTAACCCTAACCCTAACACTATCCTAGGGCTGATGCTAACCCTAACCCTAACCCTTACAGTATCTTAGGGCGGATGCTAACCTTAAACCTAACCCTAACACTATCCTAGGGCTGATGCTAACCCTAACACTAACACTATCCTAGGGCTGATACTAACCCTAACCCTAACCCTAGCATTATCCTAGGGCTGATGCTAACCCTAACCCTAACTCTAACACTATCTTAGGGCTGAGGCTAACCCTAACCCATACACTATCCTACGACTGATGCTAACCCTAACCCTAACCCTAACACTATCCTAGGGCTGATGCTAACCCTAACCCTAACACTATCCTAGGGCTCATGCTAACCCTAACCCTAACCCTAACACTATCCTAGGGCTGATGCTAACCCTAACCCTAACACTATCCTAGGGCTGATTCTAACCCTAACCCTAACCCTAACACTATCCTAGGGCTGATGCTAACCCTAACGCTAACCCTAACACTATCCTTGAACTGATGCTAACCCTAACCCTAACCCTAACACTATCCTAGGCCTGATGATAACCCTAACCCTAACCCTAACACTATCCTAGGGTTTATGTTAACCCTAACCCTAACACTATCCTAGGGCTGATGCTAACCCTAACCCTAAACCTAACACTATTCTAGGGCGGATCCTAACCCTAACCCTAACCCTAACACTATCCTAGGGCTGATGCTAACCCTAACACTAACACTATACTAGGGCTGAAGTTAACCCTAACCCTAACCCTAACACTCTCCAAGAGCTGATGCTAACCCTAACCCTAACCCTAACACTATCCTAGGGCTGATGCTAACCCTAACCCTAACACTATCCTAGTGTTGATGCTAACCCTAACCCTAACACTATCCTAGGGCTGATGCTAACCCTAACCCTAACCCTAACACTATCCTAGGGCTGATGCTAACCCTAACCCTAACACTATCCTAGGGCTGATGCTAACCCTAACCCTAACCCTAATACTAACCTAGGGCTGATGCTAACCCTAACCCTAACACTATCCTAGGGCTGATGCTAACCCTAACCCTAACCCTAACACTATCCTAGGGCTGATGCTAACCCTAACCCTAACACTATCCTATTGCTGATGCTAACCCTAACCCTAACCCTTACACTATCCTAGGTCTGATGCTAACCCTAACCCTAACCCTAACACTATCCTAGGGCTGATGCTAACCCTAACCCTAACACTATCCTAGGCCTGATGATAAACCTAACCCTAACCCTAACACTATCCTAGGGCTGATGCTAAACCTAACCCTAACACTATCCTAGGGCTGATGCTAACCCTAACCCTAACCCTAACACTATCCTAAGTCTGATGCTAACCCTAGACCTCACACTATACTAGGCCTGATGATAACCATAACCCTAACCTTAACACTATCCTAGGGCTGATGCTAACCCTAACCCTAACCCTAACACTATCCTAGAGCTGATGCTAACCCTAACCCTAACACTATCCTAGGCCTGATGATAACCCTAACCCTAACCCTGACACTATCCTAGGGCTGATGCTAACCCTAAACCTAACACTATCCTAGGGCTGATGCTAACCCTAACGCTAACCCTAACACTATCCTAGGCCTGATGCTAACCCTATCCCTAACCCTAACACTCTCCTAGGGCTGAGGCTAACCCTAACCCTAACACTATCCTAGGGCTGATGCTAACCCTAACCCTAACCCAAACACTATCCTAGGGTTGATGCTAACCCTAACCCTAACACTATCCTAGGGCTGATGCTAACCCTAACCCTAACCGTAACACTATCCTTGGGCTGATGCTAACCCTAACCCTAACAGTATCCTGGGCCTGATGCTAACCCTAACCCTAACCCTAACACTATCATAGGGCTGATGCTAACCCTAACCCTAACACTATCCTTGGGCTGATGCTAACCTTAACCCTAACCCTAACAATATCCTAGGGCATATGCTAACCCTAACCCTAACCCTAACACTATCCTTGGGCTCATGCTAACCCTAACCCTAACACTGTCCTGGGCCTGATGCTAACCCTAACCCTAACCCTAACACTATCCTAGGGCTGATGCTAACCCTAACCCTAACACTATCCTTGGGCTGATGCTAACCCTAACCCTAACCCTAACACTATCCTAGGGCGGATGCTAACCCTAACCCTAACCCTAACACTATCCTAGGGCTGATGCTAACCCTAACACTAACACTATCCTAGGGCTGATGCTAACCCTAACCCTAACCCTAACATTATCCTAGGGCTGATGCTAACCCTAACCCTAACTCTAACACTATCTTAGGGCTGAGGTTAACCCTAACCCTAACACTATCCTACGGCTGATGCTAACCCTAACCCTAACCCTAACACTATCCTAGGGCTGATGCTAACCCTAACCCTAACACTATCCTAGGGCTGATGCTAACCCTAACCCTAACCCTAACACTATCCTAGGTCTGATGTTAACCCTAACCCTAACACTATCCTAGGGCTGATGCTAACCCTAACCCTAACCCTAACACTATCCTTGGGCTGATGCTAACCCTAACCCTAACACTATCCTGGGCCTGATGCTAACCCTAACCCTAACCCTAAAACTATCCTAGGGCTGATGCTAACCCTAACCCTAACACTATCCTTGGGCTGATGCTAACCCTAACCCTAACCCTAACAATATCCTAGGGCAGATGCTAACCCTAACGCTAACCCTAACACTATCCTTGAAGTGATGCTAACCCTAACCCTAACCCTAACACTATCCTAGTCCTGATGATAACCCTAACCCAAACCCTAACACTATCCTAGGGTTTATGTTAACCCTAACCCTAGCCCTAGGATAGTGTTAGTGTTAGTGTTAGCATCAGCCCTAGGATAGTGTTAGGGTTAGGGTTAGGGTTACCATCAGCCCTAGGATAGTGTTAGGGTTAGGGTTAGGGTTAGCACCAGCCCTAGGATAGTGTTAGGGTTAGGGTTAGGGTTAGCATCAGCCCTAGGATAGTTTTAGGGTTAGGGTTAGCATCAGCCCTAGGATAGTGTTAGGGTTAGGGTTAGGGTTATCATCAGGCCTAGGATAGTGTTAGGGTTAGGGTTAGCATCAGCCCTAGGATAGTGTTAGGGTTAGTGTTAGGGTTAGCATCAGCCCTAGGATAGTGTTAGGGTTAAGGTTAGCATCAACCCTAGGATAGTATTAGTGTTAGGGTTAGGATTAGCGGCAGCCCTAGGATAGTGTTAGGATTAGGGTTAGCCTCAGCCCTAGGAGAGTGTTATGGTTAGGCATAGGGTTAGCATCAGGCCTAGGATAGTGTTAGCGTTAGGGTTAGGGTTAGCATCAGCCCTAGTATAGTGTTAGGGTTAGGGTTAGCCTCAGCCCTAGGAGAGTGTTAGTGTTAGGGATAGGGTTAGCATCAGGCCTAGGATAGTGTGAGGGTTAGGGTTAGGGTTAGCATCAGCCCAAGGATAGTGTTAGGGTTAGGGTTAGCATCAGGCCTAGGATAGGTTAGGGTTAGTGTTAGCATCAGCCCTAGGATAGTGTTAGCGTTAGCGTTAGGGTTAGCATCAGCCCTAGGATAGTGTTAGAGTTATTGTTAGGTTTAGCATCAGCCCTAGGATAGTGTTAGGGTAAGGGTTAGGGTTAGCATCAGGCCTAGGATAGTGTTAGGGTTACGGTTAGAATCAGCCCAAGGATAGTGTTAGGGTTAGGGTTAAGTTTTGCATCAGCCCTAGGATAGTGTTAGGGTTAGGGATAGGGTTACCATCAGCCCTAGGATAATGTTAGGGTTAGGGTTAGGGTTAGCATCAGCCCTAGGATAGTGTTAGGGTTAGGGTTAGCATCAGCCCTAGGATAGTGTTAGGGTTAGGGTTAGAGTTAGCATCAGCCCTAGGATATTATTAGGGTTAGGGTTAGCATCAGCCCTAGGATACTGTTAAGGTTAGAGTTAGGGTTAGCACCAGGCTTAGGATAGTGTTAGTGTTAGGGTTACCATCAGCCTTAGGATAGTGTTATGGTTAGGGTTAGGGTTAGCATCAGCCGTAGGATAGTGTTAGGGTTAGGGTTAGCCTCAGCCCTAGGATAGTGTTAGCGTTAGAGTTAGGGTTAGCATCAGCCCTAGGATAGTGTTAGGCGTAGGGTGAGTGTTAGCATCAGCCCTAGGATAGTGTTAGTGTTAGGGTTAGCATCAGCCCTAGGATAGTGTTAGGGTTAGGGTTAGGGTTAGCATCAGACCTAGGATAGTATTAGGGTTAGGGTTAGGGTTAACACCAGCCCTAGGATAGTGTTAGGGTTAGGGTTAGGGTTAGCATCAGCCCTAGGATAGTGTTAGGGTTAGGGTTAGCATCAGCCCTGGGATAATGTTAGGGTTAGGGTTAGGGTTAGCATCAGCCCTAGGATAGTGTTAGGGTCACGGTTAGCATCAGCCCTAGGATAGTGTTAGGGTTAGGGTTAGGGTTACCATCAGCCCTAGGATAGTGTTAGGGTTAGGGTTAGCATCAGCCCTAGGATAGTGTTAGGGTTAGGGTTAGGGTTAGCATCAGCCCTAGGATAGTGTTAGGGTTAGGGTTAGGGTTAGCGTCAGCCCTAGGATAGTGTTAGGGTTAGGGTTAGCCTCAGCCCTAGGAAAGTGTTATGGTTAGGGATAGAGTTAGCATCAGGCCTAGGATAGTGTTAGGGTTAGGGTTAGGGTTAGCATCAGCCCTAGGATATTGTTAGGGTTAGGGTTAGGGTTAGCATCAGCCCTAGGATATTATTAGTGTTAGGGTTAGCATCAGCCCTAGGATAGTGTTAGGGTTAGGGTTAGGGTTAGCATCAGCCCTAGGATAGTGTTAGGGTTAGGGTTAGCCTCAGCCCTAGGAGAGTGTTAGGGTTAGGGATAGGGTTAGCCTCAGGCCTAGGATAGTGTGAGGGTTAGGGTTAGGGTTAGCATCAGCCCTAGGATAGTGTTAGGGTTAGGGTTAGCATCTGGCCTAGGATAGTGTTAGGGTTAGGGTTAGCATCAGCCCTAGGATAGTGTTAGGGTTAGGGTTAGGGTTAGCATCAGCCCTAGGATAGTGTTAGTGCTATGGTTAGGTTTAGCATCAGCCCTAGGATAGTGTTAGGGTAAGGGTTAGGGTTAGCATCAGGCCTAGGATAGTGTTAGTGTTACGGTTAGAATCAGCCCAAGGATAGTGTTAGGGTTAGGGTTAGCATCAGCCCTAGGATAGTGTTAGGGTTAGGGTTAGGGTTATTTTCAGGCCTAGGATTTTGTTAGGGTTACGGTTAGCATCAGCCCTAGGATAGTGTTAGGGTTAGTGTTAGGGTTAGCATCAGCCGTAGGATAGTGTTAGGGTTAGGGTTAGCATCAGCCCTAGGATAGTGTTAGGGTTAAGGTTAGGGTTAGCATCAGCCGTAGGATAGTGTCAGGGTTAGGGTTAGCCTCAGCCCTAAGATAGTGTTAGAGTTAGGGTTAGGGTTAGCATCATCCCTAGGGTAGTGTTAGGGTTAGGGTTAGGGTTAGCATCCGCCCTAGGATAGTGTTAAGGATAGGGTTAGGGTTAGCATCAGCCCTAGGATAGTGTTAGGGTTAGGGATAACATAAACCCTAGGATAGTGTTAGGGTTAGGGTTAGGGTTATCATCAGGCCTAGGATAGTGTTAGGGTTAGGGTTAGGGTTAGCATCAGCCCTAGGATACTGTTAGGCTTAGGGTTAGTGTTAGCATCAGCCCTAGGATATTATTAGGGTTAGGGTTAGCATCAGCCCTAGGATACTGTTAGGGTTAGAGTTAGGGTTCTCACCAGGCTTAGGATAGTGTTAGTGTTAGGGTTACCATCAGCCTTAGGATAGTGTTAGGGTTAGGGTTAGGGTTAGCATCAGCCCTAGGATATTATTAGGGTTAGGGTTAGGGTTAGCATCAGCCCTAGGATAGTGTTAGGGTTAGGGTTAGGGTTAGCATCAGCCCTAGGATAGTGTTAGGGTTAGGGTTAGCATCAGCCCTGGGATAATGTTAGGGTTAGGGTTAGGGTTAGCATCAGCCCTAGGATAGTGTTAGGGTTAGGGTTAGCATCAGCCCTAGGATAGTGTTAGGGTTAGGGTTAGGGTTAGCATCTGCCCTAGGATAGTGTTAGGGTTAGGGTTAGCATCAGCCCTAGGATAGTGTTAGGGTTAGGGTTAGGGTTAGCATCAGCCCTAGGATAGTGTTATGGTTAGGGTTAGCATCAGCCCTAGGATAGTGTTAGGGTTAGGGTTAGGGTTAGCATCAGCCCTAGGATAGTGTTAGGGTTAGGGTTAGCATCAACCCTAGGATAGTTTTAGGGTTAGGGTTAGGGTTAGCGTCAGCCCTAGGTTAGTGTTAGGGTTAGGGTTAGCCTCAGCACTAGGAGAGTGTTATGGTTAGGGATAGGGTTAGCATCAGGCCTAGGATAGTGTTAGGGTTAGGGTTAGGGTTAGCATCAGCCCTAGGATATTGTTAGGGTTAGGGTTAGGGTTAGCATCAGCCCTAGGATATTATTAGGGTTAGGGTTAGCATCAGCCCTAGGATAGTGTTAGGGTTAGGGTTAGCATCAGCCCTAGGATAGTGTTAGGGTTAGGGTTAGGGTTAGCATCAGCCCTAGGATAGTGTTAGGGTTAGGGTTAGCCTCAGCCCTAGGAGAGTGTTAGGGTTAGGGATAGGGTTAGCATCAGGCCTAGGATAGTGTGAGGGTTAGGGTTAGGGTTAGCATCAGCCCTAGGATAGTGTTAGGGTTAGGGTTAGCATCAGGCCTAGGATAGTGTTAGGGTTAGGGTTAGCATCAGCCCTAGGATAGTGTTAGGGTTAGGGTTAGGGTTAGCATCAGCCCTAGGATAGTGTTAGGGTTATGGTTAGGTTTAGCATCAGCCCTAGGATAGTGTTAGGGTAAGGGTTAGGGTTAGCATCAGGCCTAGGATAGTGTTAGGGTTACGGTTAGAATCAGCCCAAGGATAGTGTTAGGGTTAGGGTTAAGTTTTGCATCAGCCCTAGGATAGTGTTAGGGTTAGGGTTATGGTTAGCATCAGCCCTAGGATAGTGTTAGAGTTAGGGTTAGCATCAGCCCTAGGATAGTGTTAGGGTTAGGGTTAGGGTTATCATCAGGCCTAGGATAGTGTTAGGGTTAGGGTTAGCATCAGCCCTAGGATAGTGTTAGGGTTAGTGTTAGGGTTAGCATCAGCGCTAGGATAGTGTTAGGGTTAGGGTTAACATAAACCCTAGGATAGTGTTAGGGTTAGGGTTAGGGTTATCATCAGGCCTAGGATAGGTTAGGGTTAGGGTTAGGGTTAGCATAAGTTCAAGGATAGTGTTAGGGTTAGCGTTAGGATTAGAATCAGCCCTAGGATAGTGTTAGGGTTAGGGTTAGGGTTAGCATCAGCCCTAGGATAGTGTTAGGGTTAGGGTTAACATAAACCCTAGGATAGTGTTAGGGTTAGTGTTAGGGTTAGCATTAGGCCTAGGATAGTGTTAGGGTTTGGGTTAGCATCAGCCCTAGGATAGTGTTAGGGTTAGGGTTAGGGTTATCATCAGGCCTATGATAGTGTTAGGGTTAGGGTTATCATCAGCCCTAGGATAGTGTTAGGGTTAGGGTTAGCATCAGCCCTAGGATAGTGTTAGGTTAGGGTTAGGGTTAGCATCAGGCCTAGGATAGTGGTAGGGTTAGGTTTAGCATCAGCCCTAGGACAGTGTTAGGCTTAGTGTTAGGGTTAGCATCAGCCCTAGGATAGTGTTAGGGTTAGGGGTCGTGTTAGCATCAGCCCTAGGATATTATTAGGGTTAGGGTTAGCATCAGCCCTAGGATACTGTTAGGGTTAGAGTTAGGGTTCTCACCAGGCTTAGGATAGTGTTAGTGTTAGGGTTACCATCAGCCTTAGGATAGTGTTAGGGTTAGGGTTAGGGTTAGCATCAGCCCTAGGATATTATTAGGGTTAGGGTTAGGGTTAGCATCAGCCCTAGGATAGTGTTAGGGTTAGGGTTAGGGTTAGCATCAGCCCTAGGATAATCTTAGGGTTAGGGTTAGCATCAGCCCTGGGATAATGTTAGGGTTAGGGTTAGGGTTAGCATCAGCCCTAGGATAGTGTTAGGGTTAGGGTTAGCATCAGCCCTAGGATAGTGATAGGGTTAGGGTTAGGGTTAGCATCTGCCCTAGGATAGTGTTTGGGTTAGGGTTAGCATCAGCCCTAGGATAGTGTTAGGGTTAGGGTTAGCATCAGCCCTAGGATAGTGTTGGGGTTAGGGTTAGCATCAGCCCTAGGATAGTGTTAGGGTTAGGGTTACGGTTAGCATTAGCCCTAGGATAGTGTTAGGGTTAGGGTTAGCATCAACCCTAGGATAGTTTTAGGGTTAGGGTTAGGGTTAGCGTCAGCCCTAGGTTAGTGTTACGGTTAGGGTTAGCCTCAGCCCTAGGAGAGTGTTATGGTTAGGGATAGGGTTAGCATCAGGCCTAGGATAGTGTTAGGGTTAGGGTTAGGGTTAGCATCAGCCCTAGGATATTGTTAGGGTTAGGGTTAGGGTTAGGATCAGCCCTAGGATATTATTAGGGTTAGGGTTAGCATCAGCCCTAGGATAGTGTTAGGGTTAGGGTTAGCATCAGCCCTAGGATAGTGTTAGGGTTAGGGTTAGGGTTAGCATCAGCCCTAGGATAGTGTTAGGGTTACGGTTAGGGTTATCATCAGGCCTAGGATAGTGTTAGGGTTAGGGTTAGCATCAGCCCTAGGATAGTGTTAGGGTTATTGTTAGGGTTAGCATCAGCCCTAGGATAGTGTTAGGGCTAGGGTTAGCATCAGCCGTAGGATAGTGTTAGGGTTAGGGTTAGGGTTAGCATCAGGCCTAGGATAGTGTTAGGGTTAGGGTTAGCATCAGCCCTAGGATAGTGTTAGGGTTAGGGTTAGGGTTAGCATCAGCCGCAGGATAGTGTTAGGATTAGGGTTAGCCTCAGCCCTAAGATAGTGTTAGAGTTAGGGTTAGGGTTAGCATGAGCCCTAGGATAGTGTTAGGGTTAGGGTTAGGGGTAGCATCCGCCCTAGGATAGTGTTAGGTTTAGGGTTAGGGTTAGCATCAGCCCTAGGATAGTGTTAGGGTTAGGGTTAACATAAACCCTAGAATAGTGTTAGGGTTTGGGTTAGGGTTATCATCAGGCCTAGGATAGTGTTAGGGTTAGGGTTAGGGTTAGCATCAGTTCAAGGATAGTGTTAGGGTTAGCGTTAGGGTTAGCATCAGCCCTAGGATAGTGTTAGGGTTAGGGTTAACATAAACCCTAGGATAGTGTTAGGGTTAGGGTTAGGGTTATCATCAGGCCTATGATAGTGTTAGGGTTAGGGTTAGGGTTAGCATCAGTTCAAGGATAGTGTAAGGGTTAGCGTAAGGGTTAGCATCAGCCCTAGGATAGTGTTAGGGTTAGGGTTAGGGTTAGCATCAGCCCTAGGATAGTGTTAGGGTTAGGGTTAGCAACTGCCCTAGGATAGTGTTAGGGTTAGGGTTAGGGTTATCGTCAGGCCTAGGATAGTGTTAGGGTTAGGGTTAGCCTCAGCCCTAAGACAGTGTTAGAGTTAGGGTTAGGGTTAGCATCAGCCCTAGGATAGTGTTAGGGTTAGGGTTAGGGTTAGCATCAGCCCTAGGATAGTGTTAGTGTTAGTGTTAGCATCAGCCCTAGGATAGTGTTACGGTTAGGGTTAGGGTTAGCATCAGCCCTAGGATAGTGTTAGCGTTAGGGTTAACATAAACCGTAGGATAGTGTTAGGGTTAGGGTTAGGGTTATCATCAGGCCTAGGATAGTGTTAGGGTTAGGGTTAGGGTTAGCATCAGGTCAAGGACAGTGTTAGGGTTATGGTTAGGGTTAGCATCTGCCCTAGGATAGTGTTAGGGTTAGGGTTAGGGTTAGCATCAGGTCAAGGACAGTGTTAGGGTTATGGTTAGGGTTAGCATCTGCCCAAGGATAGTGTTAGGGTTAGGGTTAGCATCAGCCCTAGGATAGTGTTAGGGTTAGGGTTAGGGTTAGCATCAGGCCCAGGATCGTGTTACGGTTAGGGTTAGCATCAGCCCTAGGATAGTGTTAGGGTTAGGGTTAGGGTTAGCATCAGCCCTAGGATAGTGTTAGGGTTAGGGTTAGCATCAACCCTAGGATAGTGTTTGTTTTAGGGTTAGGGTTAGCATCAGCCCTAGGATAGTGTTAGGGTTAGAGTTAGCCTCAGCCCTAGGAGAGTGTTAGTGTTATGGATAGGGTTAGCATCAGGCCTATGATAGTGTGAGGGTTAGGGTTAGGGTTAGCATCAGCCCTAGGATAGTGTTAAGGTTAGGGTTAGCATCAGGCCTAGGATAGTGTTAGGGTTAGGGTTAGCATCACCCCTAGGATAGTGTTAGGGTTAGGGTTAGGGTTAGCATCAGGCCTACGATAGTGTTAGGGTTACGGTTAGAATCAGCCCAAGGATAGTGTTATGGTTAGGGTTAAGTTTAGGATCAGCCCTAGGATAGTGTTAGGGTTAGGGTTAGGGTTACCATCAGCCCTAGGATAGTGTTAGGGTTAGGGTTAGGGTTAGTATCAGCCCTAGGATAGTGTTAGGGTTAGGGTTAGCATCAGCCCTAGGATAGTGTTAGGGTTAGGGTTAGGGTTAGCATCAGGCCTAGGATAGTGTCAGGGTTAGGGTTAGCATCAGCCCTAGGATAGTGTTAAGGTTAAGGTTAGGGTTAGCATCAGCCGTAGGATAGTGTTAGGGTTAGGGTTAGCCTCAGCCCTAAGATAGTGTTGGAGTTAGGGTTAGGGTTAGCATCAGCCCTAGGGTAGTGTTAGGGTTAGGGTTAGGGTTAGCATCCGCCCTAGGATAGTGTTAGGGTTAGGGTTAGGGTTAGCATCAGCCCTAGGATAGTGTTAGGTTTAGGGTTAACATAAACCCTAGGATAGTGTTAGGGTTAGGGTTAGGGTTATCAACAGGCCTAGGATAGTGTTAGGGTTAGGGTTAGGGTTAGCATAAGTTCAAGGATAGTGTTAGGGTTAGCGTTAGGGTTAGAATCAGCCCTAGGATAGTGTTAGGGTTAGGGTTAGGGTTAGCATCAGCCCTAGGATAGTGTTAGGGTTAGGGTTAACATAAACCCTAGGATAGTGTTAGGGTTAGGGTTAGGGTTAGCATTAGGCCTAGGATAGTGTTAGGGTTAGGGTTAGCATCAGCCCTAGGATAGTGTTAGGGTTAGGGTTAGGGTTATCATCAGGCCTATGATAGTGTTAGGGTTAGGGTTATCATCAGCCCTAGGATAGTGTTAGGGTTAGGGTTAGCATCAGCCCTAGGATAGTGTTAGGTTAGGGTTAGGGTTAGCATCAGGCCTAGGATAGTGGTAGGGTTAGGTTTAGCATCAGCCCTAGGACAGTGTTAGGGTTAGTGTTAGGGTTAGCATCAGCCCTAGGATAGTGTTAGGGTTAGGGGTCGTGTTAGCATCAGCCCTAGGATATTATTAGGGTTAGGGTTAGCATCAGCCCTAGGATACTGTTAGGGTTAGAGTTAGGGTTCTCACCAGGCTTAGGATAGTGTTAGTGTTAGGGTTACCATCAGCCTTAGGATAGTGTTAGGGTTAGGGTTAGGGTTAGCATCAGCCCTAGGATATTATTATGGTTAGGGTTAGGTTTAGCATCAGCCCTAGGATAGTGTTAGGGTTAGGGTTAAGGTTAGCATCAGCCCTAGGATAATCTTAGGGTTAGGGTTAGCATCAGCCCTGGGATAATGTTAGGGTTAGGGTTAGGGTTAGCATCAGCCCTAGGATAGTGTTAGGGTTAGGGTTAGCATCAGCCCTAGGATAGTGTTAGGGTTAGGGTTAGGGTTAGCATCTGCCCTAGGATAGTGTTTGGGTTAGGGTGAGCATCAGCCCTAGGATAGTGTTAGGGTTAGGGTTAGGGTTAGCATCAGCCCTAGGATAGTGTTGGGGTTAGGGTTAGCATCAGCCCTAGGATAGTGTTAGGGTTAGGGTTACGGTTAGCATCAGCCCTAGGATAGTGTTAGGGTTAGGGTTAGCATCAACCCTAGGATAGTTTTAGGGTTAGGGTTAGGGTTAGCGTCAGCACTAGGTTAGTGTTACGGTTAGGGTTAGCCTCAGCCCTAGGAGAGTGTTATGGTTAGGGATAGGGTTAGCATCAGGCCTAGGATAGTGTTAGGGTTAGGGTTAGGGTTAGCATCAGCCCTAGGATATTGTTAGGGTTAGGGTTAGGGTTAGCATCAGCCCTAGGATATTATTAGGGTTAGGGTTAGCATCAGCCCTAGGATAGTGTTAGGGTTAGGGTTAGCATCAGCCCTAGGATAGTGTTAGGGTTAGGGTTAGGGTTAGCATCAGCCCTAGGATAGTGTTAGGGTTATGGTTAGGGTTATCATCAGGCCTAGGATAGTGTTAGGGTTAGGGTTAGCATCAGCCCTAGGATAGTGTTAGGGTTAGGGTTAGGGTTAGCATGAGCCCTAGGATAGTGTTAGTGCTAGGGTTAGCATCAGCCCTAGGATAGTGTTAGGGTTAGGGTTAGGGTTAGCATCAGGCCTAGGATAGTGTTAGGGTTAGGGTTAGCATCAGCCCTAGGATAGTGTTAGGGTTAGGGTTAGGGTTAGCATCAGCCGTAGGATAGTGTTAGGATTAGGGTTAGCCTCAGCCCTAAGATAGTGTTAGAGTTAGGGTTAGGGTTAGCATGAGCCCTAGGATAGTGTTAGGGTTAGGGTTAGGGGTAGCATCCGCCCTAGGATAGTGTTAGGTTTAGGGTTAGGGTTAGCATCAGCCCTAGGATAGTGTTAGGGTTAGGGTCAACATAAACCCTAGGATAGTGTTAGGGTTTGGGTTAGGGTTATCATCAGGCCTAGGATAGTGTTAGGGTTAGGGTTAGGGTTAGCATCAGTTCAAGGATAGTGTTAGGGTTAGCGTTAGGGTTAGCATCAGCCCTAGGATAGTGTTAGGGTTAGGGTTAACATAAACCCTAGGATAGTGTTAGGGTTAGGGTTAGGGTTATCATCAGGCCTATGATAGTGTTAGGGTTAGGGTTAGGGTTAGCATCAGTTCAAGGATAGTGTAAGGGTTAGCGTAAGGGTTAGCATCAGCCCTAGGATAGTGTTAGGGTTAGGGTTAGGGTTAGCATCAGCCCTAGGATAGTGTTAGGGTTAGGGTTAACATAAACCGTAGGATAGTGTTAGGGTTAGGGTTAGGGTTATCATCAGGCCTAGGATAGTGTTAGGGTTAGGGTTAGGGTTAGCATCAGGTCAAGGACAGTGTTAGGGTTATGGTTAGGGTTAGCATCTGCCCTAGGATAGTGTTAGGGTTAGGGTAAGGGTTAGCATCAGGCCTAGGATAGTGTTAGGGTTAGGGTTAGCATCAGCCCTAGGATAGTGTTAGAGTTAGGTTTAGGGTTATCATCAGGCCTATGATAGTGTTAGGGTTAGGGTTATCATCAGCCCTAGGATAGTGTTAGGGTTAGGGTTAGCGTCAGCCCTAGGATAGTGTTAGGGTTATGGTTAGGTTTAGCATCAGCCCTAGGATAGTGTTAGGGTAAGGGTTAGGGTTAGCATCAGGCCTAGGATAGTGTTAGGGTTACGGTTAGAATCAGCCCAAGGATAGTGTTAGGGTTAGGGTTAAGTTTTGCATCAGCCCTAGGATAGTGTTAGGGTTATTGTTAGGGTTAGCATCAGCCCTAGGATAGTGTTAGGGTTAGGGTTAGCATCAGCCCTAGGATAGTGTTAGGGTTAGGGTTAGGGTTAGCATCAGCCCTAGGATAGTGTTAGGGTTAGGGTTAGCATCAGCCCTAGGATAGTGTTAGGGTTAGGGTTAGGGTTATCATCAGGCCTAAGATAGTGTTAGGGTTAGGGTTAGCATCAGCCCTAGGATAGTGTTAGGGTTAGTGTTAGGGTTAGCATCAAACCTAGGATAGTGTTAGGGTTAAGGTTAGCATCAACCCTAGGATAGTTTTAGGGTTAGGGTTAGGGTTAGCGGCAGCCCTAGGATAGTGTTAGGGTTAGGGTTAGACTCAGCCCTAGGAGAGTGTTATGGTTAGGGATAGGGTTAGCATCAGGCCTAGGATAGTGTTAGGGTTAGGGTTAGGGTTAGCATAAGCCCTAGGATAGTGTTAGGGTTAGGGTTAGCCTCAGACCTAGGAGAGTGTTAGTGTTAGGGATAGGGTTAGCATCAGGCCTAGGATAGTGTGAGGGTTAGGGTTAGGGTTAGCATCAGCCCAAGGATAGTGTTAGGGTTAGTGTTAGCATCAGGCCTAGGATAGGTCAGGGTTAGGGTTAGCATCAGCCCTAGGATAGTGTTAGCGTTACGGTTAGGGTTAGCATCAGCCCTAGGATAGTGTTAGGGTTATTGTTAGGTTTAGCATCAGCCCTAGGATAGGTTTAGGGTAAGGGTTAGGGTTAGCATCAGGCCTAGGATAGTGTTAGGGTTACGGTTAGAATCAGCCCAAGGATAGTGTTAGGGTTAGGGTTAAGTTTTGCATCAGCCCTAGGATAGTGTTAGGGTTAGGGTTAGGGTTACCATCAGCCCTAGGATAGTGTTAGGGTTAGGGTTAGGGTTAGCATCAGCCCTAGGATAGTGTTAGGGTTAGGGTTAGCATCAGCCCTAGGATAGTGTTAGGGTTAGGGTTAGGGTTATCATCAGGCCTAGGATAGTGTTAGGGTTAGCATCAGCCCTAGGATAGTGTTAGGGTTAGGGTTAGGGTAAGCATCAGCCCTAGGATAGTGTTAGGGTTAGGGTTAGCATCAGCCCTAGGATAGTGTTAGGGTTAGGGTTTGTGTTAGCATCAGCCCTAGGATATTATTAGGGTTAGGGTTAGCATCAGCCCTAGGATACTGTTAGGGTTAGAGTTAGGATTCTCACCAGGCTTAGGATAGTGTTAGTGTTAGGGTTACCATCAGCCTTAGGATAGTGTTAGGGTTAGGGTTAGGGTTAGCATGAGCCCTAGGATATTATTAGGGTTAGGGTTAGGGTTAGCATCAGCCCTAGGATAGTGTTAGGGTTAGGGTTAGGGTTAGCATCAGCCCTAGGATAATGTTAGGGTTAGGGTTAGCATCAGCCCTGGGATAATGTTAGGGTTAGGGTTAGGGTTAGCATCAGCCCTAGGATAGTGTTAGGGTTAGGGTTAGCATCAGCCCTAGGATAGTGTTAGGGTTAGGGTTAGGGTTAGCATCTGCCCTAGGATAGTGTTTGGGTTAGGGTTAGCATCAGCCCTAGGATAGTGTTAGGGTTAGGGTTAGGGTTAGCATCAGCCCTAGGATAGTGTTAGGGTTAGGGATAGCCTCAGCCCTAGGATAGTGTTAGGGTTAGGGTTAGGGTTAGCATCAGCCCTAGGATAGTGTTAGGGTTAGGGTTAGCATCAACCCTAGGATAGTTTTAGGGTTAGGGTTAGGGTTAGCGTCAGCCCTAGGTTAGTGTTACGGTTAGGGTTAGCCTCAGCCCTAGGAGAGTGTTATGGTTAGGGATAGGGTTAGCATCAGGCCTAGGATAGTGTTAGGGTTAGGGTTAGGGTTAGCATCAGCCCTAGGATATTGTTAGGGTTAGGGTTAGGGTTAGCATCAGCCCTAGGATATTATTAGGGTTAGGGTTAGCATCAGCCCTAGGATAGTGTTAGGGTTAGGGTTAGCATCAGCCCTAGGATAGTGTTAGGGTTAGGGTTAGGGTTAGCATCAGCCCTAGGATAGTGTTAGGGTTAGGGTTAGCATCAGCCCTAGGATAGTATTAGGGTTAGGGTTAGGGTTAGCGTCAGCCCTTGGATAGTGTTAGGGTTAGGGTTAGCCTCAGCCCTAGGAGAGTGTTATGGTTAGGGATAGGGTTAGCATCAGGCCTAGGATAGTGTTAGGGTTAGGGTTAGGGTTAGCATCAGCCCTAGGATAGTGTTAGGGTTATGGTTAGGGTTATCATCAGGCCTAGGATAGTGTTAGGGTTAGGGTTAGCATCAGCCCTAGGATACTGTTAGGGTTAGGGTTAGGGTTAGCATCAGCCCTAGGATAGTGTTGGGGCTAGGGTTAGCATCAGCCCTAGGATAGTGTTAGGGTTAGGGTTAGGTTTAGCATCAGGCCTAGGATAGTGTTAGGGTTAGGGTTAGCATCAGCCCTAGGATAGTGTTAGGGTTAGGGTTAGGGTTAGCATCAGCCCTAGGATAGTGTTAGGATTAGGGTTAGCCTCAGCCCTAAGATAGTGTTAGAGTTAGGGTTAGGGTTAGCATGAGCCCTAAGATAGTGTTAGGGTTAGTGTTAGGGGTAGCATCCGCCCTAGGATAGTGTTAGGTTTAGGGTTAGGGTTAGCATCAGCCCTAGGATAGTGTTAGGGTTAGGGTTAACATAAACCCTAGGATAGTGTTAGGGTTTGGGTTAGGGTTATCATCAGGCCTAGGATAGTGTTAGGGTTAGGGTTAGGGTTAGCATCAGTTCAAGGATAGTGTTAGGGTTAGCGTTAGGGTTAGCATCAGCCCTAGGATAGTGTTAGGGTTAGGGTTAACATAAACCCTAGGATAGTGTTAGGGTTAGGGTTAGGGTTATCATCAGGCCTATGATAGTGTTAGGGTTAGGGTTAGGGTTAGCATCAGTTCAAGGATAGTGTAAGGGTTAGCGTAAGGGTTAGCATCAGCCCTAGGATAGTGTTAGGGTTAGGGTTAGGGTTAGCATCAGCCCTAGGATAGTGTTAGGGTTAGGGTTAACATAAACCGTAGGATAGTGTTAGGGTTAGGGTTAGGGTTATCATCAGGCCTAGGATAGTGTTAGGGTTAGGGTTAGGGTTAGCATCAGGTCAAGGACAGTGTTAGGGTTATGGTTAGGGTTAGCATCTGCCCTAGGATAGTGTTAGGGTTAGGGTAAGGGTTAGCATCAGGCCTAGGATAGTGTTAGGGTTAGGGTTAGCATCAGCCCTAGGATAGTGTTAGAGTTAGGTTTAGGGTTATCATCAGGCCTATGATAGTGTTAGGGTTAGGGTTATCATCAGCCCTAGGATAGTGTTAGGGTTAGGGTTAGCGTCAGCCCTAGGATAGTGTTAGGGTTATGGTTAGGTTTAGCATCAGCCCTAGGATAGTGTTAGGGTAAGGGTTAGGGTTAGCATCAGGCCTAGGATAGTGTTAGGGTTACGGTTAGAATCAGCCCAAGGATAGTGTTAGGGTTAGGGTTAAGTTTTGCATCAGCCCTAGGATAGTGTTAGGGTTATTGTTAGGGTTAGCATCAGCCCTAGGATAGTGTTAGGGTTAGGGTTAGCATCAGCCCTAGGATAGTGTTAGGGTTAGGGTTAGGGTTAGCATCAGCCCTAGGATAGTGTTAGGGTTAGGGTTAGCATCAGCCCTAGGATAGTGTTAGGGTTAGGGTTAGGGTTATCATCAGGCCTAAGATAGTGTTAGGGTTAGGGTTAGCATCAGCCCTAGGATAGTGTTAGGGTTAGTGTTAGGGTTAGCATCAAACCTAGGATAGTGTTAGGGTTAAGGTTAGCATCAACCCTAGGATAGTTTTAGGGTTAGGGTTAGGGTTAGCGGCAGCCCTAGGATAGTGTTAGGGTTAGGGTTAGACTCAGCCCTAGGAGAGTGTTATGGTTAGGGATAGGGTTAGCATCAGGCCTAGGATAGTGTTAGGGTTAGGGTTAGGGTTAGCATAAGCCCTAGGATAGTGTTAGGGTTAGGGTTAGCCTCAGCCCTAGGAGAGTGTTAGTGTTAGGGATAGGGTTAGCATCAGGCCTAGGATAGTGTGAGGGTTAGGGTTAGGGTTAGCATCAGCCCAAGGATAGTGTTAGGGTTAGTGTTAGCATCAGGCCTAGGTTAGGTCAGGGTTAGGGTTAGCATCAGCCCTAGGATAGTGTTAGCGTTAGGGTTAGGGTTAGCATCAGCCCTAGGATAGTGTTAGGGTTATTGTTAGGTTTAGCATCAGCCTTAGGATAGGTTTAGGGTAAGGGTTAGGGTTAGCATCAGGCCTAGGATAGTGTTAGGGTTACGGTTAGAATCAGCCCAAGGATAGTGTTAGGGTTAGGGTTAAGTTTTGCATCAGCCCTAGGATAGTGTTAGGGTTAGGGTTAGGGTTACCATCAGCCCTAGGATAGTGTTAGGGTTAGGGTTAGGGTTAGCATCAGCCCTAGGATAGTGTTAGGGTTAGGGTTAGCATCAGCCCTAGGATAGTGTTAGGGTTAGGGTTAGGGTTATCATCAGGCCTAGGATAGTGTTAGGGTTAGCATCAGCCCTAGGATAGTGTTAGGGTTAGGGTTAGGGTAAGCATCAGCCCTAGGATAGTGTTAGGGTTAGGGTTAGCATCAGCCCTAGGATAGTGTTAGGGTTAGGGTTTGTGTTAGCATCAGCCCTAGGATATTATTAGGGTTAGGGTTAGCATCAGCCCTAGGATACTGTTAGGGTTAGAGTTAGGATTCTCACCAGGCTTAGGATAGTGTTAGTGTTAGGGTTACCATCAGCCTTAGGATAGTGTTAGGGTTAGGGTTAGGGTTAGCATGAGCCCTAGGATATTATTAGGGTTAGGGTTAGGGTTAGCATCAGCCCTAGGATAGTGTTAGGGTTAGGGTTAGGGTTAGCATCAGCCCTAGGATAATGTTAGGGTTAGGGTTAGCATCAGCCCTGGGATAATGTTAGGGTTAGGGTTAGGGTTAGCATCAGCCATAGGATAGTGTTAGGGTTAGGGTTAGCATCAGCCCTAGGATAGTGTTAGGGTTAGGGTTAGGGTTAGCATCTGCCCTAGGATAGTGTTTGGGTTAGGGTTAGCATCAGCCCTAGGATAGTGTTAGGGTTAGGG
Organism: Lemur catta; assembly: GCF_020740605.2. Classification (NCBI taxonomy): domain Eukaryota; kingdom Metazoa; phylum Chordata; class Mammalia; order Primates; family Lemuridae; genus Lemur; species Lemur catta. The sequence continues at coordinate 92,326,194 of NC_059137.1, read as the reverse complement.
TTAGGGTTAGCATCAGCCCTAGGATAGTGTTAGGGTTAGGGATAGCCTCAGCCCTAGGATAGTGTTAGGGTTAGGGTTAGGGTTAGCATCAGCCCTAGGATAGTGTTAGGGTTAGGGTTAGCATCAACCCTAGGATAGTTTTAGGGTTAGGGTTAGGGTTAGCGTCAGCCCTAGGTTAGTGTTACGGTTAGGGTTAGCCTCAGCCCTAGGAGAGTGTTATGGTTAGGGATAGGGTTAGCATCAGGCCTAGGATAGTGTTAGGGTTAGGGTTAGGGTTAGCATCAGCCCTAGGATATTGTTAGGGTTAGGGTTAGGGTTAGCATCAGCCCTAGGATATTATTAGGGTTAGGGTTAGCATCAGCCCTAGGATAGTGTTAGGGTTAGGGTTAGCATCAGCCCTAGGATAGTGTTAGGGTTAGGGTTAGGGTTAGCATCAGCCCTAGGATAGTGTTAGGGTTAGGGTTAGCATCAGCCCTAGGATAGTGTTAGGGTTAGGGTTAGGTTTAGCATCAGCCCTAGGGTAGTGTTAGGGTTAGGGTTAGCATCAACCCTAGGATAGTATTAGGGTTAGGGTTAGGGTTAGCGTCAGCCCTTGGATAGTGTTAGGGTTAGGGTTAGCCTCAGCCCTAGGAGAGTGTTATGGTTAGGGATAGGGTTAGCATCAGGCCTAGGATAGTGTTAGGGTTAGGGTTAGGGTTAGCATCAGCCCTAGGATAGTGTTAGGGTTATGGTTAGGGTTATCATCAGGCCTAGGATAGTGTTAGGGTTAGGGTTAGCATCAGCCCTAGGATACTGTTAGGGTTAGGGTTAGGGTTAGCATCAGCCCTAGGATAGTGTTGGGGCTAGGGTTAGCATCAGCCCTAGGATAGTGTTAGGGTTAGGGTTAGGTTTAGCATCAGGCCTAGGATAGTGTTAGGGTTAGGGTTAGCATCAGCCCTAGGATAGTGTTAGGGTTAGGGTTAGGGTTAGCATCAGCCCTAGGATAGTGTTAGGATTAGGGTTAGCCTCAGCCCTAAGATAGTGTTAGAGTTAGGGTTAGGGTTAGCATGAGCCCTAAGATAGTGTTAGGGTTAGGGTTAGGGGTAGCATCCGCCCTAGGATAGTGTTAGGTTTAGGGTTAGGGTTAGCATCAGCCCTAGGATAGTGTTAGGATTAGGGTTAACATAAACCCTAGGATAGTGTTAGGGTTTGGGTTAGGGTTATCATCAGGCCTAGGATAGTGTTAGGGTTAGGGTTAGGGTAAGCATCAGTTCAAGGATAGTGTTAGGGTTAGCGTTAGGGTTAGCATCAGCCCTAGGATAGTGTTAGGGTTAGGGTTAACATAAACCCTAGGATAGTGTTAGGGTTAGGGTTAGGGTTATCATCAGGCCTATGATAGTGTTAGGGTTAGGGTTAGGGTTAGCATCAGTTCAAGGATAGTGTAAGGGTTAGCGTAAGGGTTAGCATCAGCCCTAGGATAGTGTTAGGGTTAGGGTTAGGGTTAGCATCAGCCCTAGGATAGTGTTAGGGTTAGGGATAGCAACTGCCCTAGGATAGTGTTAGTGTTAGTGTTAGGGTTATCATCAGGCCTAGGATAGTGTTAGGGTTAGGGTTAGTCTCAGCCCTAAGATAGTGTTAGAGTTAGGGTTAGGGTTAGCATCAGCCCTAGGATAGTGTTAGGGTTAGGGTTAGCCTCAGCCCTAAGATAGTGTTAGAGTTAGGGTTAGGGTTAGCATCAGCCCTAGGATAGTGTTAGGGTTAGGGTTAGGGTTAGCATCAGCCCTAGGATAGTGTTAGTGTTAGTGTTAGCATCAGCCCTAGGATAGTGTTACGGTTAGGGTTAGGGTTAGCATCAGCCCTAGGATAGTGTTAGGGTTAGGGTTAACATAAACCGTAGGATAGTGTTAGGGTTAGGGTTAGGGTTATCATCAGGCCTAGGATAGTGTTAGGGTTAGGGTTAGGGTTAGCATCAGCCCAAGGATAGTGTTAGGGTTAGGGTTAGCATCAGCCCTAGGATAGTGTTAGGGTTAGGGTTATGGTTAGCATCAGGCCCAGGATCGTGTTACGGTTAGGGTTAGCATCAGCCCTAGGATAGTGTTAGCGTTAGGGTTAGGGTTAGCATCAGCCCTAGGATAGTGTTAGGGTTAGGGTTAGCATCAACCCTAGGATAGTGTTTGTTTTAGGGTTAGGGTTAGCATCAGCCCTAGGATAGTGTTAGGGTTAGAGTTAGCCTCAGCCCTAGGAGAGTGTTAGTGTTATGGATAGGGTTAGCATCAGGCCTATGATAGTGTGAGGGTTAGGGTTAGGGTTAGCATCAGCCCTAGGATAGTGTTAGGGTTAGGGTTAGCATAAGGCCTAGGATAGTGTTAGGGTTAGGGTTAGCATCACCCCTAGGATAGTGTTAGGGTTAGGGTTAGGGTTAGCATCAGGCCTAGGATAGTGTTTGGGTTACGGTTAGAATCAGCCCAAGGATAGTGTTATGGTTAGGGTTAAGTTTAGGATCAGCCCTAGGATAGTGTTAGGGTTAGGGTTAGGGTTACCATCAGCCCTAGGATAGTGTTAGGGTTAGGGTTAGGGTTAGCATCAGCCCTAGGATAGTGTTAGGGTTAGGGTTAGCATCTGCCCTAGGATAGTGTTAGGGTTAGGGTTAGGGTTAGCATCAGGCCTAGGATAGTGTCAGGGTTAGGGTTAGCATCAGCCCTAGGATAGTGTTAACGTTAAGGTTAGGGTTAGCATCAGCCGTAGGATAGTGTTAGGGTTAGGGTTAGCCTCAGCCCTAAGATAGTGTTAGAGTTAGGGTTAGGGTTAGCATCAGCCCTAGGGTAGTGTTAGGGTTAGGGTTAGGGTTAGCATCCGCCCTAGGATAGTGTTAGGGTTAGGGTTAGGGTTAGCATCAGCCCTAGGATAGTGTTAGGGTTAGGGTTAACATAAACCCTAGGATAGTGTTAGGGTTAGGGTTAGGGTTATCAACAGGCCTAGGATAGTGTTAGGGTTAGGGTTAGGGTTAGCATAAGTTCAAGGATAGTGTTAGGGTTAGCGTTAGGGTTAGAATCAGCCCTAGGATAGTGTTAGGGTTAGGGTTAGGGTTAGCATCAGCCCTAGGATAGTGTTAGGGTTAGGGTTAACATAAACCCTAGGATAGTGTTAGGGTTAGGGTTAGGGTTAGCATCAGGCCTAGGATAGTGTTAGGGTTAGGGTTAGCATCAGCCCTAGGATAGTGTTAGGGTTAGGTTTAGGGTTATCATCAGGCCTATGATAGTGTTAGGGTTAGGGTTATCATCAGCCCTAGGATAATGTTAGGGTTAGGGTTAGCGTCAGCCCTAGGATAGTGTTAGGGTTATGGTTAGGTTTAGCATCAGCCCTAGGATAGTGTTAGGGTAAGGGTTAGGTTTAGCATCAGGCCTAGGATAGTGTTAGGGTTACGGTTAGAATCAGCCCAAGGATAGTGTTAGGGTTAGGGTTAAGTTTTGCATGAGCCCTAGGATAGTGTTAGGGTTAGGGTTAGGGTTACCATCAGCCCTAGGATAGTGTTAGGGTTAGGGTTAGGGTTAGCATCAGCCCTAGGATAGTGTTAGGGTTAGGGTTAGGGTTAGCATCAGCCCTAGGATAGTGTTAGGGTTAGGGTTAGCATCAGTCCTAGGATAGTGTTAGGGTTAGGGTTAGGGTTATCATCAGGCCTAAGATAGTGTTAGGGTTAGGGTTAGCATCAGCCCTAGGATAGTGTTAGGGTTAGGGTTAGGGTTAGCGGCAGCCCTAGGATAGTGTTAGGGTTAGGGTTAGCCTCAGCCCTAGGAGAGTGTTATGGTTAGGGATAGGGTTAGCATCAGGCCTAGGATAGTGTTAGGGTTAGGGTTAGGGTTAGCATAAGCCCTAGGATAGTGTTAGGGTTAGGGTTAGCCTCAGCCCTAGGAGAGTGTTAGTGTTAGGGATAGGGTTAGCATCAGGCCTAGGATAGTGTGAGGGTTAGGGTTAGGGTTAGCATCAGCCCAAGGATAGTGTTAGGGTTAGTGGTAGCATCAGGCCTAGGATAGGTTAGGGTTAGGGTTAGCATCAGCCCTAGGATAGTGTTAGCGTTAGGGTTAGGGATAGCATCAGCCCTAGGATAGTGTTAGGGTTATTGGTAGGTTTAGCATTAGCCCTAGGATAGGTTTATGGTAAGGGTTAGGGTTAGCCTCAGGCCTAGGATAGTGTTAGGGTTACGGTTAGAATCAGCCCAAGGATAGTGTTAGGGTTAGGGTTAAGTTTTGCATCAGCCCTAGGATAGTGTTAGGGTTAGGGTTAGGGTTACCTTCAGCCCTAGGATAGTGTTAGGGTTAGGGTTAGGGTTAGCATCAGCCCTAGGATAGTGTTAGGGTTAGGGTTAGCATCAGCCCTAGGATAGTGTTAGGGTTAGGGTTAGGGTTATCATCAGGCCTAGGATAGTGTTAGGGTTAGGGTTAGCATCAGCCCTAGGATAGTGTTAGGGTTAGGGTTAGGGTTAGCATCAGCCCTAGGATAGTGTTAGGGTTAGGGTTAGCATCAGCCCTAGGATAGTGTTAGGGTTAGGGTTAGTGTTAGCATCAGCCCTAGGATATTATTAGGGTTAGGGTTAGCATCAGCCCTAGGATACTGTTAGGGTTAGAGTTAGGGTTAGCACCAGGCTTAGGATAGTGTTAGTGTTAGGGTTACCATCAGCCTTAGGATAGTGTTATGGTTAGGGTTAGTGTTAGCATCAGCCGTAGGATAGTGTTAGGGTTAGGGTTAGCCTCAGCCTTAGGATAGTGTTAGCGTTAGAGTTAGGGTTAGCATCAGCCCTAGGATAGTGTTAGGCGTAGGGTGAGGGTTAGCATCAGCCCTAGGATAGTGTTAGTGTTAGGGTTAGCATCAGCCCTAGGATAGTGTTAGGGTTAGCGTTAGGGTTAGCATCAGACCTAGGATAGTATTAGGGTTAGAGTTAGGGTTAGCATCAGCCCTAGGATAGTGTTAGGGTTAGGGTTAGGGTTAGCAGCAGCCCTAGGATAGTGTTAGGGTTAGGGTTAGCATCAGCCCTGGGATAATGTTAGGGTTAGGGTTAGGGTTAGCATCAGCCCTAGGATAGTGTTAGGGTCACGGTTAGCATCAGCCCTAGGATAGTGTTAGGGTTAGGGTTAGGGTTACCATCAGCCCTAGGATAGTGTTAGGGTTAGGGTTAGCATCAGCCCTAGGATAGTGTTAGGGTTAGGGTTAGGGTTAGCATCAGCCCTAGGATAGTGTTAGGGTTAGGGTTAGCATCAGCCCTAGGATAGTGTTAGGGTTAGGGTTAGGGTTAGCATCAGCCCTAGGATAGTGTTAGGGTTAGGGTTAGCATCAACCCTAGGATAGTTTTAGGGTTAGGGTTAGGGTTAGCGTCAGCCCTAGGATAGTGTTAGGGTTAGGGTTAGCCTCAGCCCTAGGAGAGTGTTATGGTTAGGGATAGGGTTAGCATTAGGCCTAGGATAGTGTTAGGGTTAGGGTTAGGGTTAGCATCAGCCCTAGGATATTGTTAGGGTTAGGGTTAGGGTTACCATCAGCCCTAGGATATTATTAGTGTTAGGGTTAGCATCAGCCCTAGGATAGTGTTAGGGTTAGGGTTAGGGTTAGCATAAGCCCTAGTATAGTGTTAGGGTTAGGGTTAGCCTCAGCCCTAGGAGAGTGTTAGGGTTAGGGATAGGGTTAGCCTCAGGCCTAGGATAGTGAGAGGGTTAGGGTTAGGGTTAGCATCAGCCCTAGGATAGTGTTAGGGTTAGGGTTAGCATCAGGCCTAGGATAGTGTTAGGGTTAGGGTTAGCATCAGTACTAGGATAGTGTTAGGGTTAGGGTTAGGGTTAGCATCAGCCCTAGGATAGTGTTAGGGTAAGGGTTAGGGTTAGCATCAGGCCTAGGATAGTGTTAGGGTTACGGTTAGAATCAGCCCAAGGATAGTGTTAGGGTTAGGGTTAAGTTTTGCATCAGCCCTAGGATAGTGATAGGGTTAGGGTTAGGGTTACCATCAGCCCGAGGATAGTGTTAGGGTTAGGGTTAGCATCAGCCCTAGGATAGTGTTAGGGTTAGGGTTAGCATCAGCCCTAGGATAGTGTTAGGGTTAGGGTTAGGGTTAGCATCAGGCCTAGGATAGTGTCAGGGTTAGGGTTAGCATCAGCCCTAGGATAGTGTTAGGGTTAAGGTTAGGGTTAGCATCAGCCGTAGGATAGTGTTAGGTTTAGGGTTAGCCTCAGCCCTAAGATAGTGTTAGAGTTAGGTTTAGGGTTAGCATCAGCCCTAGGGTAGTGTTAGGGTTAGGGTTAGGGTTAGCATCCGCCCTAGGATAGTGTTAGGGTTAGGGTTAGGGTTAGCATCAGCCCTAGGATAGTGTTAGGGTTAGGGTTAACATAAACCCTAGGATAGTGTTAGGGTTAGGGTTAGGGTTATCATCAGGCCTAGGATAGTGTTAGGGTTAGGGTTAGGGTTAGCATAAGTTCAAGGATAGTGTTAGGGTTAGCGTTAGGGTTAGAATCAGCCCTAGGATAGTGTTAGGGTTAGGGTTAGGGTTAGCATCAGCCCTAGGCTAGTGTTAGGGTTAGGGTTAACATAAACCTTAGGATAGTGTTAGGGTTAGGGTTAGGGTTAGCATCAGGCCTAGGATAGTGTTAGGGTTAGGGTTAGCATCAGCCCTAGGATAGTGTTAGGGTTAGGGTTAGGGTTAGCATCAGCCCTAGGATAGTGTTAGGGTTACGGTTAGGGTTATCATCAGGCCTAGGATAGTGTTAGGGTTAGGGTTAGCATCAGCCCTAGGATAGTGTTAGGGTTAGGGTTAGGGTTAGCATCAGCCCTAGGATAGTGTTAGGGCTAGGGTTAGCATCAGCCCTAGGATAGTGTTAGGGTTAGGGTTAGGGTTAGCATCAGGCCTAGGATAGTGTTAGGGTTAGGGTTAGCATCAGCCCTAGGATAGTGTTAGGGTTAGGGTTAGGGTTAGCATCAGCCGCAGGATAGTGTTAGGATTAGGGTTAGCCTCAGCCCTAAGATAGTGTTAGAGTTAGGGTTAGGGTTAGCATGAGCCCTAGGATAGTGTTAGGGTTAGGGTTAGGGGTAGCATCCGCCCTAGGATAGTGTTAGGTTTAGGGTTAGGGTTAGCATCAGCCCTAGGATAGTGTTAGGGTTAGGGTTAACATAAACCCTAGGATAGTGTTAGGGTTTGGGTTAGGGTTATCATCAGGCCTAGGATAGTGTTAGGGTTAGGGTTAGGGTTAGCATCAGTTCAAGGATAGTGTTAGGGTTAGCGTTAGGGTTAGCATCAGCCCTAGGATAGTGTTAGGGTTAGGGTTAACATAAACCCTAGGATAGTGTTAGGGTTAGGGTTAGGGTTATCATCAGGCCTATGATAGTGTTAGGGTTAGGGTTAGGGTTAGCATCAGTTCAAGGATAGTGTAAGGGTTAGCGTAAGGGTTAGCATCAGCCCTAGGATAGTGTTAGGGTTAGGGTTAGGGTTAGCATCAGCCCTAGGATAGTGTTAGGGTTAGGGTTAGCAACTGCCCTAGGATAGTGTTAGGGTTAGGGTTAGGGTTATCGTCAGGCCTAGGATAGTGTTAGGGTTAGGGTTAGCCTCAGCCCTAAGACAGTGTTAGAGTTAGGGTTAGGGTTAGCATCAGCCCTAGGATAGTGTTAGGGTTAGGGTTAGGGTTAGCATCAGCCCTAGGATAGTGTTAGTGTTAGTGTTAGCATCAGCCCTAGGATAGTGTTACGGTTAGGGTTAGGGTTAGCATCAGCCCTAGGATAGTGTTAGCGTTAGGGTTAACATAAACCGTAGGATAGTGTTAGGGTTAGGGTTAGGGTTATCATCAGGCCTAGGATATTGTTAGGGTTAGGGTTAGGGTTAGCATCAGGTCAAGGACAGTGTTAGGGTTATGGTTAGGGTTAGCATCTGCCCTAGGATAGTGTTAGGGTTAGGGTTAGGGTTAGCATCAGGTCAAGGACAGTGTTAGGGTTATGGTTAGGGTTAGCATCTGCCCAAGGATAGTGTTAGGGTTAGGGTTAGCATCAGCCCTAGGATAGTGTTAGTGTTAGGGTTAGGGTTAGCATCAGGCCCAGGATCGTGTTACGGTTAGGGTTAGCATCAGCCCTAGGATAGTGTTAGGGTTAGGGTTAGGGTTAGCATCAGCCCTAGGATAGTGTTAGGGTTAGGGTTAGCATCAACCCTAGGATAGTGTTTGTTTTAGGGTTAGGGTTAGCATCAGCCCTAGGATAGTGTTAGGGTTAGAGTTAGCCTCAGCCCTAGGAGAGTGTTAGTGTTATGGATAGGGTTAGCATCAGGCCTATGATAGTGTGAGGGTTAGGGTTAGGGTTAGCATCAGCCCTAGGATAGTGTTAAGGTTAGGGTTAGCATCAGGCCTAGGATAGTGTTAGGGTTAGGGTTAGCATCACCCCTAGGATAGTGTTAGGGTTAGGGTTAGGGTTAGCATCAGGCCTACGATAGTGTTAGGGTTACGGTTAGAATCAGCCCAAGGATAGTGTTATGGTTAGGGTTAAGTTTAGGATCAGCCCTAGGATAGTGTTAGGGTTAGGGTTAGGGTTACCATCAGCCCTAGGATAGTGTTAGGGTTAGGGTTAGGGTTAGTATCAGCCCTAGGATAGTGTTAGGGTTAGGGTTAGCATCAGCCCTAGGATAGTGTTAGGGTTAGGGTTAGGGTTAGCATCAGGCCTAGGATAGGGTCAGGGTTAGGGTTAGCATCAGCCCTAGGATAGTGTTAAGGTTAAGGTTAGGGTTAGCATCAGCCGTAGGATAGTGTTAGGGTTAGGGTTAGCCTCAGCCCTAAGATAGTGTTGGAGTTAGGGTTAGGGTTAGCATCAGCCCTAGGGTAGTGTTAGGGTTAGGGTTAGGGTTAGCATCCGCCCTAGGATAGTGTTAGGGTTAGGGTTAGGGTTAGCATCAGCCCTAGGATAGTGTTAGGTTTAGGGTTAACATAAACCCTAGGATAGTGTTAGGGTTAGGGTTAGGGTTATCAACAGGCCTAGGATAGTGTTAGGGTTAGGGTTAGGGTTAGCATAAGTTCAAGGATAGTGTTAGGGTTAGCGTTAGGGTTAGAATCAGCCCTAGGATAGTGTTAGGGTTAGGGTTAGGGTTAGCATCAGCCCTAGGATAGTGTTAGGGTTAGGGTTAACATAAACCCTAGGATAGTGTTAGGGTTAGGGTTAGGGTTAGCATTAGGCCTAGGATAGTGTTAGGGTTAGGGTTAGCATCAGCCCTAGGATAGTGTTAGGGTTAGGGTTAGGGTTATCATCAGGCCTATGATAGTGTTAGGGTTAGGGTTATCATCAGCCCTAGGATAGTGTTAGGGTTAGGGTTAGCATCAGCCCTAGGATAGTGTTAGGTTAGGGTTAGGGTTAGCATCAGGCCTAGGATAGTGGTAGGGTTAGGTTTAGCATCAGCCCTAGGACAGTGTTAGGGTTAGTGTTAGGGTTAGCATCAGCCCTAGGATAGTGTTAGGGTTAGGGGTCGTGTTAGCATCAGCCCTAGGATATTATTAGGGTTAGGGTTAGCATCAGCCCTAGGATACTGTTAGGGTTAGAGTTAGGGTTCTCACCAGGCTTAGGATAGTGTTAGTGTTAGGGTTACCATCAGCCTTAGGATAGTGTTAGGGTTAGGGTTAGGGTTAGCATCAGCCCTAGGATATTATTATGGTTAGGGTTAGGTTTAGCATCAGCCCTAGGATAGTGTTAGGGTTAGGGTTAAGGTTAGCATCAGCCCTAGGATAATCTTAGGGTTAGGGTTAGCATCAGCCCTGGGATAATGTTAGGGTTAGGGTTAGGGTTAGCATCAGTCCTAGGATAGTGTTAGGGTTAGGGTTAGCATCAGCCCTAGGATAGTGTTAGGGTTAGGGTTAGGGTTAGCATCTGCCCTAGGATAGTGTTTGGGTTAGGGTGAGCATCAGCCCTAGGATAGTGTTAGGGTTAGGGTTAGGGTTAGCATCAGCCCTAGGATAGTGTTGGGGTTAGGGTTAGCATCAGCCCTAGGATAGTGTTAGGGTTAGGGTTACGGTTAGCATCAGCCCTAGGATAGTGTTAGGGTTAGGGTTAGCATCAACCCTAGGATAGTTTTAGGGTTAGGGTTAGGGTTAGCGTCAGCACTAGGTTAGTGTTACGGTTAGGGTTAGCCTCAGCCCTAGGAGAGTGTTATGGTTAGGGATAGGGTTAGCATCAGGCCTAGGATAGTGTTAGGGTTAGGGTTAGGGTTAGCATCAGCCCTAGGATATTGTTAGGGTTAGGGTTAGGGTTAGCATCAGCCCTAGGATATTATTAGGGTTAGGGTTAGCATCAGCCCTAGGATAGTGTTAGGGTTAGGGTTAGCATCAGCCCTAGGATAGTGTTAGGGTTAGGGTTAGGGTTAGCATCAGCCCTAGGATAGTGTTAGGGTTATGGTTAGGGTTATCATCAGGCCTAGGATAGTGTTAGGGTTAGGGTTAGCATCAGCCCTAGGATAGTGTTAGGGTTAGGGTTAGGGTTAGCATCAGCCCTAGGATAGTGTTAGTGCTAGGGTTAGCATCAGCCCTAGGATAGTGTTAGGGTTAGGGTTAGGGTTAGCATCAGGCCTAGGATAGTGTTAGGGTTAGGGTTAGCATCAGCCCTAGGATAGTGTTAGGGTTAGGGTTAGGGTTAGCATCAGCCGTAGGATAGTGTTAGGATTAGGGTTAGCCTCAGCCCTAAGATAGTGTTAGAGTTAGGGTTAGGGTTAGCATGAGCCCTAGGATAGTGTTAGGGTTAGGGTTAGGGGTAGCATCCGCCCTAGGATAGTGTTAGGTTTAGGGTTAGGGTTAGCATCAGCCCTAGGATAGTGTTAGGGTTAGGGTCAACATAAACCCTAGGATAGTGTTAGGGTTTGGGTTAGGGTTATCATCAGGCCTAGGATAGTGTTAGGGTTAGGGTTAGGGTTAGCATCAGTTCAAGGATAGTGTTAGGGTTAGCGTTAGGGTTAGCATCAGCCCTAGGATAGTGTTAGGGTTAGGGTTAACATAAACCCTAGGATAGTGTTAGGGTTAGGGTTAGGGTTATCATCAGGCCTATGATAGTGTTAGGGTTAGGGTTAGGGTTAGCATCAGTTCAAGGATAGTGTAAGGGTTAGCGTAAGGGTTAGCATCAGCCCTAGGATAGTGTTAGGGTTAGGGTTAGGGTTAGCATCAGCCCTAGGATAGTGTTAGGGTTAGGGTTAACATAAACCGTAGGATAGTGTTAGGGTTAGGGTTAGGGTTATCATCAGGCCTAGGATAGTGTTAGGGTTAGGGTTAGGGTTAGCATCAGGTCAAGGACAGTGTTAGGGTTATGGTTAGGGTTAGCATCTGCCCTAGGATAGTGTTAGGGTTAGGGTAAGGGTTAGCATCAGGCCTAGGATAGTGTTAGGGTTAGGGTTAGCATCAGCCCTAGGATAGTGTTAGAGTTAGGTTTAGGGTTATCATCAGGCCTATGATAGTGTTAGGGTTAGGGTTATCATCAGCCCTAGGATAGTGTTAGGGTTAGGGTTAGCGTCAGCCCTAGGATAGTGTTAGGGTTATGGTTAGGTTTAGCATCAGCCCTAGGATAGTGTTAGGGTAAGGGTTAGGGTTAGCATCAGGCCTAGGATAGTGTTAGGGTTACGGTTAGAATCAGCCCAAGGATAGTGTTAGGGTTAGGGTTAGCATCAGCCCTAGGATAGTGTTAGGGTTAGGGTTAGGGTTAGCATCAGCCCTAGGATAGTGTTAGGGTTATGGTTAGGGTTATCATCAGGCCTAGGATAGTGTTAGGGTTAGGGTTAGCATCAGCCCTAGGATAGTGTTAGGGTTAGGGTTAGGGTTAGCATCAGCCCTAGGATAGTGTTAGTGCTAGGGTTAGCATCAGCCCTAGGATAGTGTTAGGGTTAGGGTTAGGGTTAGCATCAGGCCTAGGATAGTGTTAGGGTTAGGGTTAGCATCAGCCCTAGGATAGTGTTAGGGTTAGGGTTAGGGTTAGCATCAGCCGTAGGATAGTGTTAGGATTAGGGTTAGCCTCAGCCCTAAGATAGTGTTAGAGTTAGGGTTAGGGTTAGCATGAGCCCTAGGATAGTGTTAGGGTTAGGGTTAGGGGTAGCATCCGCCCTAGGATAGTGTTAGGTTTAGGGTTAGGGTTAGCATCAGCCCTAGGATAGTGTTAGGGTTAGGGTCAACATAAACCCTAGGATAGTGTTAGGGTTTGGGTTAGGGTTATCATCAGGCCTAGGATAGTGTTAGGGTTAGGGTTAGGGTTAGCATCAGTTCAAGGATAGTGTTAGGGTTAGCGTTAGGGTTAGCATCAGCCCTAGGATAGTGTTAGGGTTAGGGTTAACATAAACCCTAGGATAGTGTTAGGGTTAGGGTTAGGGTTATCATCAGGCCTATGATAGTGTTAGGGTTAGGGTTAGGGTTAGCATCAGTTCAAGGATAGTGTAAGGGTTAGCGTAAGGGTTAGCATCAGCCCTAGGATAGTGTTAGGGTTAGGGTTAGGGTTAGCATCAGCCCTAGGATAGTGTTAGGGTTAGGGTTAACATAAACCGTAGGATAGTGTTAGGGTTAGGGTTAGGGTTATCATCAGGCCTAGGATAGTGTTAGGGTTAGGGTTAGGGTTAGCATCAGGTCAAGGACAGTGTTAGGGTTATGGTTAGGGTTAGCATCTGCCCTAGGATAGTGTTAGGGTTAGGGTAAGGGTTAGCATCAGGCCTAGGATAGTGTTAGGGTTAGGGTTAGCATCAGCCCTAGGATAGTGTTAGAGTTAGGTTTAGGGTTATCATCAGGCCTATGATAGTGTTAGGGTTAGGGTTATCATCAGCCCTAGGATAGTGTTAGGGTTAGGGTTAGCGTCAGCCCTAGGATAGTGTTAGGGTTATGGTTAGGTTTAGCATCAGCCCTAGGATAGTGTTAGGGTAAGGGTTAGGGTTAGCATCAGGCCTAGGATAGTGTTAGGGTTACGGTTAGAATCAGCCCAAGGATAGTGTTAGGGTTAGGGTTAAGTTTTGCATCAGCCCTAGGATAGTGTTAGGGTTATTGTTAGGGTTAGCATCAGCCCTATGATAGTGTTAGGGTTAGGGTTAGCATCAGCCCTAGGATAGTGTTAGGGTTAGGGTTAGGGTTAGCATCAGCCCTAGGATAGTGTTAGGGTTAGGGTTAGCATCAGCCCTAGGATAGTGTTAGGGTTAGGGTTAGGGTTATCATCAGGCCTAAGATAGTGTTAGGGTTAGGGTTAGCATCAGCCCTAGGATAGTGTTAGGGTTAGTGTTAGGGTTAGCATCAAACCTAGGATAGTGTTAGGGTTAAGGTTAGCATCAACCCTAGGATAGTTTTAGGGTTAGGGTTAGGGTTAGCGGCAGCCCTAGGATAGTGTTAGGGTTAGGGTTAGCCTCAGCCCTAGGAGAGTGTTATGGTTAGGGATAGGGTTAGCATCAGGCCTAGGATAGTGTTAGGGTTAGGGTTAGGGTTAGCATAAGCCCTAGGATAGTGTTAGGGTTAGGGTTAGCCTCAGCCCTAGGAGAGTGTTAGTGTTAGGGATAGGGTTAGCATCAGGCCTAGGATAGTGTGAGGGTTAGGGTTAGGGTTAGCATCAGCCCAAGGATAGTGTTAGGGTTAGTGTTAGCATCAGGCCTAGGATAGGTCAGGGTTAGGGTTAGCATCAGCCCTAGGATAGTGTTAGCGTTAGGGTTAGGGTTAGCATCAGCCCTAGGATAGTGTTAGGGTTATTGTTAGGTTTAGCATCAGCCCTAGGATAGGTTTAGGGTAAGGGTTAGGGTTAGCATCAGGCCTAGGATAGTGTTAGGGTTATGGTTAGAATCAGCCCAAGGATAGTGTTAGGGTTAGGGTTAAGTTTTGCATCAGCCCTAGGATAGTGTTAGGGTTAGGGTTAGGGTTACCATCAGCCCTAGGATAGTGTTAGGGTTAGGGTTAGGGTTAGCATCAGCCCTAGGATAGTGTTAGGGTTAGGGTTAGCATCAGCCCTAGGATAGTGTTAGGGTTAGGGTTAGGGTTATCATCAGGCCTAGGATAGTGTTAGGGTTAGCATCAGCCCTAGGATAGTGTTAGGGTTAGGGTTAGGGTAAGCATCAGCCCTAGGATAGTGTTAGGGTTAGGGTTAGCATCAGCCCTAGGATAGTGTTAGGGTTAGGGTTAGTGTTAGCATCAGCCCTAGGATATTATTAGGGTTAGGGTTAGCATCAGCCCTAGGATACTGTTAGGGTTAGAGTTAGGATTCTCACCAGGCTTAGGATAGTGTTAGTGTTAGGGTTACCATCAGCCTTAGGATAGTGTTAGGGTTAGGGTTAGGGTTAGCATGAGCCCTAGGATATTATTAGGGTTAGGGTTAGGGTTAGCATCAGCCATAGGATAGTGTTAGGGTTAGGGTTAGGGTTAGCATCAGCCCTAGGATAATGTTAGGGTTAGGGTTAGCATCAGCCCTGGGATAATGTTAGGGTTAGGGTTAGGGTTAGCATCAGCCCTAGGATAGTGTTAGGGTTAGGGTTAGCATCAGCCCTAGGATAGTGTTAGGGTTAGGGTTAGGGTTAGCATCTGCCCTAGGATAGTGTTTGGGTTAGGGTTAGCATCAGCCCTAGGATAGTGTTAGGGTTAGGGTTAGGGTTAGCATCAGCCCTAGGATAGTGTTAGGGTTAGGGATAGCCTCAGCCCTAGGATAGTGTTAGGGTTAGGGTTAGGGTTAGCATCAGCCCTAGGATAGTGTTAGGGTTAGGGTTAGCATCAACCCTAGGATAGTTTTAGGGTTAGGGTTAGGGTTAGCGTCAGCCCTAGGTTAGTGTTACGGTTAGGGTTAGCCTCAGCCCTAGGAGAGTGTTATGGTTAGGGATAGGGTTAGCATCAGGCCTAGGATAGTGTTAGGGTTAGGGTTAGGGTTAGCATCAGCCCTAGGATATTGTTAGGGTTAGGGTTAGGGTTAGCATCAGCCCTAGGATATTATTAGGGTTAGGGTTAGCATCAGCCCTAGGATAGTGTTAGGGTTAGGGTTAGCATCAGCCCTAGGATAGTGTTAGGGTTAGGGTTAGGGTTAGCATCAGCCCTAGGATAGTGTTAGGGTTAGGGTTAGCATCAGCCCTAGGATAGTGTTAGGGTTAGGGTTAGGTTTAGCATCAGCCCTAGGGTAGTGTTAGGGTTAGGGTTAGCATCAACCCTAGGATAGTATTAGGGTTAGGGTTAGGGTTAGCGTCAGCCCTAGGATAGTGTTAGGGTTAGGGTTAGCCTCAGCCCTAGGAGAGTGTTATGGTTAGGGATAGGGTTAGCATCAGGCCTAGGATAGTGTTAGGGTTAGGGTTAGGGTTAGCATCAGCCCTAGGATAGTGTTAGGGTTATGGTTAGGGTTATCATCAGGCCTAGGATAGTGTTAGGGTTAGGGTTAGCATCAGCCCTAGGATACTGTTAGGGTTAGGGTTAGGGTTAGCATCAGCCCTAGGATAGTGTTAGGGCTAGGGTTAGCATCAGCCCTAGGATAGTGTTAGGGTTAGGGTTAGGTTTAGCATCAGGCCTAGGATAGTGTTAGGGTTAGGGTTAGCATCAGCCCTAGGATAGTGTTAGGGTTAGGGTTAGGGTTAGCATCAGCCCTAGGATAGTGTTAGGATTAGGGTTAGCCTCAGCCCTAAGATAGTGTTAGAGTTAGGGTTAGGGTTAGCATGAGCCCTAAGATAGTGTTAGGGTTAGGGTTAGGGGTAGCATCCGCCCTAGGATAGTGTTAGGTTTAGGGTTAGGGTTAGCATCAGCCCTAGGATAGTGTTAGGGTTAGGGTTAACATAAACCCTAGGATAGTGTTAGGGTTTGGGTTAGGGTTATCATCAGGCCTAGGATAGTGTTAGGGTTAGGGTTAGGGTAAGCATCAGTTCAAGGATAGTGTTAGGGTTAGCGTTAGGGTTAGCATCAGCCCTAGGATAGTGTTAGGGTTAGGGTTAACATAAACCCTAGGATAGTGTTAGGGTTAGGGTTAGGGTTATCATCAGGCCTATGATAGTGTTAGGGTTAGGGTTAGGGTTAGCATCAGTTCAAGGATAGTGTAAGGGTTAGCCTAAGGGTTAGCATCAGCCCTAGGATAGTGTTAGGGTTAGGGTTAGGGTTAGCATCAGCCCTAGGATAGTGTTAGGGTTAGGGATAGCAACTGCCCTAGGATAGTGTTAGGGTTAGTGTTAGGGTTATCATCAGGCCTAGGATAGTGTTAGGGTTAGGGTTAGTCTCAGCCCTAAGATAGTGTTAGAGTTAGGGTTAGGGTTAGCATCAGCCCTAGGATAGTGTTAGGGTTAGGGTTAGGGTTAGCATCAGTTCAAGGATAGTGTTAGGGTTAGCGTTAGGGTTAGCATCAGCCCTAGGATAGTGTTAGGGTTAGGGTTAACATAAACCCTAGGATAGTGTTAGGGTTAGGGTTAGGGTTATCATCAGGCCTATGATAGTGTTAGGGTTAGGGTTAGGGTTAGCATCAGTTCAAGGATAGTGTAAGGGTTAGCGTAAGGGTTAGCATCAGCCCTAGGATAGTGTTAGGGTTAGGGTTAGGGTTAGCATCAGCCCTAGGATAGTGTTAGGGTTAGGGTTAACATAAACCGTAGGATAGTGTTAGGGTTAGGGTTAGGGTTATCATCAGGCCTAGGATAGTGTTAGGATTAGGGTTAGGGTTAGCATCAGGTCAAGGACAGTGTTAGGGTTATGGTTAGGGTTAGCATCTGCCCTAGGATAGTGTTAGGGTTAGGGTAAGGGTTAGCATCAGGCCTAGGATAGTGTTAGGGTTAGGGTTAGCATCAGCCCTAGGATAGTGTTAGAGTTAGGTTTAGGGTTATCATCAGGCCTATGATAGTGTTAGGGTTAGGGTTATCATCAGCCCTAGGATAGTGTTAGGGTTAGGGTTAGCGTCAGCCCTAGGATAGTGTTAGGGTTATGGTTAGGTTTAGCATCAGCCCTAGGATAGTGTTAGGGTAAGGGTTAGGGTTAGCATCAGGCCTAGGATAGTGTTAGGGTTACGGTTAGAATCAGCCCAAGGATAGTGTTAGGGTTAGGGTTAAGTTTTGCATCAGCCCTAGGATAGTGTTAGGGTTATTGTTAGGGTTAGCATCAGCCCTATGATAGTGTTAGGGTTAGGGTTAGCATCAGCCCTAGGATAGTGTTAGGGTTAGGGTTAGGGTTAGCATCAGCCCTAGGATAGTGTTAGGGTTAGGGTTAGCATCAGCCCTAGGATAGTGTTAGGGTTAGGGTTAGGGTTATCATCAGGCCTAAGATAGTGTTAGGGTTAGGGTTAGCATCAGCCCTAGGATAGTGTTAGGGTTAGTGTTAGGGTTAGCATCAAACCTAGGATAGTGTTAGGGTTAAGGTTAGCATCAACCCTAGGATAGTTTTAGGGTTAGGGTTAGGGTTAGCGGCAGCCCTAGGATAGTGTTAGGGTTAGGGTTAGCCTCAGCCCTAGGAGAGTGTTATGGTTAGGGATAGGGTTAGCATCAGGCCTAGGATAGTGTTAGGGTTAGGGTTAGGGTTAGCATAAGCCCTAGGATAGTGTTAGGGTTAGGGTTAGCCTCAGCCCTAGGAGAGTGTTAGTGTTAGGGATAGGGTTAGCATCAGGCCTAGGATAGTGTGAGGGTTAGGGTTAGGGTTAGCATCAGCCCAAGGATAGTGTTAGGGTTAGTGTTAGCATCAGGCCTAGGATAGGTCAGGGTTAGGGTTAGCATCAGCCCTAGGATAGTGTTAGCGTTAGGGTTAGGGTTAGCATCAGCCCTAGGATAGTGTTAGGGTTATTGTTAGGTTTAGCATCAGCCCTAGGATAGGTTTAGGGTAAGGGTTAGGGTTAGCATCAGGCCTAGGATAGTGTTAGGGTTATGGTTAGAATCAGCCCAAGGATAGTGTTAGGGTTAGGGTTAAGTTTTGCATCAGCCCTAGGATAGTGTTAGGGTTAGGGTTAGGGTTACCATCAGCCCTAGGATAGTGTTAGGGTTAGGGTTAGGGTTAGCATCAGCCCTAGGATAGTGTTAGGGTTAGGGTTAGCATCAGCCCTAGGATAGTGTTAGGGTTAGGGTTAGGGTTATCATCAGGCCTAGGATAGTGTTAGGGTTAGCATCAGCCCTAGGATAGTGTTAGGGTTAGGGTTAGGGTAAGCATCAGCCCTAGGATAGTGTTAGGGTTAGGGTTAGCATCAGCCCTAGGATAGTGTTAGGGTTAGGGTTAGTGTTAGCATCAGCCCTAGGATATTATTAGGGTTAGGGTTAGCATCAGCCCTAGGATACTGTTAGGGTTAGAGTTAGGATTCTCACCAGGCTTAGGATAGTGTTAGTGTTAGGGTTACCATCAGCCTTAGGATAGTGTTAGGGTTAGGGTTAGGGTTAGCATGAGCCCTAGGATATTATTAGGGTTAGGGTTAGGGTTAGCATCAGCCATAGGATAGTGTTAGGGTTAGGGTTAGGGTTAGCATCAGCCCTAGGATAATGTTAGGGTTAGGGTTAGCATCAGCCCTGGGATAATGTTAGGGTTAGGGTTAGGGTTAGCATCAGCCCTAGGATAGTGTTAGGGTTAGGGTTAGCATCAGCCCTAGGATAGTGTTAGGGTTAGGGTTAGGGTTAGCATCTGCCCTAGGATAGTGTTTGGGTTAGGGTTAGCATCAGCCCTAGGATAGTGTTAGGGTTAGGGTTAGGGTTAGCATCAGCCCTAGGATAGTGTTAGGGTTAGGGATAGCCTCAGCCCTAGGATAGTGTTAGGGTTAGGGTTAGGGTTAGCATCAGCCCTAGGATAGTGTTAGGGTTAGGGTTAGCATCAACCCTAGGATAGTTTTAGGGTTAGGGTTAGGGTTAGCGTCAGCCCTAGGTTAGTGTTACGGTTAGGGTTAGCCTCAGCCCTAGGAGAGTGTTATGGTTAGGGATAGGGTTAGCATCAGGCCTAGGATAGTGTTAGGGTTAGGGTTAGGGTTAGCATCAGCCCTAGGATATTGTTAGGGTTAGGGTTAGGGTTAGCATCAGCCCTAGGATATTATTAGGGTTAGGGTTAGCATCAGCCCTAGGATAGTGTTAGGGTTAGGGTTAGCATCAGCCCTAGGATAGTGTTAGGGTTAGGGTTAGGGTTAGCATCAGCCCTAGGATAGTGTTAGGGTTAGGGTTAGCATCAGCCCTAGGATAGTGTTAGGGTTAGGGTTAGGTTTAGCATCAGCCCTAGGGTAGTGTTAGGGTTAGGGTTAGCATCAACCCTAGGATAGTATTAGGGTTAGGGTTAGGGTTAGCGTCAGCCCTAGGATAGTGTTAGGGTTAGGGTTAGCCTCAGCCCTAGGAGAGTGTTATGGTTAGGGATAGGGTTAGCATCAGGCCTAGGATAGTGTTAGGGTTAGGGTTAGGGTTAGCATCAGCCCTAGGATAGTGTTAGGGTTATGGTTAGGGTTATCATCAGGCCTAGGATAGTGTTAGGGTTAGGGTTAGCATCAGCCCTAGGATACTGTTAGGGTTAGGGTTAGGGTTAGCATCAGCCCTAGGATAGTGTTAGGGCTAGGGTTAGCATCAGCCCTAGGATAGTGTTAGGGTTAGGGTTAGGTTTAGCATCAGGCCTAGGATAGTGTTAGGGTTAGGGTTAGCATCAGCCCTAGGATAGTGTTAGGGTTAGGGTTAGGGTTAGCATCAGCCCTAGGATAGTGTTAGGATTAGGGTTAGCCTCAGCCCTAAGATAGTGTTAGAGTTAGGGTTAGGGTTAGCATGAGCCCTAAGATAGTGTTAGGGTTAGGGTTAGGGGTAGCATCCGCCCTAGGATAGTGTTAGGTTTAGGGTTAGGGTTAGCATCAGCCCTAGGATAGTGTTAGGGTTAGGGTTAACATAAACCCTAGGATAGTGTTAGGGTTTGGGTTAGGGTTATCATCAGGCCTAGGATAGTGTTAGGGTTAGGGTTAGGGTAAGCATCAGTTCAAGGATAGTGTTAGGGTTAGCGTTAGGGTTAGCATCAGCCCTAGGATAGTGTTAGGGTTAGGGTTAACATAAACCCTAGGATAGTGTTAGGGTTAGGGTTAGGGTTATCATCAGGCCTATGATAGTGTTAGGGTTAGGGTTAGGGTTAGCATCAGTTCAAGGATAGTGTAAGGGTTAGCCTAAGGGTTAGCATCAGCCCTAGGATAGTGTTAGGGTTAGGGTTAGGGTTAGCATCAGCCCTAGGATAGTGTTAGGGTTAGGGATAGCAACTGCCCTAGGATAGTGTTAGGGTTAGTGTTAGGGTTATCATCAGGCCTAGGATAGTGTTAGGGTTAGGGTTAGTCTCAGCCCTAAGATAGTGTTAGAGTTAGGGTTAGGGTTAGCATCAGCCCTAGGATAGTGTTAGGGTTAGGGTTAGCCTCAGCCCTAAGATAGTGTTAGAGTTAGGGTTAGGGTTAGCATCAGCCCTAGGATAGTGTTAGGGTTAGGGTTAGGGTTAGCATCAGCCCTAGGATAGTGTTAGTGTTAGTGTTAGCATCAGCCCTAGGATAGTGTTACGGTTAGGGTTAGGGTTAGCATCAGCCCTAGGATAGTGTTAGGGTTAGGGTTAACATAAACCGTAGGATAGTGTTAGGGTTAGGGTTAGGGTTATCATCAGGCCTAGGATAGTGTTAGGGTTAGGGTTAGGGTTAGCATCAGCCCAAGGATAGTGTTAGGGTTAGGGTTAGCATCAGCCCTAGGATAGTGTTAGGGTTAGGGTTATGGTTAGCATCAGGCCCAGGATCGTGTTACGGTTAGGGTTAGCATCAGCCCTAGGATAGTGTTAGCGTTAGGGTTAGGGTTAGCATCAGCCCTAGGATAGTGTTAGGGTTAGGGTTAGCATCAACCCTAGGATAGTGTTTGTTTTAGGGTTAGGGTTAGCATCAGCCCTAGGATAGTGTTAGGGTTAGAGTTAGCCTCAGCCCTAGGAGAGTGTTAGTGTTATGGATAGGGTTAGCATCAGGCCTATGATAGTGTGAGGGTTAGGGTTAGGGTTAGCATCAGCCCTAGGATAGTGTTAGGGTTAGGGTTAGCATAAGGCCTAGGATAGTGTTAGGGTTAGGGTTAGCATCACCCCTAGGATAGTGTTAGGGTTAGGGTTAGGGTTAGCATCAGGCCTAGGATAGTGTTAGGGTTACGGTTAGAATCAGCCCCAGGATAGTGTTATGGTTAGGGTTAAGTTTAGGATCAGCCCTAGGATAGTGTTAGGGTTAGGGTTAGGGTTACCATCAGCCCTAGGATAGTGTTAGGGTTAGGGTTAGGGTTAGCATCAGCCCTAGGATAGTGTTAGGGTTAGGGTTAGCATCTGCCCTAGGATAGTGTTAGGGTTAGGGTTAGGGTTAGCATCAGGCCTAGGATAGTGTCAGGGTTAGGGTTAGCATCAGCCCTAGGATAGTGTTAACGTTAAGGTTAGGGTTAGCATCAGCCGTAGGATAGTGTTAGGGTTAGGGTTAGCCTCAGCCCTAAGATAGTGTTAGAGTTAGGGTTAGGGTTAGCATCAGCCCTAGGGTAGTGTTAGGGTTATGGTTAGGGTTAGCATCCGCCCTAGGATAGTGTTAGGGTTAGGGTTAGGGTTAGCATCAGCCCTAGGATAGTGTTAGGGTTAGGGTTAACATAAACCCTAGGATAGTGTTAGGGTTAGGGTTAGGGTTATCAACAGGCCTAGGATAGTGTTAGGGTTAGGGTTAGGGTTAGCATAAGTTCAAGGATAGTGTTAGGGTTAGCGTTAGGGTTAGAATCAGCCCTAGGATAGTGTTAGGGTTAGGGTTAGGGTTAGCATCAGCCCTAGGATAGTGTTAGGGTTAGGGTTAACATAATCCCTAGGATAGTGTTAGGGTTAGGGTTAGGGTTAGCATCAGGCCTAGGATAGTGTTAGGGTTAGGGTTAGCATCAGCCCTAGGATAGTGTTAGGGTTAGGTTTAGGGTTATCATCAGGCCTATGATAGTGTTAGGGTTAGGGTTATCATCAGCCCTAGGATAATGTTAGGGTTAGGGTTAGCGTCAGCCCTAGGATAGTGTTAGGGTTATGGTTAGGTTTAGCATCAGCCCTAGGATAGTGTTAGGGTAAGGGTTAGGTTTAGCATCAGGCCTAGGATAGTGTTAGGGTTACGGTTACAATCAGCCCAAGGATAGTGTTAGGGTTAGGGTTAAGTTTTGCATGAGCCCTAGGATAGTGTTAGGGTTAGGGTTAGGGTTACCATCAGCCCTAGGATAGTGTTAGGGTTAGGGTTAGGGTTAGCATCAGCCCTAGGATAGTGTTAGGGTTAGGGTTAGGGTTAGCATCAGCCCTAGGATAGTGTTAGGGTTAGGGTTAGCATCAGTCCTAGGATAGTGTTAGGGTTAGGGTTAGGGTTATCATCAGGCCTAAGATAGTGTTAGGGTTAGGGTTAGCATCAGCCCTAGGATAGTGTTAGGGTTAGGGTTAGGGTTAGCGGCAGCCCTAGGATAGTGTTAGGGTTAGGGTTAGCCTCAGCCCTAGGAGAGTGTTATGGTTAGGGATAGGGTTAGCATCAGGCCTAGGATAGTGTTAGGGTTAGGGTTAGGGTTAGCATAAGCCCTAGGATAGTGTTAGGGTTAGGGTTAGCCTCAGCCCTAGGAGAGTGTTAGTGTTAGGGATAGGGTTAGCATCAGGCCTAGGATAGTGTGAGGGTTAGGGTTAGGGTTAGCATCAGCCCAAGGATAGTGTTAGGGTTAGTGGTAGCATCAGGCCTAGGATAGGTTAGGGTTAGGGTTAGCATCAGCCCTAGGATAGTGTTAGCGTTAGGGTTAGGGTTAGCATCAGCCCTAGGATAGTGTTAGGGTTATTGGTAGGTTTAGCATTAGCCCTAGGATAGGTTTATGGTAAGGGTTAGGGTTAGCCTCAGGCCTAGGATAGTGTTAGGGTTACGGTTAGAATCAGCCCAAGGATAGTGTTAGGGTTAGGGTTAAGTTTTGCATCAGCCCTAGGATAGTGTTAGGGTTAGGGTTAGGGTTACCTTCAGCCCTAGGATAGTGTTAGGGTTAGGGTTAGGGTTAGCATCAGCCCTAGGATAGTGTTAGGGTTAGGGTTAGCATCAGCCCTAGGATAGTGTTAGGGTTAGGGTTAGGGTTATCATCAGGCCTAGGATAGTGTTAGTGTTAGGGTTAGCATCAGCCCTAGGATAGTGTTAGGGTTAGGGTTAGGGTTAGCATCAGCCCTAGGATAGTGTTAGGGTTAGGGTTAGCATCAGCCCTAGGATAGTGTTAGGGTTAGGGTTAGTGTTAGCATCAGCCCTAGGATATTATTAGGGTTAGGGTTAGCATCAGCCCTAGGATACTGTTAGGGTTAGAGTTAGGGTTAGCACCAGGCTTAGGATAGTGTTAGTGTTAGGGTTACCATCAGCCTTAGGATAGTGTTATGGTTAGGGTTAGTGTTAGCATCAGCCGTAGGATAGTGTTAGGGTTAGGGTTAGCCTCAGCCCTAGGATAGTGTTAGCGTTAGAGTTAGGGTTAGCATCAGCCCTAGGATAGTGTTAGGCGTAGGGTGAGGGTTAGCATCAGCCCTAGGATAGTGTTAGTGTTAGGGTTAGCATCAGCCCTAGGATAGTGTTAGGGTTAGCGTTAGGGTTAGCATCAGACCTAGGATAGTATTAGGGTTAGAGTTAGGGTTAGCATCAGCCCTAGGATAGTGTTAGGGTTAGGGTTAGGGTTAGCAGCAGCCCTAGGATAGTGTTAGGGTTAGGGTTAGCATCAGCCCTGGGATAATGTTAGGGTTAGGGTTAGGGTTAGCATCAGCCCTAGGATAGTGTTAGGGTCACGGTTAGCATCAGCCCTAGGATAGTGTTAGGGTTAGGGTTAGGGTTACCATCAGCCCTAGGATAGTGTTAGGGTTAGGGTTAGCATCAGCCCTAGGATAGTGTTAGGGTTAGGGTTAGGGTTAGCATCAGCCCTAGGATAGTGTTAGGGTTAGGGTTAGCATCAGCCCTAGGATAGTGTTAGGGTTAGGGTTAGGGTTAGCATCAGCCCTAGGATAGTGTTAGGGTTAGGGTTAGCATCAACCCTAGGATAGTTTTAGGGTTAGGGTTAGGGTTAGCGTCAGCCCTAGGATAGTGTTAGGGTTAGGGTTAGCCTCAGCCCTAGGAGAGTGTTATGGTTAGGGATAGGGTTAGCATTAGGCCTAGGATAGTGTTAGGGTTAGGGTTAGGGTTAGCATCAGCCCTAGGATATTGTTAGGGTTAGGGTTAGGGTTACCATCAGCCCTAGGATATTATTAGTGTTAGGGTTAGCATCAGCCCTAGGATAGTGTTAGGGTTAGGGTTAGGGTTAGCATAAGCCCTAGTATAGTGTTAGGGTTAGGGTTAGCCTCAGCCCTAGGAGAGTGTTAGGGTTAGGGATAGGGTTAGCCTCAGGCCTAGGATAGTGAGAGGGTTAGGGTTAGGGTTAGCATCAGCCCTAGGATAGTGTTAGGGTTAGGGTTAGCATCAGGCCTAGGATAGTGTTAGGGTTAGGGTTAGCATCAGTACTAGGATAGTGTTAGGGTTAGGGTTAGGGTTAGCATCAGCCCTAGGATAGTGTTAGTGTTATGGTTAGGTTTAGCATCAGCCCTAGGATAGTGTTAGGGTAAGGGTTAGGGTTAGCATCAGGCCTAGGATAGTGTTAGGGTTACGGTTAGAATCAGCCCAAGGATAGTGTTAGGGTTAGGGTTAAGTTTTGCATCAGCCCTAGGATAGTGATAGGGTTAGGGTTAGGGTTACCATCAGCCCGAGGATAGTGTTAGGGTTAGGGTTAGCATCAGCCCTAGGATAGTGTTAGGGTTAGGGTTAGGGTTATTTTCAGGCCTAGGATTTTGTTAGGGTTAGGGTTAGCATCAGCCCTAGGATAGTGTCAGGGTTAGTGTTAGGGTTAGCATCAGCCCTAGGATAGTGTTAGGGTTAGGGTTAGCATCAGCCCTAGGATAGTGTTAGGGTTAGGGTTAGGGTTAGCATCAGGCCTAGGATAGTGTCAGGGTTAGGGTTAGCATCAGCCCTAGGATAGTGTTAGGGTTAAGGTTAGGGTTAGCATCAGCCGTAGGATAGTGTTAGGTTTAGGGTTAGCCTCAGCCCTAAGATAGTGTTAGAGTTAGGTTTAGGGTTAGCATCAGCCCTAGGGTAGTGTTAGGGTTAGGGTTAGGGTTAGCATCCGCCCTAGGATAGTGTTAGGGTTAGGGTTAGGGTTAGCATCAGCCCTAGGATAGTGTTAGGGTTAGGGTTAACATAAACCCTAGGATAGTGTTAGGGTTAGGGTTAGGGTTATCATCAGGCCTAGGATAGTGTTAGGGTTAGGGTTAGGGTTAGCATAAGTTCAAGGATAGTGTTAGGGTTAGCGTTAGGGTTAGAATCAGCCCTAGGATAGTGTTAGGGTTAGGGTTAGGGTTAGCATCAGCCCTAGGATAGTGTTAGGGTTAGGGTTAACATAAACCCTAGGATAGTGTTAGGGTTAGGGTTAGGGTTAGCATCAGGCCTAGGATAGTGTTAGGGTTAGGGTTAGCATCAGCCCTAGGATAGTGTTAGGGTTAGGGTTAGGGTTATCATCAGGCCTATGATAGTGTTAGGGTTAGGGTTATCATCAGCCCTAGGATAGTGTTAGGGTTAGGGTTAGCATCAGCCCTAGGATAGTGTTAGGGTTAGGGTTAGGGTTAGCATCAGGCCTAGGATAGTGTTAGGGTTAGGGTTAGCATCAGCCCTAGGATACTGTTAGGGTTAGGGTTAGTGTTAGCATCAGCCCTAGGATATTATTAGGGTTAGGGTTATCATCAGCCCTAGGATACTGTTAGGGTTAGAGTTAGGGTTCTCACCAGGCTTAGGATAGTGTTAGTGTTAGGGTTACCATCAGCCTTAGGATAGTGTTAGGGTTAGGGTTAGGGTTAGCATCAGCCCTAGGATATTATTAGGTTTAGGGTTAGGTTTAGCATCAGCCCTAGGATAGTGTTAGGGTTAGGGTTAGGGTTAGCATCAGCCCTAGGATAGTGTTAGGGTTTGGGTTAGCATCAGCCCCAGGATAGTGTGAGGTTAGGGTTAGGGTTAGCATCAGCCCTAGGATAGTGTTAGGGTTAGGGTTAGCATCAGCCCTAGGATAGTGTTAGGGTTAGGGTTAGGGTTAGCATCTGCCCTAGGATAGTGTTAGGGTTAGGGTTAGCATCAGCCCTAGGATAGTGTTAGGGTTAGGGTTAGGGTTAGCATCAGCCCTAGGATAGTGTTAGGGTTAGGGTTAGCATCAGCCCTAGGATAGTGTTAGGGTTAGGGTTAGGGTTAGCATCAGCCCTAGGATAGTGTTAGGGTTAGGGTTAGCATCAACCCTAGGATAGTTTTAGGGTTAGGGTTAGGGTTAGCGTCAGCCCTAGGTTAGTGTTAGGGTTAGGGTTATCCTCAGCCCTAGGAGAGTGTTATGGTTAGGGATAGGGTTAGCATCAGGCCTAGGATAGTGTTAGGGTTAGGGTTAGGGTTAACGTCAGCCCTAGGATATTGTTAGGGTTAAGGTTAGGGTTAGCATCAGCCCTAGGATATTATTAGGGTTAGGGTTAGCATCAGCCCTAGGATAGTGTTAGGGTTAGGGTTAGCATCAGCCCTAGGATAGTGTTAGGGTTAGGGCTAGGGTTAGCATCAGCCCTAGGGTAGTGTTAGGGTTAGGGTTAGCCTCAGCCCTAGGAGAGTGTTAGGGTTAGGGATAGGGTTAGCATCAGGCCTAGGATAGTGTGAGGGTTAGGGTTAGGGTTAGCATCAGCCCTAGGATAGTGTTAGGGTTAGGGTTAGCATCAGGCCTAGGATAGTGTTAGGGTTAGGGTTAGGGTTAGCATCAGCCCTAGGATAGTGTCAGGGTTAGGGTTCGTGTTAGCATCAGCCCTAGGATATTATTAGGGTTCGGGTTAGCATCAGCCCTAGGATACTGTTAGGGTTAGAGTTAGGGTTCTCACGAGGCTTAGGATAGTGTTAGTGTTAGGGTTACCATCAGCCTTAGGATAGTGTTAGGGTTAGGGTTAGGGTTAGCATCAGCCCTAGGATATTATTAGGGTTAGGGTTAGGGTTAGCATCAGCCCTAGCATAGTGTTAGGATTAGGGTTAGGGTTAGCATCAGCCCTAAGATAATGTTAGGGTTAGGGTTAGCATCAGCCCTGGGATAATGTTAGGGTTAGGGTTAGGGTTAGCATCAGCCCTAGGATAGTGTTAGGGTTAGGGTTAGCATCAGCCCTAGGATAGTGTTAGGGTTAGGGTTAGGGTTAGCATCTGCCCTAGGATAGTGTTTGGGTTAGGGTTAGCATCAGCCCTAGGATAGTGTTAGCGTTAGGGTTAGGGTTAGCATCAGCCCTAGGATAGTGTTAGGGTTAGGGTTAGCATCAGCCCTAGGATAGTGTTAGGGTTAGGGTTAGGGTTAGCATCAGCCCTAGGATAGTGTTAGGGTTAGGGTTAGCATCAACCCTAGGATAGTTTTAGGGTTAGGGTTAGGGTTAGCGTCAGCCCTAGGTTAGTGTTACGGTTAGGGTTAGCCTCAGCCCTAGGAGAGTGTTATGGTTAGGGATAGGGTTAGCATCAGGCCTAGGATAGTGTTGGAGTTAGGGTTAGGGTTAGCATCAGCCCTAGGGTAGTGTTAGGGTTAGGGTTAGGGTTAGCATCCGCCCTAGGATAGTGTTAGGGTTAGGGTTAGGGTTAGCATCAGCCCTAGGATAGTGTTAGGGTTAGGGTTAACATAAACCCTAGGATAGTGTTAGGCTTAGGGTTAGGGTTATCAACAGGCCTAGGATAGTGTTAGGGTTAGGGTTAGGGTTAGCATAAGTTCAAGGATAGTGTTAGGGTTAGCGTTAGGGTTAGAATCAGCCCTAGGATAGTGTTAGGGTTAGGGTTAGGGTTAGCATCAGCCCTAGGATAGTGTTAGGGTTAGGGTTAACATAAACCCTAGGATAGTGTTAGGGTTAGGGTTAGGGTTAGCATTAGGCCTAGGATAGTGTTAGGGTTAGGGTTAGCATCAGCCCTAGGATAGTGTTAGGGTTAGGGTTAGGGTTATCATCAGGCCTATGATAGTGTTAGGGTTAGGGTTATCATCAGCCCTAGGATAGTGTTAGGGTTAGGGTTAGCATCAGCCCTAGGATAGTGTTAGGTTAGGGTTAGGGTTAGCATCAGGCCTAGGATAGTGGTAGGGTTAGGTTTAGCATCAGCCCTAGGACAGTGTTAGGGTTAGTGTTAGGGTTAGCATCAGCCCTAGGATAGTGTTAGGGTTAGGGGTCGTGTTAGCATCAGCCCTAGGATATTATTAGGGTTAGGGTTAGCATCAGCCCTAGGATACTGTTAGGGTTAGAGTTAGGGTTCTCACCAGGCTTAGGATAGTGTTAGTGTTAGGGTTACCATCAGCCTTAGGATAGTGTTAGGGTTAGGGTTAGGGTTAGCATCAGCCCTAGGATATTATTAGGGTTAGGGTTAGGGTTAGCATCAGCTCTAGGATAGTGTTAGGGTTAGGGTTAGGGTTAGCATCAGCCCTAGGATAATCTTAGGGTTAGGGTTAGCATCAGCCCTGGGATAATGTTAGGGTTAGGGTTAGGGTTAGCATCAGCCCTAGGATAGTGTTAGGGTTAGGGTTAGCATCAGCCCTAGGATAGTGTTAGGGTTAGGGTTAGGGTTAGCATCTGCCCTAGGATAGTGTTTGGGTTAGGGTGAGCATCAGCCCTAGGATAGTGTTAGGGTTAGGGTTAGGGTTAGCATCAGCCCTAGGATAGTGTTGGGGTTAGGGTTAGCATCAGCCCTAGGATAGTGTTAGGGTTAGGGTTACGGCTAGCATCAGCCCTAGGATAGTGTTAGGGTTAGGGTTAGCATCAACCCTAGGATAGTTTTAGGGTTAGGGTTAGGGTTAGCGTCAGCACTAGGTTAGTGTTACGGTTAGGGTTAGCCTCAGCCCTAGGAGAGTGTTATGGTTAGGGATAGGGTTAGCATCAGGCCTAGGATAGTGTTAGGGTTAGGGTTAGGGTTAGCATCAGCCCTAGGATATTGTTAGGGTTAGGGTTAGGGTTAGCATCAGCCCTAGGATATTATTAGGGTTAGGGTTAGCATCAGCCCTAGGATAGTGTTAGGGTTAGGGTTAGCATCAGCCCTAGGATAGTGTTAGGGTTAGGGTTAGGGTTAGCATCAGCCCTAGGATAGTGTTAGGGTTATGGTTAGGGTTATCATCAGGCCTAGGATAGTGTTAGGGTTAGGGTTAGCATCAGCCCTAGGATAGTGTTAGGGTTAGGGTTAGGGTTAGCATCAGCCCTAGGATAGTGTTAGTGCTAGGGTTAGCATCAGCCCTAGGATAGTGTTAGGGTTAGGGGTAGGGTTAGCATCAGGCCTAGGATAGTGTTAGGGTTAGGGTTAGCATCAGCCCTAGGATAGTGTTAGGGTTAGGGTTAGGGTTAGCATCAGCCGTAGGATAGTGTTAGGATTAGGGTTAGCCTCAGCCCTAAGATAGTGTTAGAGTTAGGGTTAGGGTTAGCATGAGCCCTAGGATAGTGTTAGGGTTAGGGTTAGGGGTAGCATCCGCCCTAGGATAGTGTTAGGTTTAGGGTTAGGGTTAGCATCAGCCCTAGGATAGTGTTAGGGTTAGGGTTAACATAAACCCTAGGATAGTGTTAGGGTTTGGGTTAGGGTTATCATCAGGCCTAGGATAGTGTTAGGGTTAGGGTTAGGGTTAGCATCAGTTCAAGGATAGTGTTAGGGTTAGCGTTAGGGTTAGCATCAGCCCTAGGATAGTGTTAGGGTTAGGGTTAACATAAACCCTAGGATAGTGTTAGGGTTAGCGTTAGGGTTATCATCAGGCCTATGATAGTGTTAGGGTTAGGGTTAGGGTTAGCATCAGTTCAAGGATAGTGTAAGGGTTAGCGTAAGGGTTAGCATCAGCCCTAGGATAGTGTTAGGGTTAGGGTTAGGGTTAGCATCAGCCCTAGGATAGTGTTAGGGTTAGGATTAACATAAACCGTAGGATAGTGTTAGGGTTAGGGTTAGGGTTATCATCAGGCCTAGGATAGTGTTAGGGTTAGGGTTAGGGTTAGCATCAGGTCAAGGACAGTGTTAGGGTTATGGTTAGGGTTAGCATCTGCCCTAGGATAGTGTTAGGGTTAGGGTTAGGGTTAGCATCAGGCCTAGGATAGTGTTAGGTTTAGGGTTAGCATCAGCCCTAGGATAGTGTTAGAGTTAGGTTTAGGGTTATCATCAGGCCTATGATAGTGTTAGGGTTAGGGTTATCATCAGCCCTAGGATAGTGTTAGGGTTAGGGTTAGCGTCAGCCCTAGGATAGTGTTAGGGTTATGGTTAGGTTTAGCATCAGCCCTAGGATAGTGTTAGGGTAAGGGTTAGGGTTAGCATCAGGCCTAGGATAGTGTTAGGGTTACGGTTAGAATCAGCCCAAGGATAGTGTTAGGGTTAGGGTTAAGTTTTGCATCAGCCCTAGGATAGTGTTAGGGTTAGGGTTAGGGTTACCATCAGCCCTAGGATAGTGTTAGGGTTATTGTTAGGGTTAGCATCAGCCCTAGGATAGTGTTAGGGTTAGGGTTAGCATCAGCCCTAGGATAGTGTTAGGGTTAGGGTTAGGGTTAGCATCAGCCCTAGGATAGTGTTAGGGTTAGGGTTAGCATCAGCCCTAGGATAGTGTTAGGGTTAGGGTTAGGGTTATCATCAGGCCTAAGATAGTGTTAGGGTTAGGGTTAGCATCAGCCCTAGGATAGTGTTAGGGTTAGTGTTAGGGTTAGCATCAAACCTAGGATAGTGTTAGGGTTAAGGTTAGCATCAACCCTAGGATAGTTTTAGGGTTAGGGTTAGGGTTAGCGGCAGCCCTAGGATAGTGTTAGGGTTAGGGTTAGCCTCAGCCCTAGGAGAGTGTTATGGTTAGGGATAGGGTTAGCATCAGGCCTAGGATAGTGTTAGGGTTAGGGTTAGGGTTAGCATAAGCCCTAGGATAGTGTTAGGGTTAGGGTTAGCCTCAGCCCTAGGAGAGTGTTAGTGTTAGGGATAGGGTTAGCATCAGGCCTAGGATAGTGTGAGGGTTAGGGTTAGGGTTAGCATCAGCCCAAAGACAGTGTTAGGGTTAGTGTTAGCATCAGGCCTAGGATAGGTCAGGGTTAGGGTTAGCATCAGCCCTAGGATAGTGTTAGCGTTAGGGTTAGGGTTAGCATCAGCCCTAGGATAGTGTTAGGGTTATTGTTAGGTTTAGCATCAGCCCTAGGATAGGTTTAGGGTAAGGGTTAGGGTTAGCATCAGGCCTAGGATAGTGTTAGGGTTACGGTTAGAATCAGCCCAAGGATAGTGTTAGGGTTAGGGTTAAGTTTTGCATCAGCCCTAGGATAGTGTTAGGGTTAGGGTTAGTGTTACCATCAGCCCTAGGATAGTGTTAGGGTTAGGGTTAGCATCATCCCTAGGATAGTGTTAGGGTTAGGGTTAGGGTTAGCATCAGCCCTAGGATAGTGTTAGGGTTAGGGTTAGCATCAGCCCTAGGATAGTGTTAGGCTTAGGGTTAGGGTTATCATCAGGCCTAGGATAGTGTTAGGGTTAGGGTTAGCATCAGCCCTAGGATAGTGTTAGGGTTAGGGTTAGGGTAAGCATCAGCCCTAGGATAGTGTTAGGGTTAGGGTTAGCATCAGCCCTAGGATAGTGTTAGGGTTAGGGTTAGTGTTAGCATCAGCCCTAGGATATTATTAGGGTTAGGGTTAGCATCAGCCCTAGGATACTGTTAGGGTTAGAGTTAGGATTCTCACCAGGCTTAGGATAGTGTTAGTGTTAGGGTTTCCATCAGCCTTAGGATAGTGTTAGGGTTAGGGTTAGGGTTAGCATGAGCCCTAGGATATTATTAGGGTTAGGGTTAGGGTTAGCATCAGCCCTAGGATAGTGTTAGGGTTAGGGTTAGGGTTAGCATCAGCCCTAGGATAATGTTAGGGTTAGGGTTAGCATCAGCCCTGGGATAATGTTAGGGTTAGGGTTAGGGTTAGCATCAGCCCTAGGATAGTGTTAGGGTTAGGGTTAGCATCAGCCCTAGGATAGTGTTAGGGTTAGGGTTAGGGTTAGCATCTGCCCTAGGATAGTGTTTGGGTTAGGGTTAGCATCAGCCCTAGGATAGTGTTAGGGTTAGGGTTAGGGTAAGCATCAGCCCTAGGATAGTGTTAGGGTTAGGGTTAGCCTCAGCCCTAGGATAGTGTTAGGGTTAGGGTTAGGGTTAGCATAAGCCCTAGGATAGTGTTAGGGTTAGGGTTAGCATCAACCCTAGGATAGTTTTAGGGTTAGGGTTAGGGTTAGCGTCAGCCCTAGGTTAGTGTTACGGTTAGGGTTAGCCTCAGCCCTAGGAGAGTGTTATGGTTAGGGATAAGGTTAGCATCAGGCCTAGGATAGTGTTAGGGTTAGGGTTAGGGTTAGCATCAGCCCTAGGATATTGTTAGGGTTAGGGTTAGGGTTAGCATCAGCCCTAGGATATTATTAGGGTTAGGGTTAGCATCAGCCCTAGGATAGTGTTAGGGTTAGGGTTAGCATCAGCCCTAGGATAGTGTTAGGGTTAGGGTTAGGGTTAGCATCAGCCCTAGGATAGTGTTAGGGTTAGGGTTAGCATCAGCCCTAGGATAGTGTTAGGGTTAGGGTTAGGTTTAGCATCAGCCCTAGGATAGTGTTAGGGTTAGGGTTAGCATCAACCCTAGGATAGTATTAGGGTTAGGGTTAGGGTTAGCGTCAGCCCTAGGATAGTGTTAGGGTTAGGGTTAGCCTCAGCCCTAGGAGAGTGTTATGGTTAGGGATAGGGTTAGCATCAGGCCTAGGATAGTGTTAGGGTTAGGGTTAGGGTTAGCATCAGCCCTAGGATAGTGTTAGGGTTATGGTTAGGGTTATCATCAGGCCTAGGATAGTGTTAGGGTTAGGGTTAGCATCAGCCCTAGGATAGTGTTATGGTTAGGGTTAGGGTTAGCATCAGCCCTAGGATAGTGTTAGGGCTAGGGTTAGCATCAGCCCTAGGATAGTGTTAGGGTTAGGGTTAGGTTTAGCATCAGGCCTAGGATAGTGTTAGGGTTAGGGTTAGCATCAGCCCTAGGATAGTGTTAGGGTTAGGGTTAGGGTTAGCATCAGCCCTAGGATAGTGTTAGGATTAGGGTTAGGGGTAGCATCCGCCCTAGGATAGTGTTAGGTTTAGGGTTAGGGTTAGCATCAGCCCTAGGATAGTGTTAGGGTTAGGGTTAACATAAACCCTAGGATAGTGTTAGGGTTTGGGTTAGGGTTATCATCAGGCCTAGGATAGTGTTAGGGTTAGGGTTAGGGTAAGCATCAGTTCAAGGATAGTGTTAGGGTTAGCGTTAGGGTTAGCATCAGCCCTAGGATAGTGTTAGGGTTAGGGTTAACATAAACCCTAGGATAGTGTTAGGGTTAGGGTTAGGGTTATCATCAGGCCTATGATAGTGTTAGGGTTAGGGTTAGGGTTAGCATCAGTTCAAGGATAGTGTAAGGGTTAGCGTAAGGGTTAGCATCAGCCCTAGGATAGTGTTAGGGTTAGGGTTAGGGTTAGCATCAGCCCTAGGATAGTGTTATGGTTAGGGATAGCAACTGCCCTAGGATAGTGTTAGGGTTAGTGTTAGGGTTATCATCAGGCCTAGGATAGTGTTAGGGTTAGGGTTAGCCTCAGCCCTAAGATAGTGTTAGAGTTAGGGTTAGGGTTAGCATCAGCCCTAGGATAGTGTTAGGGTTAGGGTTAGCCTCAGCCCTAAGATAGTGTTAGAGTTAGGGTTAGGGTTAGCATCAGCCCTAGGATAGTGTTAGGGTTAGGGTTAGGGTTAGCATCAGCCCTAGGATAGTGTTAGTGTTAGTGTTAGCATCAGCCCTAGGATAGTGTTACGGTTAGGGTTAGGGTTAGCATCAGCCCTAGGATAGTGTTAGGGTTAGGGTTAACATAAACCGTAGGATAGTGTTAGGGTTAGGGTTAGGGTTATCATCAGGCCTAGGATAGTGTTAGGGTTAGGGTTAGGGTTAGCATCAGCCCAAGGATAGTGTTAGGGTTAGGGTTAGCATCAGCCCTAGGATAGTGTTAGGGTTAGGGTTATGGTTAGCATCAGGCCCAGGATCGTGTTACGGTTAGGGTTAGCATCAGCCCTAGGATAGTGTTAGTGTTAGGGTTAGGGTTAGCATCAGCCCTAGGATAGTGTTAGGGTTAGGGTTAGCATCAACCCTAGGATAGTGTTTGTTTTAGGCTTAGGGTTAGCATCAGCCCTAGGATAGTGTTAGGGTTAGAGTTAGCCTCAGCCCTAGGAGAGTGTTAGTGTTATGGATAGGGTTAGCATCAGGCCTATGATAGTGTGAGGGTTAGGGTTAGGGTTAGCATCAGCCCTAGGATAGTGTTAGGGTTAGGGTTAGCATAAGGCCTAGGATAGTGTTAGGGTTAGGGTTAGCATCACCCCTAGGATAGTGTTAGGGTTAGGGTTAGGGTTAGCATCAGGCCTAGGATAGTGTTAGGGTTACGGTTAGAATCAGCCCAAGGATAGTGTTATGGTTAGGGTTAAGTTTAGGATCAGCCCTAGGATAGTGTTAGGGTTAGGGTTAGGGTTACCATCAGCCCTAGGATAGTGTTAGGGTTAGGGTTAGGGTTAGCATCAGCCCTAGGATAGTGTTAGGGTTAGGGTTAGCATCAGCCCTAGGATAGTGTTAGGGTTAGGGTTAGGGTTAGCATCAGGCCTAGGATAGTGTCAGGGTTAGGGTTAGCATCAGCCCTAGGATAGTGTTAACGTTAAGGTTAGGGTTAGCATCAGCCGTAGGATAGTGTTAGGGTTAGGGTTAGCCTCAGCCCTAAGATAGTGTTAGAGTTAGGGTTAGGGTTAGCATCAGCCCTAGGGTAGTGTTAGGGTTAGGGTTAGGGTTAGCATCCGCCCTAGGATAGTGTTAGGGTTAGGGTTAGGGTTAGCATCAGCCCTAGGATAGTGTTAGGGTTAGGGTTAACATAAACCCTAGGATAGTGTTAGGGTTAGGGTTAGGGTTATCAACAGGCCTAGGATAGTGTTAGGGTTAGGGTTAGGTTTAGCATAAGTTCAAGGATAGTGTTAGGGTTAGCGTTAGGGTTAGAATCAGCCCTAGGATAGTGTTAGGGTTAGGGTTAGGGTTAGCATCAGCCCTAGGATAGTGTTAGGGTTAGGGTTAACATAAACCCTAGGATAGTGTTAGGGTTAGGGTTAGGGTTAGCATCAGGCCTAGGATAGTGTTAGGGTTAGGGTTAGCATCAGCCCTAGGATAGTGTTAGGGTTAGGTTTAGGGTTATCATCAGGCCTATGATAGTGTTAGGGTTAGGGTTATCATCAGCCCTAGGATAGTGTTAGGGTTAGGGTTAGCGTCAGCCCTAGGATAGTGTTAGGGTTATGGTTAGGTTTAGCATCAGCCCTAGGATAGTGTTAGGGTAAGGGTTAGGGTTAGCATCAGGCCTAGGATAGTGTTAGGGTTACGGTTAGAATCAGCCCAAGGATAGTGTTAGGGTTAGGGTTAAGTTTTGCATGAGCCCTAGGATAGTGTTAGGGTTAGGGTTAGGGTTACCATCAGCCCTAGGATAGTGTTAGGGTTAGGGTTAGGGTGAGCATCAGCCCTAGGATAGTGTTAGGGTTAGGGTTAGGGTTAGCATCAGCCCTAGGATAGTGTTAGGGTTAGGGTTAGCATCAGCCCTAGGATAGTGTTAGGGTTAGGGTTAGGGTTATCATCAGGCCTAAGATAGTGTTAGGGTTAGGGTTAGCATCAGCCCTAGGATAGTGTTAGGGTTAGGGATAGGGTTAGCATCAGGCCTAGGATAGTGTTAGGGTTAGGGTTAGGGTTAGCATAAGCCCTAGGATAGTGTTAGGGTTAGGGTTAGCCTCAGCCCTAGGAGAGTGTTAGTGTTAGGGATAGGGTTAGCATCAGGCCTAGGATAGTGTGAGGGTTAGGGTTAGGGTTAGCATCAGCCCAAGGATAGTGTTAGGGTTAGTTGTAGCATCAGGCCTAGGATAGGTTAGGGTTAGGGTTAGCATCAGCCCTAGGATAGTGTTAGCGTTAGGGTTAGGGTTAGCATCAGCCCTAGGATAGTGTTAGGGTTATTGGTAGGTTTAGCATTAGCCCTAGGATAGGTTTATGGTAAGGGTTAGGGTTAGCATCAGGCCTAGGATAGTGTTAGGGTTACGGTTAGAATCAGCCCAAGGATAGTGTTAGGGTTAGGGTGAAGTTTTGCATCAGCCCTAGGATAGTGTTAGGGTTAGGGTTAGGGTTACCATCAGCCCTAGGATAGTGTTAGGGTTAGGGTTAGGGTTAGCATCAGCCCTAGGATAGTGTTAGGGTTAGGGTTAGCATCAGCCCTAGGATAGTGTTAGGGTTAGGGTTAGGGTTATCATCAGGCCTAGGATAGTGTTAGGGTTAGAGTTAGCCTCAGCCCTAGGAGAGTGTTAGTGTTATGGATAGGGTTAGCATCAGGCCTATGATAGTGTGAGGGTTAGGGTTAGGGTTAGCATCAGCCCTAGGATAGTGTTAGGGTTAGGGTTAGCATAAGGCCTAGGATAGTGTTAGGGTTAGGGTTAGCATCACCCCTAGGATAGTGTTAGGGTTAGGGTTAGGGTTAGCATCAGGCCTAGGATAGTGTTAGGGTTACGGTTAGAATCAGCCCAAGGATAGTGTTATGGTTAGGGTTAAGTTTAGGATCAGCCCTAGGATAGTGTTAGGGTTAGGGTTAGGGTTACCATCAGCCCTAGGATAGTGTTAGGGTTAGGGTTAGGGTTAGCATCAGCCCTAGGATAGTGTTAGGGTTAGGGTTAGCATCAGCCCTAGGATAGTGTTAGGGTTAGGGTTAGGGTTAGCATCAGGCCTAGGATAGTGTCAGGGTTAGGGTTAGCATCAGCCCTAGGATAGTGTTAACGTTAAGGTTAGGGTTAGCATCAGCCGTAGGATAGTGTTAGGGTTAGGGTTAGCCTCAGCCCTAAGATAGTGTTAGAGTTAGGGTTAGGGTTAGCATCAGCCCTAGGGTAGTGTTAGGGTTAGGGTTAGGGTTAGCATCCGCCCTAGGATAGTGTTAGGGTTAGGGTTAGGGTTAGCATCAGCCCTAGGATAGTGTTAGGGTTAGGGTTAACATAAACCCTAGGATAGTGTTAGGGTTAGGGTTAGGGTTATCAACAGGCCTAGGATAGTGTTAGGGTTAGGGTTAGGTTTAGCATAAGTTCAAGGATAGTGTTAGGGTTAGCGTTAGGGTTAGAATCAGCCCTAGGATAGTGTTAGGGTTAGGGTTAGGGTTAGCATCAGCCCTAGGATAGTGTTAGGGTTAGGGTTAACATAAACCCTAGGATAGTGTTAGGGTTAGGGTTAGGGTTAGCATCAGGCCTAGGATAGTGTTAGGGTTAGGGTTAGCATCAGCCCTAGGATAGTGTTAGGGTTAGGTTTAGGGTTATCATCAGGCCTATGATAGTGTTAGGGTTAGGGTTATCATCAGCCCTAGGATAGTGTTAGGGTTAGGGTTAGCGTCAGCCCTAGGATAGTGTTAGGGTTATGGTTAGGTTTAGCATCAGCCCTAGGATAGTGTTAGGGTAAGGGTTAGGGTTAGCATCTGGCCTAGGATAGTGTTAGGGTTACGGTTAGAATCAGCCCAAGGATAGTGTTAGGGTTAGGGTTAAGTTTTGCATGAGCCCTAGGATAGTGTTAGGGTTAGGGTTAGGGTTACCATCAGCCCTAGGATAGTGTTAGGGTTAGGGTTAGGGTGAGCATCAGCCCTAGGATAGTGTTAGGGTTAGGGTTAGGGTTAGCATCAGCCCTAGGATAGTGTTAGGGTTAGGGTTAGCATCAGCCCTAGGATAGTGTTAGGGTTAGGGTTAGGGTTATCATCAGGCCTAAGATAGTGTTAGGGTTAGGGTTAGCATCAGCCCTAGGATAGTGTTAGGGTTAGGGATAGGGTTAGCATCAGGCCTAGGATAGTGTTAGGGTTAGGGTTAGGGTTAGCATAAGCCCTAGGATAGTGTTAGGGTTAGGGTTAGCCTCAGCCCTAGGAGAGTGTTAGTGTTAGGGATAGGGTTAGCATCAGGCCTAGGATAGTGTGAGGGTTAGGGTTAGGGTTAGCATCAGCCCAAGGATAGTGTTAGGGTTAGTTGTAGCATCAGGCCTAGGATAGGTTAGGGTTAGGGTTAGCATCAGCCCTAGGATAGTGTTAGCGTTAGGGTTAGGGTTAGCATCAGCCCTAGGATAGTGTTAGGGTTATTGGTAGGTTTAGCATTAGCCCTAGGATAGGTTTATGGTAAGGGTTAGGGTTAGCATCAGGCCTAGGATAGTGTTAGGGTTACGGTTAGAATCAGCCCAAGGATAGTGTTAGGGTTAGGGTGAAGTTTTGCATCAGCCCTAGGATAGTGTTAGGGTTAGGGTTAGGGTTACCATCAGCCCTAGGATAGTGTTAGGGTTAGGGTTAGGGTTAGCATCAGCCCTAGGATAGTGTTAGGGTTAGGGTTAGCATCAGCCCTAGGATAGTGTTAGGGTTAGGGTTAGGGTTATCATCAGGCCTAGGATAGTGTTAGGGTTAGGGTTAGCATCAGCCCTAGGATAGTGTTAGGGTTAGGTTTAGGGTTATCATCAGGCCTATGATAGTGTTAGGGTTAGGGTTATCATCAGCCCTAGGATAGTGTTAGGGTTAGGGTTAGCGTCAGCCCTAGGATAGTGTTAGGGTTATGGTTAGGTTTAGCATCAGCCCTAGGATAGTGTTAGGGTAAGGGTTAGGGTTAGCATCTGGCCTAGGATAGTGTTAGGGTTACGGTTAGAATCAGCCCAAGGATAGTGTTAGGGTTAGGGTTAAGTTTTGCATGAGCCCTAGGATAGTGTTAGGGTTAGGGTTAGGGTTACCATCAGCCCTAGGATAGTGTTAGGGTTAGGGTTAGGGTGAGCATCAGCCCTAGGATAGTGTTAGGGTTAGGGTTAGGGTTAGCATCAGCCCTAGGATAGTGTTAGGGTTAGGGTTAGCATCAGCCCTAGGATAGTGTTAGGGTTAGGGTTAGGGTTATCATCAGGCCTAAGATAGTGTTAGGGTTAGGGTTAGCATCAGCCCTAGGATAGTGTTAGGGTTAGGGATAGGGTTAGCATCAGGCCTAGGATAGTGTTAGGGTTAGGGTTAGGGTTAGCATAAGCCCTAGGATAGTGTTAGGGTTAGGGTTAGCCTCAGCCCTAGGAGAGTGTTAGTGTTAGGGATAGGGTTAGCATCAGGCCTAGGATAGTGTGAGGGTTAGGGTTAGGGTTAGCATCAGCCCAAGGATAGTGTTAGGGTTAGTTGTAGCATCAGGCCTAGGATAGGTTAGGGTTAGGGTTAGCATCAGCCCTAGGATAGTGTTAGCGTTAGGGTTAGGGTTAGCATCAGCCCTAGGATAGTGTTAGGGTTATTGGTAGGTTTAGCATTAGCCCTAGGATAGGTTTATGGTAAGGGTTAGGGTTAGCATCAGGCCTAGGATAGTGTTAGGGTTACGGTTAGAATCAGCCCAAGGATAGTGTTAGGGTTAGGGTGAAGTTTTGCATCAGCCCTAGGATAGTGTTAGGGTTAGGGTTAGGGTTACCATCAGCCCTAGGATAGTGTTAGGGTTAGGGTTAGGGTTAGCATCAGCCCTAGGATAGTGTTAGGGTTAGGGTTAGCATCAGCCCTAGGATAGTGTTAGGGTTAGGGTTAGGGTTATCATCAGGCCTAGGATAGTGTTAGGGTTAGGGTTAGCATCAGCCCTAGGATAGTGTTAGGGTTAGGGTTAGGGTTAGCATCAGCCCTAGGATAGTGTTAGGGTTAGGGTTAGCATCAGCCGTAGGATAGTGTTAGGGTTAGGGTTAGTGTTAGCATCAGCCCTAGGATATTATTAGGGTTAGGGTTAGCATCAGCCCTAGGATACTGTTAGGGTTAGAGTTAGGGTTAGCACCAGGCTTAGGATAGTGTTAGTGTTAGGGTTACCATCAGCCTTAGGATAGTGTTATGGTTAGGGTTAGTGTTAGCATCAGCCGTAGGATAGTGTTAGGGTTAGGGTTAGCCTCAGCCCTAGGATAGTGTTAGCGTTAGAGTTAGGGTTAGCATCAGCCCTAGGATAGTGTTAGGCGTAGGGTGAGGGTTAGCATCAGCCCTAGGATAGTGTTAGTGTTAGGGTTAGCATCAGCCCTAGGATAGTGTTAGGGTTATCGTTAAGGTTAGCATCAGACCTAGGATAGTATTAGGGTTAGGGTTAGGGTTAGCATCAGCCCTAGGATAGTGTTAGGGTTAGGGTTAGGGTTAGCAGCAGCCCTATGATAGTGTTAGGGTTAGGGTTAGCATCAGCCCTGGGATAATGTTTTGGTTAGGGTTAGGGTTAGCATCAGCCCTAGGATAGTGTTAGGGTTAGGGTTAGGGTTACCATCAGCCCTAGGATAGTGTT
This sequence comes from Lemur catta, assembly GCF_020740605.2. Classification (NCBI taxonomy): domain Eukaryota; kingdom Metazoa; phylum Chordata; class Mammalia; order Primates; family Lemuridae; genus Lemur; species Lemur catta. Next base: position 92,286,010 of record NC_059137.1, on the reverse strand, counting down.
AGGGTTAGGGTTAGCATCAGCCCTAGGATAGTGTTAGGGTTAGGGTTAGGGTTAGCATCAGCCCTAGGATAGTGTTAGGGTTAGGGTTAGCATCAGCCCTAGGATAGTGTTAGGGTTAGGGTTAGGGTTAGCATCAGCCCTAGGATAGTGTTAGGGTTAGGGTTAGCATCAACCCTAGGATAGTTTTAGGGTTAGGGTTAGGGTTAGCATCAGCCCTAGGATAGTGTTAGGGTTAGGGTTAGCATCAACCCTAGGATAGTTTTAGGGTTAGGGATAGGGTTAGCATCAGGCCTAGGATAGTGTTAGGGTTAGGGTTAGGGTTAGCATCAGCCCTAGGATATTGTTAGGGTTAGGGTTAGGGTTACCATCAGCCCTAGGATATTATTAGTGTTAGGGTTAGCATCAGCCCTAGGATAGTGTTAGGGTTAGGGTTAGGGTTAGCATAAGCCCTAGTATAGTGTTAGGGTTAGGGTTAGCCTCAGCCCTAGGAGAGTGTTAGGGTTAGGGATAGGGTTAGCCTCAGGCCTAGGATAGTGAGAGGGTTAGGGTTAGGGTTAGCATCAGCCCTAGGATAGTGTTAGGGTTAGGGTTAGCATCAGGCCTAGGATAGTGTTAGGGTTAGGGTTAGCATCAGTGCTAGGATAGTGTTAGGGTTAGGGTTAGGGTTAGCATCAGCCCTAGGATAGTGTTAGTGTTATGGTTAGGTTTAGCATCAGCCCTAGGATAGTGTTAGGGTAAGGGTTAGGGTTAGCATCAGGCCTAGGATAGTGTTAGGGTTACGGTTAGAATCAGCCCAAGGATAGTGTTAGGGTTAGGGTTAAGTTTTGCATCAGCCCTAGGATAGTGATAGGGTTAGGGTTAGGGTTACCATCAGCCCGAGGATAGTGTTAGGGTTAGGGTTAGCATCAGCCCTAGGATAGTGTTAGGGTTAGGGTTAGGGTTATTTTCAGGCCTAGGATTTTGTTAGGGTTAGGGTTAGCATCAGCCCTAGGATAGTGTCAGGGTTAGTGTTAGGGTTAGCATCAGCCCTAGGATAGTGTTAGGGTTAGGGTTAGCATCAGCCCTAGGATAGTGTTAGGGTTAGGGTTAGGGTTAGCATCAGGCCTAGGATAGTGTCAGGGTTAGGGTTAGCATCAGCCCTAGGATAGTGTTAGGGTTAAGGTTAGGGTTAGCATCAGCCGTAGGATAGTGTTAGGTTTAGGGTTAGCCTCAGCCCTAAGATAGTGTTAGAGTTAGGTTTAGGGTTAGCATCAGCCCTAGGGTAGTGTTAGGGTTAGGGTTAAGGTTAGCATCCGCCCTAGGATAGTGTTAGGGTTAGGGTTAGGGTTAGCATCAGCCCTAGGATAGTGTTAGGGTTAGGGTTAACATAAACCCTAGGATAGTGTTAGGGTTAGGGTTAGGGTTATCATCAGGCCTAGGATAGTGTTAGGGTTAGGGTTAGGGTTAGCATAAGTTCAAGGATAGTGTTAGGGTTAGCGTTAGGGTTAGAATCAGCCCTAGGATAGTGTTAGGGTTAGGGTTAGGGTTAGCATCAGCCCTAGGATAGTGTTAGGGTTAGGGTTAACATAAACCCTAGGATAGTGTTAGGGTTAGGGTTAGGGTTATCATCAGCCCTAGGATATTATTAGGTTTAGGGTTAGGGTTAGCATCAGCCCTAGGATAGTGTTAGGGTTAGGGTTAGGGTTAGCATCAGCCCTAGGATAGTGTTAGGGTTTGGGTTAGCATCAGCCCCAGGATAGTGTTAGGGTTAGGGTTAGGGTTAGCATCAGCCCTAGGATAGTGTTAGGGTTAGGGTTAGCATCAGCCCTAGGATAGTGTTAGGGTTAGGGTTAGGGTTAGCATCTGCCCTAGGATAGTGTTAGGGTTAGGGTTAGCATCAGCCCTAGGATAGTGTTAGGGTTAGGGTTAGGGTTAGCATCAGCCCTAGGATAGTGTTAGGGTTAGGGTTAGCATCAGCCCTAGGATAGTGTTAGGGTTAGGGTTAGGGTTAGCATCAGCCCTAGGATAGTGTTAGGGTTAGGGTTAGCATCAACCCTAGGATAGTTTTAGGGTTAGGGTTAGGGTTAGCGTCAGCCCTAGGTTAGTGTTAGGGTTAGGGTTATCCTCAGCCCTAGGAGAGTGTTATAGTTAGGGATAGGGTTAGCATCAGTCCTAGGATAGTGTTAGGGTTAGGGTTAGGGTTAGCGTCAGCCCTAGGATATTGTTAGGGTTAAGGTTAGGGTTAGCATCAGCCCTAGGATATTATTAGGGTTAGGGTTAGCATCAGCCCTAGGATAGTGTTAGGGTTAGGGTTAGCATCAGCCCTAGGATAGTGTTAGGGTTAGGGCTAGGGTTAGCATCAGCCCTAGGGTAGTGTTAGGGTTAGGGTTAGCCTCAGCCCTAGGAGAGTGTTAGGGTTAGGGATAGGGTTAGCATCAGGCCTAGGATAGTGTGAGGGTTAGGGTTAGGGTTAGCATCAGCCCTAGGATAGTGTTAGGGTTAGGGTTAGCATCAGGCCTAGGATAGTGTTAGGGTTAGGGTTAGGGTTAGCATCAGCCCTAGGATAGTGTCAGGGTTAGGGTTCGTGTTAGCATCAGCCCTAGGATATTATTAGGGTTAGGGTTAGCATCAGCCCTAGGATACTGTTAGGGTTAGAGTTAGGGTTCTCACCAGGCTTAGGATAGTGTTAGTGTTAGGGTTACCATCAGCCTTAGGATAGTGTTAGGGTTAGGGTTAGGGTTAGCATCAGCCCTAGGATATTATTAGGGTTAGGGTTAGGGTTAGCATCAGCCCTAGCATAGTGTTAGGGTTAGGGTTAGGGTTAGCATCAGCCCTAAGATAATGTTAGGGTTAGGGTTAGCATCAGCCCTGGGATAATGTTAGGGTTAGGGTTAGGGTTAGCATCAGCCCTAGGATAGTGTTAGGGTTAGGGTTAGCATCAGCCCTAGGATAGTGTTAGGGTTAGGGTTAGGGTTAGCATCTGCCCTAGGATAGTGTTTGGGTTAGGGTTAGCATCAGCCCTAGGATAGTGTTAGCGTTAGGGTTAGGGTTACCATCAGCCCTAGGATATTATTAGGGTTAGGGTTAGCATCAGCCCTAGGATAGTGTTAGGGTTAGGTTTAGCATCAGCCCTAGGATAGTGTTAGGGTTAGGGTTAGGGTTAGCATCAGCCCTAGGATAGTGTTAGGGTTAGGGTTAGCATCAGCCCTAGGATAGTGTTAGGGTTAGGGTTAGGTTTAGCATCAGCCCTAGGATAGTGTTAGGGTTAGGGTTAGCATCAACCCTAGGATAGTATTAGGGTTAGGATTAGGGTTAGCGTCAGCCCTAGGATAGTGTTAGGGTTAGGGTTAGCCTCAGCCCTAGGAGAGTGTTATGGTTAGGGATAGGGTTAGCATAAGGCCTAGGATAGTGTTAGGGTTAGGGTTAGGGTTAGCATCAGCCCTAGGATAGTGTTAGGGTTATGGTTAGGGTTATCATCAGGCCTAGGATAGTGTTAGGGTTAGGGTTAGCATCAGCCCTAGGATAGTGTTAGGGTTAGGGTTAGGGTTAGCATCAGCCCTAGGATAGTGTTAGGGCTAGGGTTAGCATCAGCCCTAGGATAGTGTTAGGGTTAGGGTTAGGGTTAGAATCAGGCCTAGGATAGTGTTAGGGTTAGGGTTAGCATCAGCCCTAGGATAGTGTTAGGGTTAGGGTTAGGGTTAGCATCAGCCGTAGGATAGTGTTAGTATTAGGGTTAGCCTCAGCCCTAAGATAGTGTTAGAGTTAGGGTTAGGGTTAGCATGAGCCCTAGGATAGTGTTAGGGTTAGGGTTAGGGTTAGCATCCACCCTAGGATAGTGTTAGGTTTAGGGTTAGGGTTAGCATCAGCCCTAGGATAGTGTTAGGGTTAGGGTTAACATAAACCCTAGGATAGTGTTAGGGTTTGGGTTAGGGTTATCATCAGGCCTAGGATAGTGTTATGGTTAGGGTTAGGGTTAGCATCAGTTCAAGGATAGTGTTAGAGTTAGCGTTACGGTTAGCATCAGCCCTAGGATAGTGTTAGGGTTAGGGTTAACATAAACCCTAGGATAGTGTTAGGCTTAGGGTTAGGGTTATCATCAGGCCTATGATAGTCTTAGGGTTAGGGTTAGGGTTAGCATCAGTTCAAGGATAGTGTAAGGGTTAGCGTTAGGGTTAGCATCAGCCCTAGGATAGTGTTAGGGTTAGGGTTAGGGTTAGCATCAGCCCTAGGATAGTGTTAGGGTTAGGGTTAGCAACTGCCCTAGGATAGTGTTAGGGTTAGGGTTAGGGTTATCATCAGGCCTAGGATAGTGTTAGGGTTAGGGTTAGCCTCAGCCCTAAGATAGTGTTAGAGTTAGGGTTAGGGTTAGCATCAGCCCTAGGATAGTGTTAGGGTTAGGGTTAGGGTTAGCATCAGCACTAGGATAGTGTTAGTGTTAGTGTTAGCATCAGCCCTAGGATAGTGTTACGGTTAGGGTTAGGGTTAGCATCAGCCCTAGGATAGTGTTAGGGTTAGGGTTAACATAAACCGTAGGATAGTGTTAGGGTTAGGGTTAGGGTTAGCATCAGGTCAAGGACAGTGTTAGGGTTATGGTTAGGGTTAGCATCTGCCCTAGGATAGTGTTAGGGTTAGGGTTAGGGTTAGCATCAGCCCAAGGATAGTGTTAGGGTTAGGGTTAGCATCAGCCCTAGGATAGTGTTAGGGTTAGGGTTAGGGTTAGCATCAGGCCCAGGATCGTGTTACGGTTAGGGTTAGCATCAGCCCTAGGATAGTGTTAGGGTTAGGGTTAGGGTTAGCATCAGCCCTAGGATAGTGTTAGTGTTAGGGTTAGCATCAACCCTAGGATAGTGTTTGTTTTAGGGTTAGGGTTAGCATCAGCCCTAGGATAGTGTTAGGGTTAGAGTTAGCCTCAGCCCTAGGAGAGTGTTAGTGTTATGGATAGGGTTAGCATCAGGCCTATGATAGTGTGAGGGTTAGGGTTAGGGTTAGCATCAGCCCTAGGATAGTGTTAGGGTTAGGGTTAGCATCAGGCCTAGGATAGTGTTAGGGTTAGGGTTAGCATCACCCCTAGGATAGTGTTAAGGTTAGGGTTAGGGTGAGCATCAGGCCTAGGATAGTGTTAGGGTTACGGTTAGAATCAGCCCAAGGATAGTGTTAGGGTTAGGGTTAAGTTTAGGATCAGCCCTAGGATAGTGTTAGGGTTAGGGTTAGGGTTACCATCAGCCCTAGGATAGTGTTAGGGTTAGGGTTAGGGTTAGCATCAGCCCTAGGATAGTGTTAGGGTTAGGGTTAGCATCAGCCCTAGGATAGTGTTAGGGTTAGGGTTAGGGTTAGCATCAGGCCTAGGATAGTATCAGTGTTAGGGTTAGCATCAGCCCTAGGATAGTGTTAAGGTTAAGGTTAGGGTTAGCATCAGCCGTAGGATAGTGTTAGGGTTAGGGTTAGCCTCAGCCCTAAGATAGTGTTAGAGTTAGGGTTAGGGTTAGCATCAGCCCTAGGGTAGTGTTAGGGTTAGTGTTAGGGTTAGCATCCGCCCTAGGATAGTGTTAGGGTTAGGGTTAGGGTTAGCATCAGCCCTAGGATAGTGTTAGGGTTAGGGTTAACATAAACCCTAGGATAGTGTTAGGGTTAGGGTTAGGGTTATCAACAGGCCTAGGATAGTGTTAGGGTTAGGGTTAGGGGTAGCATAAGTTCAAGGATAGTGTTAGGGTTAGCGTTAGGGTTAGAATCAGCCCTAGGATAGTGTTAGGGTTAGGGTTAGGGTTAGCATCAGCCCTAGGACAGTGTTAGGGTTAGGGTTAACATAAACCCTAGGATAGTGTTAGGGTTAGGGTTAGGGTTAGCATCAGGCCTAGGATAGTGTTAGGGTTAGGGTTAGCATCAGCCCTAGGTTAGTGTTAGGGTTAGGTTTAGGGTTATCATCAGGCCTATGATAGTGTTAGGGTTAGGGTTATCATCAGCCCTAGGATAGTGTTAGGGTTAGGGTTAGCGTCAGCCCTAGGATAGTGTTAGGGTTATGGTTAGGTTTAGCATCAGCCCTAGGATAGTGTTAGGGTAAGGGTTAGGGTTAGCATCAGGCCTAGGATAGTGTTAGGGTTACGGTTAGAATCAGCCCAAGGATAGTGTTAGGGTTAGGGTTAAGTTTTGCATCAGCCCTAGGATAGTGTTAGGGTTAGGGTTAGGGTTACCATCAGCCCTAGGATAGTGTAAGGGTTAGGGTTAGGGTTAGCATCAGCCCTAGGATAGTGTTAGGGTTAGGGTTAGTGTTAGCATCAGCCCTAGGATAGTGTTAGGGTTAGGGTTAGCATCAGCCCTAGGATAGTGTTAGGATTAGGGTTAGGGTTATCATCAGGCCTAGGATAGTGTTAGGGTTAGGGTTAGCATCAGCCCTAGGATAGTGTTAGGGTTAGTGTTAGGGTTAGCCTCAGCCCTAGGATACTGTTAGGGTTAAGGTTAGCATCAACCCTAGGATAGTTTTAGGGTTAGGGTTAGGGTTAGCGGCAGCCCTAGGATAGTTTTAGGGTTAGGGTTAGCCTCAGCCCTAGGAGAGTATTATGGTTAGGGATAGGGTTAGCATCAGGCCTAGGATAGTGTTAGGGTTAGGGTTAGGGTTAGCATCAGCCCTAGGATAGTGTTAGGGTTAGGGTTAACATAAACCCTAGGATAGTGTTAGGGTTTGGGTTAGGGTTATCATCAGGCCTAGGATAGTGTTAGGGTTAGGGTTAGGGTTAGCATCAGTTCAAGGATAGTGTTAGAGTTAGCGTTACGGTTAGCATCAGCCCTAGGATAGTGTTAGGGTTAGGGTTAACATAAACCCTAGGATAGTGTTAGGCTTAGGGTTAGGGTTATCATCAGGCCTATGATAGTGTTAGGGTTAGGGTTAGGGTTAGCATCAGTTCAAGGATAGTGTAAGGGTTAGCGTTAGGGTTAGCATCAGCCCTAGGATAGTGTTAGGGTTAGGGTTAGGGTTAGCATCAGCCCTAGGATAGTGTTAGGGTTAGGGTTAGCAACTGCCCTAGGATAGTGTTAGGCTTAGGGTTAGGGTTATCATCCGGCCTAGGATAGTGTTAGGGTTAGGGTTAGCCTCAGCCCTAAGATAGTGTTAGAGTTAGGGTTAGGGTTAGCATCAGCCCTAGGATAGTGTTAGGGTTAGGGTTAGGGTTAGCATCAGCACTAGGATAGTGTTAGTGTTAGTGTTAGCATCAGCCCTAGGATAGTGTTACGGTTAGGGTTAGGGTTAGCATCAGCCCTAGGATAGTGTTAGGGTTAGGGTTAACATAAACCGTTGGATAGTGTTAGGGTTAGGGTTAGGGTTAGCATCAGGTCAAGGACAGTGTTAGGGTTATGGTTAGGGTTAGCATCTGCCCTAGGATAGTGTTAGGGTTAGGGTTAGGGTTAGCATCAGCCCAAGGATAGTGTTAGGGTTAGGGTTAGCATCAGCCCTAGGATAGTGTTAGGGTTAGGGTTAGGGTTAGCATCAGCCCTAGGATAGTGTTAGGGTTAGAGTTAGCCTCAGCCCTAGGAGAGTGTTAGTGTTATGGATAGGGTTAGCATCAGGCCTATGATAGTGTGAGGGTTAGGGTTAGGGTTAGCATCAGCCCTAGGATAGTGTTAGGGTTAGGGTTAGCATCAGGCCTAGGATAGTGTTAGGGTTAGGGTTAGCATCACCCCTAGGATAGTGTTAAGGTTAGGGTTAGGGTGAGCATCAGGCCTAGGATAGTGTTAGGGTTACGGTTAGAATCAGTCCAAGGATAGTGTTATGGTTAGGGTTAAGTTTAGGATCAGCCCTAGGATAGTGTTAGGGTTAGGGTTAGGGTTACCATCAGCCCTAGGATAGTGTTAGGGTTAGGGTTAGGGTTAGCATCAGCCCTAGGATAGTGTTAGGGTTAGGGTTAGCATCAGCCCTAGGATAGTGTTAGGGTTAGGGTTAGGGTTAGCATCAGGCCTAGGATAGTATCAGGGTTAGGGTTAGCATCAGCCCTAGGATAGTGTTAAGGTTAAGGTTAGGGTTAGCATCAGCCGTAGGATAGTGTTAGGGTTAGGGTTAGCCTCAGCCCTAAGATAGTGTTAGAGTTAGGGTTAGGGTTAGCATCAGCCCTAGGGTAGTGTTAGGGTTAGGGTTAGGGTTAGCATCCGCCCTAGGATAGTGTTAGGGTTAGGGTTAGGGTTAGCATCAGCCCTAGGATAGTGTTAGGGTTAGGGTTAACATAAACCCTAGGATAGTGTTAGGGTTAGGGTTAGGGTTATCAACAGGCCTAGGATAGTGTTAGGGTTAGGGTTAGGGGTAGCATAAGTTCAAGGATAGTGTTAGGGTTAGCGTTAGGGTTAGAATCAGCCCTAGGATAGTGTTAGGGTTAGGGTTAGGGTTAGCATCAGCCCTAGGACAGTGTTAGGGTTAGGGTTAACATAAACCCTAGGATAGTGTTAGGGTTAGGGTTAGGGTTAGCATCAGGCCTAGGATAGTGTTAGGGTTAGGGTTAGCATCAGCCCTAGGTTAGTGTTAGGGTTAGGTTTAGGGTTATCATCAGGCCTATGATAGTGTTAGGGTTAGGGTTATCATCAGCCCTAGGATAGTGTTAGGGTTAGGGTTAGGTTTAGCATCAGCCCTAGGATAGTGTTAGGGTAAGGGTTAGGGTTAGCATCAGGCCTAGGATAGTGTTAGGGTTACGGTTAGAATCAGCCCAAGGATAGTGTTAGGGTTAGGGTTAAGTTTTGCATCAGCCCTAGGATAGTGTTAGGATTAGGGTTAGGGTTACCATCAGCCCTAGGATAGTGTTAGGGTTAGGGTTAGCATCAGCCCTAGGATAGTGTTAGGGTTAGGGTTAGGGTTAGCATCAGCCCTAGGATAGTGTTAGGGTTAGGGTTAGCATCAGCCCTAGGATAGTGTTAGGATTAGGGTTAGGGTTATCATCAGGCCTAGGATAGTGTTAGGGTTAGGGTTAGCATCAGCCCTAGGATAGTGTTAGGGTTAGTGTTAGGGTTAGCATCAGCCCTAGGGTACTGTTAGGGTTAAGGTAAGCATTAACCCTAGGATAGTTTTAGGGTTAGGTTTAGGGTTAGCGGCAGCCCTAGGATAGTGTTAGGGTTAGGGTTAGCCTCAGCCCTAGGAGAGTATTATGGTTAGGGATAGGGTTAGCATCAGGCCTAGGATAGTGTTAGGGTTAGGGTTAGGGTTAGCATAAGCCCTAGGATAGTGTTAGGGTTAGGGTTAGCCTCAGCCCTAGGAGAGTGTTAGTGTTAGGGATAGGGTTAGCATCAGGCCTAGGATAGTGTGAGGGTTAGGGTTAGGGTTAGCATCAGCCCAAGGATAGTGTTAGGGTTAGTGTTAGCATCAGGCCTAGGATAGGTTAGGGTTAGGGTTAGCATCAGCCCTAGGATAGTGTTAGCGTTAGGGTTAGGGTTAGCATCAGCCCTAGGATAGTTTTAGGGTTATTGTTAGGTTTAGCATCAGCTCTAGGATAGTTTTAGGGTAAGGGTTAGGGTTAGCATCAGGCCTAGGATAGTGTTAGGGTTACGGTTAGAATCAGCCCAAGGATAGTGTTAGGGTTAGGGTTAAGTTTTGCATCAGCCCTAGGATAGTGTTAGGGTTAGGGTTACCATCAGCCCTAGGATAGTGTTAGGGTTAGGGTTAGGGTTAGCATCAGCCCTAGGATAGTGTTAGGGTTAGGGTTAGCATCAGCCCTAGGATAGTGTTAGGGTTAGGGTTAGGGTTATCATCAGGCCTAGGATAGTGTTAGGGTTAGGGTTAGCATCAGCCCTAGGATAGTGTTAGGGTTAGGGTTAGGGTTAGCATCAGCCCTAGGATAGTGTTAGGGTTAGGGTTAGCATCAGCCGTAGGATAGTGTTAGGGTTAGGGTTAGTGTTACCATCAGCCCTAGGATGTTATTAGGGTTAGGGTTAGCATCAGCCCTAGGATACTGTTAGGGTTAGAGTTAAGGTTAGCACCAGGCTTAGGATAGTGTTAGTGTTAGGGTTACCATCAGCCTTAGGATAGTGTTATGGTTAGGGTTAGTGTTAGCATCAGCCGTAGGATAGTGTTAGGGTTAGGGTTAGCCTCAGCCCTAGGATAGTGTTAGCGTTAGAGTTAGGGTTAGCATCAGCCCTAGGATACTGTTAGGCGTAGGGTGAGGGTTAGCATCAGCCCTAGGATAGTGTTAGTGTTAGGGTTAGCATAAGCCCTAGGATAGTGTTAGGGTTAGCGTTAGGGTTAGCATCAGACCTAGGATAGTATTAGGGTTAGGGTTAGGGTTAGCATCAGCCCTAGGATAGTGTTAGGGTTAGGGTTAGGGTTAGCATCAGCCCTAGGATAGTGTTAGGGTTAGGGTTAGCATCAGCCCTGGGATAATGTTAGGGTTAGGGTTAGGGTTAGCATCAGCCCTAGGATAGTGTTAGGGTTAGGGTTAGGGTTAGCATCAGCCCTAGGATAGTGTTAGGGTTAGGGTTAGCATCAGCCCTGGGATAGTGTTAGGGTTAGGGTTAGGGTTAGCATCAGCCCTAGGATAGTGTTAGGGTTAGGGTTAGCATCAACCCTAGGATAGTTTTAGGGTTAGGGTTAGGGTTAGAGTCAGCCCTAGGATAGTGTTAGGGTTAGGGTTAGCCTCAGCCCTAGGAGAGTGTTATGGTTAGGGATAGGGTTAGCATCAGGCCTAGGATAGTGTTAGGGTTAGGGTTAGGGTTAGCATCAGCCCTAGGATATTGTTAGGGTTAGGGTTAGGGTTAGCATCAGCGCTAGGATATTATTAGTTTTAGGGTTAGCATCAGCCCTAGGATAGTGTTAGGGTTAGGGTTAGGGTTAGCATCAGCCCTAGGATAGTGTTAGGGTTAGGGTTAGCCTCAGCCCTAGGAGAGTGTTAGGGTTATGGATAGGGTTAGCCTCAGGCCTAGGATAGTGTGAGGGTTAGGGTTAGGGTTAGCATCAGCCCTAGGATAGTGTTAGTGTTAGGGTTAGCATCAGGCCTAGGATAGTGTTAGGGTTAGGGTTAGCATCAGACCTAGGATAGTGTTAGGGTTAGGGTTAGGGTTAGCATCAGCCCTAGGATAGTGTTAGTGTTATGGTTAGGTTTAGCATCAGCCCTAGGATAGTGTTAGGGTAAGGGTTAGGGTTAGCATCAGGCCTAGGATAGTGTTAGGGTTACGGTTAGAATCAGCCCAAGGATAGTGTTAGGGTTAGGGTTAAGTTTTGCATCAGCCCTAGGATAGTTTTAGGGTAAGGGTTATGGTTACCATCAGCCCTAGGATAGTGTTACGGTTAGGGTTAGCATCAGCCCTATGGTAGTGTTAGGGTTAGGGTTAGGGTTATTTTCAGGCCTAGGATTTTGTTAGGGTTAGGGTTAGCATCAGCCCTAGGATTGTGTTAGGGTTAGTGTTAGGGTTAGCATCAGCCCTAGGATAGTGTTAGGGTTAGGGTTAGCATCAGCCCTAGGATAGTGTTAGGGTTAGGGTTAGGGTTAGCATCAGGCCTAGAATAGTGTCAGGGTTAGGGTTAGCATCAGCCCTAGGATAGTGTTAGGGTTAAGGTTAGGGTTAGCATCAGCTGTAGGATAGTGTTAGGGTTAGGGTTAGCCTCAGCCCTAAGATAGTGTTAGAGTTAGGGTTAGGGTTAGCATCAGCCCTAGGGTAGTGTTAGGGTTAGGGTTAGGGTTAGCATCCGCCCTAGGATAGTGTTAGGGTTAGGGTTAGGGTTAGCATCAGCCCTAGGATAGTGTTATGGTTAGGGTTAGGGTTAGCATCAGCCCTAGGATAGTGTTATGGTTAGGGTTAACATAAACCCTAGGATAGTGTTAGGGTTAGGGTTAGGGTTATCATCAGGCCTAGGATAGTGTTAGGGTTAGGGTTAGGGTTAGCATCAGTTCAAGGATAGTGTTAGGGTTAGCGTTAGGGTTACCATCAGCCCTAGGATAGTGTTAGGGTTAGGGTTAACATAAACCCTAGCATAGTGTTAGGGTTAGGGTTAGGGTTATCATCAGGCCTATGATAGTGTTAGGGTTAGGGTTAGGGTTAGCATCAGTAAAAGGATAGTGTTAGGGTTAGCGTTAGGGTTAGCATCAGCCCTAGGATAGTGTTAGGGTTAGGGTTAGGGTTAGCATCAGCCCTAGGATAGTGTTAGGGTTAGGGTTAACTTAAACCCTAGGATAGTGTTAGGGTTAGGGTTAGGGTTAGCATCAGCCCTAGGATAGTGTTAGGGTTAGGGTTATCATCAGCCCTAGGATAGTGTTAGGGTTAGGGTTAGGGTTAGCATCAGCCCTAGGATAGTGTTAGGGTTAGGGTTAGCATCAGCCCTAGGATAGTGTTAGGGTTAGGGTTAGGGTTAGCATCAGCCCTAGGATAGTGTTAGGGTTTGGGTTAGCATCCACCCTAGGATAGTTTTAGGGTTAGGGTTAGGGTTAGCGTCAGCCCTAGGATAGTGTTAGGGTTAGGGTTAGCCTCAGCCCTAGGAGAGTGTTATGGTTAGGGATAGGGTTAGCATCAGGCCTAGGATAGTGTTAGGGTTAGGGTTAGGGTTAGCATGAGCCCTAGGATAGTGTTAGGATTATGGTTAGGGTTATCATCAGGCCTAGGATAGTGTTAGGGTTAGGGTTAGCATCAGCCCTAGGATAGTGTTAGGGTTAGGGTTAGGGTTAGCATCAGCCCTAGGATAGTGTTAGGGCTAGGGTTAGCATCAGCCCTAGGATAGTGTTATTGTTAGGTTTAGGGTTAGCATCAGGCCTAGGATAGTGTTAGGGTTAGGGTTAGCATCAGCCCTAGGATAGTGTTAGGGTTAGGGTTAGGGTTAGCATCAGCCGTAGGATAGTGTTAGGATTAGGGTTAGCCTCAGCCCTAAGATAGTGTTAGAGTTAGGGTTAGGGTTAGCATGAGCCCTAGGATAGTGTTAGTGTTAGGGTTAGGGTTAGCATCCGCCCTAGGATAGTGTTAGGTTTAGGGTTAGGGTTAGCATCAGCCCTAGGATAGTGTTAGGGTTAGGGTTAACATAAACCCTAGGATAGTGTTAGGGTTTGGGTTAGGGTTATCATCAGGCCTAGGATAGTGTTAGGGTTAGGGTTAGGGTTAGCATCCGTTCAAGGATAGTGTTAGGGTTAGCGCTAGGGTTAGCATCAGCCCTAGGATAATGTTAGGGTTAGGGTTAACATAAACCCTAGGATATTGTTAGGGTTACGGTTAGGGTTATCATCAGGCCTATGATAGTGTTAGGGTTAGGGTTAGGGTTAGCATCAGTTCAAGGATAGTGTAAGGGTTAGCGTTAGCGTTAGCATCAGCCCTAGGATAGTGTTAGGGTTAGGGTTAGGGTTAGCATCAGCCCTAGGGTAGTGTTAGGGTTAGGGTTAGCAACTGCCCTAGGGTAGTGTTAGGGTTAGGGTTAGGGTTATCATCAGGCCTAGGATAGTGTTAGGGTTAGGGTTAGCCTCAGCACTAAGATAGTGTTAGAGTTAGGGTTAGGGTTAGCATCAGCGCTAGGGTAGTGTTAGGGTTAGGGTTAGGGTTAGCATCAGGCCTAGGATAGTGTTAGGGTAAGGGTTAGGGTTAGCATCAGGCCTAGGATAGTGTTAGGGTTACGGTTAGAATCAGCCCAAGGATAGTGTTAGGGTTAGGGTTAAGTTTAGCATCAGCCCTAGGATAGTGTTAGGGTTAGGGTTAGGGTTAGCATCAGCCCTAGGATAGTGTTAGGGTTAGGGTTAGCATCAGCCCTAGGATAGTGTTAGGGCTATGGTTAGGGTTATCATCAGGCCTAGGATAGTGTTAGGGTTAGGGTTAGCATCAGCCCTAGGATAGTGTTAGGGTTAGGGTTAGGGTTAGCATCAGGCCTAGGATAGTGTCAGGGTTAGGGTTAGCATCAGCCCTAGGATAGTGTTAAGGTTAAGGTTAAGGTTAGCATCAGCCGTAGGATAGTGTTAGGGTTAGGATTAGCCTCAGCCCTAAGATAGTGTTAGAGTTAGGGTTAGGGTTAGCATCAGCCCTAGGGTAGTGTTAGGGTTAGGGTTAGGGTTAGCATCAGCCCTAGGATAGTGTTAGGGTTAGGGTTAGGGTTAGCATCAGCCCTAGTATAGTGTTAGGGTTAGGGTTAACATAAACCCTAGGATAGTGTTAGGGTTAGGGTTAGGGTTATCAACAGGCCTATGATAGTGTTAGGGTTAGGGTTAGGGTTAGCATAAGTTCAAGGATAGTGTTAGGGTTAGCGTTAGGGTTAGAATCAGCCCTAGGATAGTGTAAGGGTTAGGGTTAGTGTTAGCATCAGCCCTTGGATAGTGTTAGGGTTAGGGTTAACATAAACCCTAGGATAGTGTTAGGGTTAGGGTTAGGGTTAGCATCAGGCCTAGGATAGTGTTAGGGTTAGGGTTAGCATCAGCCCTAGGATAGTGTTAGGGTTAGGTTTAGGGTTATCATCAGCCCTAGGATAGTGTTAGGGTTAGGGTTAGCATCAGCCCTAGGATAGTGTTAGGGTTAGGGTGAGGGTTAGCATCAGCCCTAGGATAGTGTTAGGGTTAGGGTTAGGGTTAGCATCAGCCCTAGGATAGTGTTAGGGTTAGGGTTAGCATCAGCCCTAGGATAGTGTTAGGGTTAGGGTTAGCATCAGCCCTAGGATAGTGTTAGGGTTAGGGTTAGGGTTAGCATCAGCCCTAGGATAGTGTTAGGGTTAGGGTTAGCATCAACCCTAGGATAGTGTTAGGGTTAGGGTTAGCTTCAGACCTAGGAGAGTGTTATGGTTAGGGATAGGGTTAGCATCAGGCCTAGGATAGTGTTAGGGTTAGGGTTAGGGTTAGCATCAGCCCTAGGATATTGTTAGGGTTAGGGTTAGGGTTAGCATCAGCCCTAGGATATTATTAGGGTTACGGTTAGCATCAGCCCTAGGATAGTGTTAGGGTTAGGGTTAGGGTTAGCATCAGCCCTAGGATAGTGTTAGGGTTAGGGTTAGCCTCAGCCCTAGGAGAGTGTTAGGGTTATGGATAGGGTTAGCCTCAGGCCTAGGATAGTGTGAGGGTTAGGGTTAGGGTTAGCATCAGCCCTAGGATAGTGTTAGTGTTAGGGTTAGCATCAGGCCTAGGATAGTGTTAGTGTTAGGGTTAGCATCAACCCTAGGATAGTTTTAGGGTGAGGGTTAGCATCAGCCCTAGGATAGTGTTAGTGTTAGGGTTAGGGTTAGCATCAGCCCTAGGATAGTGTTAGGGTTAGGGTTAGGGTTAGCATCAGCCCTAGGATAGTGTTAGTGTTATGGTTAGGTTTAGCATCAGCCCTAGGATAGTGTTAGGGTAAGGGTTAGGGTTAGCATCAGGCCTAGGATAGTGTTAGGGTTACGGTTAGAATCAGCCCAAGGATAGTGTTAGGGTTAGGGTTAAGTTTTGCATCAGCCCTAGGATAGTTTTAGGGTAAGGGTTAGGGTTACCATCAGCCCTAGGATAGTGTTAGGGTTAGGGTTAGCATCAGCCCTAGGATAGTGTTAGGGTTAGGGTTAGGGTTATTTTCAGACCTAGGATTTTGTTAGGGTTAGGGTTAGCATCAGCCCTAGGATTGTGTTAGGGTTAGTGTTAGGGTTAGCATCAGCCCTAGGATAGTGTTAGGGTTAGGGTTAGCATCAGCCCTAGGATAGTGTTAGGGTTAGGGTTAGGGTTAGCATCAGGCCTAGAATAGTGTCAGGGTTAGGGTTAGCATCAGCCCTAGGATAGTGTTAGGGTTAAGGTTAGGGTTAGCATCAGCTGTAGGATAGTGTTAGGGTTAGGGTTAGCCTCAGCCCTAAGATAGTGTTAGAGTTAGGGTTAGGGTTAGCATCAGCCCTAGGGTAGTGTTAGGGTTAGGGTTAGGGTTAGCATCCGCCCTAGGATAGTGTTAGGGTTAGGGTTAGGGTTAGCATCAGCCCTAGGATAGTGTTATGGTTAGGGTTAACATAAACCCTAGGATAGTGTTAGGGTTAGGGTTAGGGTTATCATCAGGCCTAGGATAGTGTTAGGGTTAGGGTTAGGGTTAGCATCAGTTCAAGGATAGTGTTAGGGTTAGCGTTAGGGTTACCATCAGCCCTAGGATAGTGTTAGGGTTAGGGTTAACATAAACCCTAGCATAGTGTTAGGGTTAGGGTTAGGGTTATCATCAGGCCTATGATAGTGTTAGGGTTAGGGTTAGGGTTAGCATCAGTTCAAGGATAGTGTTAGGGTTAGCGTTAGGGTTAGCATCAGCCCTAGGATAGTGTTAGGGTTAGGGTTAGGGTTAGCATCAGCCCTAGGATAGTGTTAGGGTTAGGGTTAACTTAAACCCTAGGATAGTGTTAGGGTTAGGGTTAGGGTTAGCATCAGCCCTAGGATAGTGTTAGGGTTAGGGTTATCATCAGCCCTAGGATAGTGTTAGGGTTAGGGTTAGGGTTAGCATCAGCCCTAGGATAGTGTTAGGGTTAGGGTTAGCATCAGCCCTAGGATAGTGTTAGGGTTAGGGTTAGGGTTAGCATCAGCCCTAGGATAGTGTTAGGGTTTGGGTTAGCATCAACCCTAGGATAGTTTTAGGGTTAGGGTTAGGGTTAGCGTCAGCCCTAGGATAGTGTTAGGGTTAGGGTTAGCCTCAGCCCTAGGAGAGTGTTATGGTTAGGGATAGGGTTAGCATCAGGCCTAGGATAGTGTTAGGGTTAGGTTTAGGGTTAGCATGAGCCCTAGGATAGTGTTAGGATTATGGTTAGGGTTATCATCAGGCCTAGGATAGTGTTAGGGTTAGGGTTAGCATCAGCCCTAGGATAGTGTTAGGGTTAGGGTTAGGGTTAGCATCAGCCCTAGGATAGTGTTAGGGCTAGGGTTAGCATCAGCCCTAGGATAGTGTTATTGTTAGGTTTAGGGTTAGCATCAGGCCTAGGATAGTGTTAGGGTTAGGGTTAGCATCAGCCCTAGGATAGTGTTAGTGTTAGGGTTAGGGTTAGCATCAGCCGTAGGATAGTGTTAGGATTAGGGTTAGCCTCAGCCCTAAGATAGTGTTAGAGTTAGGGTTAGGGTTAGCATGAGCCCTAGGATAGTGTTAGTGTTAGGGTTAGGGTTAGCATCCGCCCTAGGATAGTGTTAGGTTTAGGGTTAGGGTTAGCATCAGCCCTAGGATAGTGTTAGGGTTAGGGTTAACATAAACCCTAGGATAGTGTTAGGGTTTGGGTTAGGGTTATCATCAGGCCTAGGATAGTGTTAGGGTTAGGGTTAGGGTTAGCATCCATTCAAGGATAGTGTTATGGTTAGCGCTAGGGTTAGCATCAGCCCTAGGATAATGTTAGGGTTAGGGTTAACATAAACCCTAGGATATTGTTAGGGTTACGGTTAGGGTTATCATCAGGCCTATGATAGTGTTAGGGTTAGGGTTAGGGTTAGCATCAGTCAAGGATAGTGTAAGGGTTAGCGTTAGGGTTAGCATCAGCCCTAGGATAGTGTTAGGGTTAGGGTTAGGGTTAGCATCAGCCCTAGGGTAGTGTTAGGGTTAGGGTTAGCAACTGCCCTAGGATAGTGTTAGGGTTAGGGTTAGGGTTATCATCAGGCCTAGGATAGTGTTAGGGTTAGGGTTAGCCTCAGCACTAAGATAGTGTTAGAGTTAGGGTTAGGGTTAGCATCAGCGCTAGGGTAGTGTTAGGGTTAGGGTTAGGGTTAGCATCAGGCCTAGGATAGTGTTAGGGTAAGGGTTAGGGTTAGCATCAGGCCTAGGATAGTGTTAGGTTTAGGGTTAGGGTTAGCATCAGCCCTAGGATAGTGTTAGGGTTAGGGTTAGCCTCAGCCCTAAGATAGTGTTAGAGTTAGGGTTAGGGTTAGCATCAGGCCTAGGATAGTGTCAGGGTTAGGGTTAGCCTCAGCCCTAAGATAGTGTTAGAGTTAGGGTTAGGGTTAGCATCAGCCCTAGGGTAGTGTTAGGGTTAGGGTTAGGGTTAGCATCAGCCCTAGGATAGTGTTAGGGTTAGGGTTAGGGTTAGCATCAGCCCTAGGATAGTGTTAGGGTTAGGGTTAACATAAACCCTAGGATAGTGTTAGGGTTAGGGTTAGGGTTATCAACAGGCCTAGGATAGTGTTAGGGTTAGGGTTAGGGTTAGCATAAGTTCAAGGATAGTGTTAGGGTTAGCGTTAGGGTTAGAATCAGCCCTAGGATAGTGTTAGGGTTAGGGTTAGGGTTAGCATCAGCCCTTGGATAGTGTTAGGGTTAGGGTTAACATAAACCCTAGGATAGTGTTAGGGTTAGGGTTAGGGTTAGCATCAGGCCTAGGATAGTGTTAGGGTTAGGGTTAGCATCAGCCCTAGGATAGTGTTAGGGTTAGGTTTAGGGTTATCATCAGCCCTAGGATAGTGTTAGTGTTAGGGTTAGCATCAGCCCTACGATAGTGTTAGGGTTAGGGTGAGGGTTAGCATCAGCCCTAGGATAGTGTTAGGGTTAGGATTAGGGTTAGCATCAGCCCTAGGATAGTGTTAGGGTTAGGGTTAGCATCAGCCCTAGGATAGTGTTAGGGTTAGGGTTAGCATCAGCCCTAGGATAGTGTTAGGGTAAGGGTTAGGGTTAGCATCAGCCCTAGGATAGTGTTAGGGTTAGGGTTAGCATCAACCCTAGGATAGTGTTAGGGTTAGGGTTAGCCTCAGACCTAGGAGAGTGTTATGGTTAGGGATAGGGTTAGCATCAGGCCTAGGATAGTGTTAGGGTTAGGGTTAGGGTTAGCATCAGCCCTAGGATATTGTTAGGGTTAGGGTTAGGGTTAGCATCCGCCCTAGGATATTATTAGGGTTACGGTTAGCATGAGCCCTAGGATAGTGTTAGGGTTAGGGTTAGGGTTAGCACCAGGCCTAGGATAGTGTCAGGGTTAGGGTTAGGGTTAGCATCAGCCCTAGGATAGTGTTAGTGTTAGGGTTAGCATCAGCACTAGGATAGTGTTAGGGTTAGGGTTAACCTAAACCCTAGGATAGTGTTAGGGTTAGGGTTAAGGTTATCATCACGCCTAGGATAGTGTTAGGGTTAGGGTTAGGGTTAGCATCAGTTCAAGGATAGTGTTAGGGTTATGGTTAGGGTTAGCATCTGCCCTAGGATAGTGATAGGGTTAGGGTTAGGGTTAGCATCAGCCCTAGGATAGTGTTAGGGTTAGGGTTAGCATCAGCCCTAGGATAGTGTTAGGGTTAGGGTTAGGGTTAGCATCAGGCCTAGGATAGTGTCAGGGTTAGGGTTAGCATCATCCCTAGGATAGTGTTAAGGTTAAGGTTAGGGTTAGCATCAGCCGTAGGATAGTGTTAGGGTTAGGGTTAGCCTCAGCCCTAAGATAGTGTTAGAGTTAGGGTTAGGGTTAGCATCAGCCCTAGGGTAGTGTTAGGGTTAGGGTTAGGGTTAGCATCCGCCCTAGGATAGTGTTAGGGTTAGGGTTAGGGTTAGCATCAGCCCTAGGATAGTGTTAGTGTTAGGGTTAACATAAACCCTAGGATAGTGTTAGGGTTAGGGTTAGGGTTAGCATCAGGCCTAGGATAGTGTTAGGGTTAGGGTTAGCATCAGCCCTAGGATAGTGTTAGTGTTAGGGTTAGGGTTATCATCAGGCCTATGATAGTGTTAGGGTTAGGGTTATCATCAGCCCTAGGATAGTGTTAGGGTTAGGGTTAGCATCAGCCCTAGGATAGTGTTAGGGTTAGGGTTAGGGTTAGCATCAGGCCTAGGATAGTGTTAGGGTTAGGGTTAGCATCAGCCCTAGGATAGTGTTAGGGTTAGGGTTAGGGTTAGCATCAGCCCTAGGATACTGTTAGGGTTAGGGTTAGTGTTAGCATCAGCCCTAGGATATTATTAGGGTTAGGGTTAGCATCAGCCCTAGGATACTGTTAGGGTTAGAGTCAGGGTTATCACCAGGCTTAGGATAGTGTTAGTGTTAGGGTTACCATCAGCCTTAGGATAGTGTTACGGTTAGGGTTAGGGTTAGCATCAGCCCTAGGATATTATTAGGGTTAGGGTTTGGGTTAGCATCAGCCCCACGATAATGTTAGGGTTAGGGTTAGGGTTAGCATCAGCCCTAGGATAGTGTTAGGGTTAGGGTTAGCATCAGCCCTAGGATAGTGTTAGGGTTAGGGTTAGGGTTAGCATCTGCCCTAGGATAGTGTTAGGGTTAGGGTTAGCATCAGCCCTAGGATAGTGTTAGGGTTAGGGTTAGGGTTAGCATCAGCCCTAGGATAGTGTTAGGTTTAGGGTTAGCATCAGCCCTAGGATAGTGTTAGGGTTAGGGTTAGGGTTAGCATCAGCCCTAGGATAGTTTTAGGGTTAGGGTTAGGGTTAGCGTCAGCCCTAGGTTAGTGTTAGGGTTAGGGTTATCCTCAGCCCTAGGAGAGTGTTATGGTTAGGGATAGGGTTAGCATCAGGCCTAGGATAGTGTTAGGGTTAGGGTTAGGGTTAGCGTCAGCCCTAGGATATTGTTAGGGTTAGGGTTAGGGTTAGCATCAGCCCTAGGATATTATTAGGGTTAGGGTTAGCATCAGCCCTAGGATAGTGTTAGGGTTAGGGTTAGCATCAGCCCTAGGATAGTGTTAGGGTTAGGGTTAGGGTTAGCATCAGCCCTAGGATAGTGTTAGGGTTAGGGTTAGCATCAGCCCTAGGGTAGTGTTAGGGTTAGGGTTAGGGTTAGCATCAGCCCTAGGATAGTGTTAGGGTTAGGGTTAGGGTTAGCATCAGCCCTAGGATAGTGTTAGGGTTAGGGTTAACATAAACCCTAGGATAGTGTTAGGGTTAGGGTTAGGGTTATCAACAGGCCTAGGATAGTGTTAGGGTTAGGGTTAGGGTTAGCATAAGTTCAAGGATAGTGTTAGGGTTAGCGTTAGGGTTAGAATGAGCCCTAGGATAGTGTTAGGGTTAGGGTTAGGGTTAGCATCAGCCCTTGGATAGTGTTAGGGTTAGGGTTAACATAAACCCTAGGATAGTGTTAGGGTTAGGGTTAGGGTTAGCATCAGGCCTAGGATAGTGTTAGGGTTAGGGTTAGCATCAGCCCTAGGATAGTGTTAGGGTTAGGTTTAGGGTTATCATCAGCCCTAGGATAGTGTTAGGGTTAGAGTTAGGGTTAGCACCAGGCCTAGGATAGTGGTAGTGTTAGGGTTAGCATCAGCCTTAGGATAGTGTTAGGGTTAGGGTTAGGGTTAGCATCAGCCGTAGGATAGTGTTAGGGTTAGGGTTAGCATCAGCCCTAGGATAGTGTTAGGGTTAGGGTTAGGATTAGCATCAGCCCTAGGATAGTGTTAGGGTTAGGGTTAGCATCAGTTCAAGGATAGTGTTAGGGTTAGCGTTAGGGTTACCATCAGCCCTAGGATAGTGTTAGGGTTAGGGTTAACATAAACCCTAGCATAGTGTTAGGGTTAGGGTTAGGGTTATCATCAGGCCTATGATAGTGTTAGGGTTAGGGTTAGGGTTAGCATCAGTTCAAGGATAGTGTTAGGGTTAGCGTTAGGGTTAGCATCAGCCCTAGGATAGTGTTAGGGTTAGGGTTAGGGTTAGCATCAGCCCTAGGATAGTGTTAGGCTTAGGGTTAGCATCAGCCCTAGGATAGTGTTAGGGTTAGGGTTAGGGTTATCATCAGGCCTAGGATAGTGTTAGGGTTAGGGTTAGCCTCAGCCCTAAGATAGTATTAGAATTAGGGTTAGGGTTAGCATCAGCCCTAGGATAGTGTCAGGGTTAGGGTTAGGGTTAGCATCAGCCCTAGGATAGTGTTAGTGTTAGGGTTAGCATCAGCACTAGGATAGTGTTAGGGTTAGGGTTAACCTAAACCCTAGGATAGTGTTAGGGTTAGGGTTAAGGTTATCATCAGGCCTAGGATAGTGTTAGGGTTAGGGTTAGGGTTAGCATCAGTTCAAGGATAGTGTTAGGGTTATGGTTAGGGTTAGCATCTGCCCTAGGATAGTGTTAGGGTTAGGGTTAGGGTTAGCATCAGCCCTAGGATAGTGTTAGGGTTAGGGTTAGCATCAGCCCTAGGATAGTGTTAGGGTTAGGGTTAGGGTTAGCATCAGGCCTAGGATAGTGTCAGGGTTAGGGTTAGCATCAGCCCTAGGATAGTGTTAAGGTTAAGGTTAGGGTTAGCATCAGCCGTAGGATAGTGTTAGGGTTAGGGTTAGCCTCAGCCCTAAGATAGTGTTAGAGTTACGGTTAGGGTTAGCATCAGCCCTAGGGTAGTGTTAGGGTTAGGGTTAGGTTTAGCATCAGCCCTAGGATAGTGTTAGTGTTAGGGTTAACATAAACCCTAGGATAGTGTTAGGGTTAGGGTTAGGGTTAGCATCAGGCCTAGGATAGTGTTAGGGTTAGGGTTAGCATCAGCCCTAGGATAGTGTTAGTGTTAGGGTTAGGGTTATCATCAGGCCTATGATAGTGTTAGGGTTAGGGTTATCATCAGCCCTAGGATAGTGTTAGGGTTAGGGTTAGCATCAGCCCTAGGATAGTGTTAGGGTTAGGGTTAGGGTTAGCATCAGGCCAAGGATAGTGTTAGGGTTAGGGTTAGCATCAGCCCTAGGATAGTGTTAGGGTTAGGGTTAGGGTTAGCATCAGCCCTAGGATACTGTTAGGGTTAGGGTTAGTGTTAGCATCAGCCCTAGGATATTATTAGGGTTAGGGTTAGCATCAGCCCTAGGATACTGTTAGGGTTAGAGTCAGGGTTATCACCAGGCTTAGGATAGTGTTAGTGTTAGGGTTACCATCAGCCTTAGGATAGTGTTAGGGTTAGGGTTAGGGTTAGCATCAGCCCTAGGATATTATTAGGGTTAGGGTTTGGGTTAGCATCAGCCCCACGATAATGTTAGGGTTAGGGTTAGGGTTAGCATCAGCCCTAGGATAGTGTTAGGGTTAGGGTTAGCATCAGCCCTAGGATAGTGTTAGGGTTAGGGTTAGGGTTAGCATCTGCCCTAGGATAGTGTTAGGGTTAGGGTTAGCATCAGCCGTAGGATAGTGTTAGGGTTAGGGTTAGGGTTAGCATCAGCCCTAGGATAGTGTTAGGTTTAGGGTTAGCATCAGCCCTAGGATAGTGTTAGGGTTAGGGTTAGGGTTAGCATCAGCCCTAGGATAGTTTTAGGGTTAGGGTTAGGGTGAGCGTCAGCCCTAGGTTAGTGTTAGGGTTAGGGTTATCCTCAGCCCTAGGAGAGTGTTATGGTTAGGGATAGGGTTAGCATCAGGCCTAGGATAGTGTTAGGGTTAGGGTTAGGGTTAGCGTCAGCCCTAGGATATTGTTAGGGTTAGGGTTAGGGTTAGCATCAGCCCTAGGATATTATTAGGGTTAGGGTTAGCATCAGCCCTAGGATAGTGTTAGGGTTAGGGTTAGCATCAGCCCTAGGATAGTGTTAGGGTTAGGGTTAGGGTTAGCATCAGCCCTAGGATAGTGTTAGGGTTAGGGTTAGCATCAGCCCTAGGGTAGTGTTAGGGTTAGGGTTAGGGTTAGCATCAGCCCTAGGATAGTGTTAGGGTTAGGGTTAGGGTTAGCATCAGCCCTAGGATAGTGTTAGGGTTAGGGTTAACATAAACCCTAGGATAGTGTTAGGGTTAGTGTTAGGGTTATCAACAGGCCTAGGATAGTGTTAGGGTTAGGGTTAGGGTTAGCATAAGTTCAAGGATAGTGTTAGGGTTAGCGTTAGGGTTAGAATCAGCCCTAGGATAGTGTTAGGGTTAGGGTTAGGGTTAGCATCAGCCCTTGGATAGTGTTAGGGTTAGGGTTAACATAAACCCTAGGATAGTGTTAGGGTTAGGGTTAGGGTTAGCATCAGGCCTAGGATAGTGTTAGGGTTAGGGTTAGCATCAGCCCTAGGATAGTGTTAGGGTTAGGTTTAGGGTTATCATCAGCCCTAGGATAGTGTTAGGGTTAGGGTTAGGGTTAGCACCAGGCCTAGGATAGTGGTAGTGTTAGGGTTAGCATCAGCCTTAGGATAGTGTTAGGGTTAGTGTTAGGGTTAGCATCAGCCGTAGGATAGTGTTAGGGTTAGGGTTAGCATCAGCCCTAGGATAGTGTTAGGGTTAGGGTTAGGGTTAGCATCAGCCCTAGGATAGTGTTAGGGCTAGGGTTAGCATCAGCCATAGGATAGTGTTAGGGTTAGGGTTAGGGTTAGCATCAGCCGTAGGATAGTGTTAGGGTTAGGGTTAGCCTCAGCCCTAAGATAGTGTTAGAGTTAGGGTTAGGGTTAGCATGAGCCCTAGGATAGTGTTAGGGTTAGGGTTAGGGTTAGCATCCGCCCTAGGATAGTGTTAGGTTTAGGGTTAGGGTTAGCATCAGCCCTAGGATAGTGTTAGGGTTAGGGTTAACATAAACCCTAGGATAGTGTTAGGGTTAGGGTTAGGGTTATCATCAGGCCTAGGATAGTGTTAGGGTTAGGGTTAGGGTTAGCATAAGTTCAAGGATAGTGTTAGGGTTAGCGTTAGGGTTACCATCAGCCCTAGGATAGTGTTAGGGTTAGGGTTAACATAAACCCTAGCATAGTGTTAGGGTTAGGGTTAGGGTTATCATCAGGCCTATGATAGTGTTAGGGTTAGGGTTAGGGTTAGCATCAGTTCAAGGATAGTGTTAGGGTTAGCGTTAGGGTTAGCATCAGCCCTGGGATAGTGTTAGGGTTAGGGTTAGGGTTAGCATCAGCCCTAGGATAGTGTTAGGCTTAGGGTTAGCATCAGCCCTAGGATAGTGTTAGGGTTAGGGTTAGGGTTATCATCAGGCCTAGGATAGTGTTAGGGTTAGGGTTAGCCTCAGCCCTAAGATAGTATTAGAGTTAGGGTTAGGGTTAGCATCAGCCCTAGGATAGTGTCAGGGTTAGGGTTAGGGTTAGCATCAGCCCTAGGATAGTGTTAGTGTTAGGGTTAGCATCAGCACTAGGATAGTGTTAGGTTTAGGGTTAACCTAAACCCTAGGATAGTGTTAGGGTTAGGGTTAAGGTTATCATCAGGCCTAGGATAGTGTTAGGGTTAGGGTTAGGGTTAGCATGAGTTCAAGGATAGTGTTAGGGTTATGGTTAGGGTTAGCATCTGCCCTAGGATAGTGTTAGGGTTAGGGTTAGGGTTAGCATCAGCCCTAGGATAGTGTTAGGGTTAGGGTTAGCATCACCCTTGGATAGTGTTAGGGTTAGGGTTAGGGTTAGCATCAGGCCTAGGATAGTGTCAGGGTTAGGGTTAGCATCAGCCCTAGGATAGTGTTAAGGTTAAGGTTAGGGTTAGCATCAGCCGTAGGATAGTGTTAGGGTTAGGGTTAGCCTCAGCCCTAAGATAGTGTTAGAGTTAGGGTTAGGGTTAGCATCAGCCCTAGGGTAGTGTTAGGGTTAGGGTTAGGGTTAGCATCCGCCCTAGGATAGTGTTAGGGTTAGGGTTAGGGTTAGCATCAGCCCTAGGATAGTGTTAGTGTTAGGGTTAACATAAACCCTAGGATAGTGTTAGGGTTAGGGTTAGGGTTAGCATCAGGCCTAGGATAGTGTTAGGGTTAGGGTTAGCATCAGCCCTAGGATAGTGTTAGGGTTAGGTTAGGGTTATCATCAGGCCTATGATAGTGTTAGGGTTAGGGTTATCATCAGCCCTAGGATAGTGTTAGGGTTAGGGTTAGCATCAGCCCTAGGATAGTGTTAGGGTTAGGGTTAGGGTTAGCATCAGGCCTAGGATAGTGTTAGGGTTAGGGTTAGCATCAGCCCTAGGATAGTGTTAGGGTTAGGGTTAGGGTTAGCATCAGCCCTAGGATACTGTTAGGGTTAGGGTTAGTGTTAGCATCAGCCCTAGGATATTATTAGGGTTAGGGTTAGCATCAGCCCTAGGATACTGTTAGGGTTAGGGTTAGTGTTAGCATCAGCCCTAGGATATTATTAGGGTTAGGGTTAGCATCAGCCCTAGGATACTGTTCGGTTAGAGTCAGGGTTATCACCAGGCTTAGGATAGTGTTAGTGTTAGGGTTACCATCAGTCTTAGGATAGTGTTAGGGTTAGGGTTAGGGTTAGCATCAGCCCTAGGATATTATTAGGGTTAGGGTTTGGGTTAGCATCAGCCCCACGATAATGTTAGGGTTAGGGTTAGGGTTAGCATCAGCCCTAGGATAGTGTTAGGGTTAGGGTTAGCATCAGCCCTAGGATAGTGTTAGGGTTAGGGTTAGGGTTAGCATCAGCCCTAGGATAGTTTTAGGGTTAGGGTTAGGGTTAGCGTCAGCCCTAGGTTAGTGTTAGGGTTAGGGTTATCCTCAGCCCTAGGAGAGTGTTATGGTTAGGGATAGGGTTAGCATCAGGCCTAGGATAGTGTTAGGGTTAGGGTTAGGGTTAGCGTCAGCCCTAGGATATTGTTAGGGTTAGGGTTAGGGTTAGCATCAGCCCTAGGATATTATTAGGGTTAGGGTTAGCATCAGCCCTAGGATAGTGTTAGGGTTAGGGTTAGCATCAGCCCTAGGATAGTGTTAGGGTTAGGGTTAGGGTTAGCATCAGCCCTAGGATAGTGTTAGGGTTAGGTTTAGCCTCAGCCCTAGGAGAGTGTTAGGGTTAGGGATAGGGTTAGCATCAGGCCTAGGATAGTGTGAGGGTTAGGGTTAGCATCAGCCCTAGGATAGTGTTAGGGTTAGGGTTAGGGTTAGCATCAGCCCTAGGATAGTGTTAGGGTTATGGTTAGGTTTAGCATCAGCCCTAGGATAGTGTTAGGGTAAGGGTTAGGGTTAGCATCAGGCCTAGGATAGTGTTAGGGTTACGGTTAGAATCAGCCCAAGGATAGTGTTAGGGTTAGGGTTAAGTTTTGCATCAGCCCTAGGATAGTGTTATGGTTAGGGTTAGGGTTACCATCAGCCCTAGGATAGTGTTAGGGTTAGGGTTAGGGTTAGCATCAGCCCTAGGATAGTGTTAGCGTTAGGGTTAGGGTTAGCATCAGCCCTAGGATAGTGTTAGGGTTAGGGTTAGCATCAGCCCTAGGATAGTGTTAGGGTTAGGCTTAGGGTTATCATCAGGCCTAGGATAGTGTTAGGGTTAGGGTTAGCATCAGCCCTAGGATAGTGTTAGGGTTAGTGTTAGGGTTAGCATCAGCCCTAGGATAGTGTTAGGGTTAGGGTTAGCATCAGCCCTAGGATAGTGTTAGGGTTAGGGTTAGCATCAGGCCTAGGATAGTGTCAGGGTTAGGGTTAGCATCAGCCCTAGGATAGTGTTAGGGTTAAGGTTAGGGTTAGCATCCGCCCTAGGATAGTGTTAGGGTTAGGGTTAGGGTTAGCATCAGCCCTAGTATAGTGTTAGGGTTAGGGTTAACATAAACCCTAGGATAGTGTTAGGGTTAGGGTTAGGGTTATCATCAGGCCTAGGATAGTGTTAGGGTTAGGGTTAGCCTCAGCCCTAAGATAGTGTTAGAGTCAGGGTTAGGGTAAGCATCAGCCCTAGGGTAGTGTTAGGGTTAGGGTTAGGGTTAGCATCCGCCCTAGGATAGTGTTAGGGTTAGGGTTAGGGTTAGCATCAGCCCTAGTATAGTGTTAGGGTTAGGGTTAACATAAACCCTAGGATAGTGTTAGGGTTAGGGTTAGGGTTATCATCAGGCCTAGGATAGTGTTAGGGTTAGGGATAGGGTTAGCATAAGTTCAAGGAGAGTGTTAGGGTTAGCGTTAGGGTTAGAATCAGCCCTAGGATAGTGTTAGGGTTAGGGTTAGGGTTAGCATCAGCCCTAGGCTAGTGTTAGGGTTAGGGTTAGCCTCAGCCCTAGGAGAGTGTTAGGGTTAGGGATAGGGTTAGCATCAGGCCTAGGATAGTGTGAGGGTTAGGGTTAGGGTTAGCATCAGCCCTAGGATAGTGTTAGGGTTAGGGTTAGGGTTAGCATCAGCCCTAGGATAGTGTTAGGTTTATGGTTAGGTTTAGCATCAGCCCTAGGATAGTGTTAGGGTAAGGGTTAGGTTTAGCATCAGGCCTAGGATAGTGTTAGGGTTACGGTTAGAATCAGCCCAAGGATAGTGTTAGGGTTAGGGTTAAGTTTTGCATCAGCCCTAGGATCGTGTTAGGGTTAGGGTTAGGGTTACCATCAGCCCTAGGATAGTGTTAGGGTTAGGGTTAGGGTTAGCATCAGCCCTAGGATAGTGTTAGGGTTAGGGTTAGGGTTAGCATCAGCCCTAGGATATTATTAGGGTTAGGGTTAGCATCAGCCCTAGGATAGTGTTAGGGTTAGGGTTAGGGTTATCATCAGGCCTAGGATAGTGTTAGGGTTAGGGTTAGCATCAGCTCTAGGATAGTGTTAGGGTTAGTGTTAGGGTTAGCATCAGACCTAGGATAGTGTTAGGGTTAGGGTTAGCATCAGCCCTAGGATAGTGTTAGGGTTAGTGTTAGGGTTAGCATCAGGCCTAGGATAGTGTCAGGGTTAGGGTTAGCATCAGCCCTAGGATAGTGTTAGGGTTAAGGTTAGGGTTAGCATCAGCCGTAGCATAGTGTTAGGGTTAGGGTTAGCCTCAGCCCTAAGATAGTGTTAGAGTTAGGGTTAGGGTAAGCATCAGCCCTAGGGTAGTGTTAGGGTTAGGGTTAGGGTTAGCATCCGCCCTAGGATAGTGTTAGGGTTAGGGTTAGGGTTAGCATCAGCCCTAGAATAGTGTTAGGGTTAGGGTTAACATAAACCCTAGGATAGTGTTAAGGTTAGGGTTAGGGTTATCATCAGGCCTAGGATAGTGTTAGGGTTATGGTTAGGGTTAGCATAAGTTCAAGGATAGTGTTAGGGTTAACGTTAGGGTTAGAATCAGCCCTAGGATAGTGTTAGGGTTAGGGTTAGGGTTAGCATCAGCCCTAGGATAGTGTTAGGGTTAGGGTTAACATAAACCCTAGGATAGTGTTAGGGTTAGGGTTAGGGTTAGCATCAGGCCTAGGATAGTGTTAGGGTTAGGGTTAGCATCAGCCCTAGGATAGTGTTAGGGTTAGGGTTAGGGTTATCATCAGGCCTATGATAGTGTTAGGGTTAGGGTTATCATCAGCCCTAGGATAGTGTTAGGGTTATTGTTAGGTTTAGCATCAGCCCTAGGATAGTTTTAGGGTAAGGGTTAGGGTTAGCATCAGGCCTAGGATAGTGTTAGGGTTAGGGTTATCATCAGCCCTAGGATAGTGTTAGGGTTATTGTTAGGTTTAGCATCAGCCCTAGGATAGT
Source organism: Lemur catta (assembly GCF_020740605.2). Lineage (NCBI taxonomy): Eukaryota > Metazoa > Chordata > Mammalia > Primates > Lemuridae > Lemur > Lemur catta. Next base: position 92,257,024 of record NC_059137.1, on the reverse strand, counting down.
TTTAGGGTAAGGGTTAGGGTTACCATCAGCCTTAGGATAGTGTTAGGGTTAGGGTTAGGGTTAGCATCAGCCCTACGATATTATTAGGGTTAGGGTTAGGGTTAGCATCAGCCCTAGGATAGTGTTAGGGTTAGGATTAGGGTTAGCATCAGCCCTAGGATAGTGTTAGGGTTAGGGTTAGCATCAGCCCTGGGATAATGTTAGGGTTAGGGTTAGGGTTAGCATCAGCCCTAGGATAGTGTTAGGGTTAGGGTTAGCATCAGCCCTAGGATAGTGTTAGGGTTAGGGTTAGGGTTAGCATCAGCCCTAGGATAGTGTTAGGGTTATGGTTAGGTTTAGCATCAGCCCTAGGATAGTGTTAGGGTAAGGGTTAGGTTTAGCATCAGGCCTAGGATAGTGTTAGGGTTACGGTTAGAATCAGCCCAAGGATAGTGTTAGGGTTAGGGTTAAGTTTTGCATCAGCCCTAGGATCGTGTTAGGGTTAGGGTTAGGGTTACCATCAGCCCTAGGATAGTGTTAGGGTTAGGGTTAGGGTTAGCATCAGCCCTAGGATAGTGTTAGGGTTAGGGTTAGGGTTAGCATCAGCCCTAGGATAGTGTTAGGGTTAGGGTTAGCATCAGCCCTAGGATAGTGTTAGGGTTAGGGTTAGGGTTAGCATCAGGCCTAGGATAGTGTTAGGGTTAGGGTTAGCATCAGCCCTAGGATAGTGTTAGGGTTAGGGTTAGGGTTAGCATCAGGCCTAGGATAGTGTCAGGGTTAGGGTTAGCATCAGCCCTAGGATAGTGTTAGGGTTAAGGTTAGGGTTAGCATCAGCCGTAGGATAGTGTTAGGGTTAGGGTTAGCCTCAGCCCTAAGATAGTGTTAGAGTTAGGGTTAGGGTAAGCATCAGCCCTAGGGTAGTGTTAGGGTTAGGGTTAGGGTTAGCATCCGCCCTAGGATAGTGTTAGGGTTAGGGTTAGGGTTAGCATCAGCCCTAGAATAGTGTTAGGGTTAGGGTTAACATAAACCCTAGGATAGTGTTAGGGTTAGGGTTAGGGTTATCATCAGGCCTAGGATAGTGTTAGGGTTATGGTTAGGGTTAGCATAAGTTCAAGGATAGTGTTAGGGTTAACGTTAGGGTTAGAATCAGCCCTAGGATAGTGTTAGGGTTAGGGTCAGGGTTAGCATCAGCCCTAGGATAGTGTTAGGGTTAGGGTTAACATAAACCCTAGGATAGTGTTAGGGTTAGGGTTAGGGTTAGCATCAGGCCTAGGATAGTGTTAGGGTTAGGGTTAGCATCAGCCCTAGGATAGTGTTAGGGTTAGGGTTAGGGTTATCATCAGGCCTATGATAGTGTTAGGGTTAGGGTTATCATCAGCCCTAGGATAGTGTTAGGGTTATTGTTAGGTTTAGCATCAGCCCTAGGATAGTTTTAGGGTAAGGGTTAGGATTAGCATCAGGCCTAGGATAGTGTTAGGGTTAGGGTTATCATCAGCCCTAGGATAGTGTTAGGGTTATTGTTAGGTTTAGCATCAGCCCTAGGATAGTTTTAGGGTAAGGGTTAGGGTTACCATCAGCCTTAGGATAGTGTTAGGGTTAGTGTTAGGGTTAGCATCAGCCGTAGGATAGTGTTAGGGTTAGGGTTAGCATCAGCCCTAGGATAGTGTTAGGGTTAGGGTTAGGGTTAGCATCAGCCCTAGGATAGTGTTAGGGCTAGGGTTAGCATCAGCCATAGGATAGTGTTAGGGTTAGGGTTAGGGTTAGCATCAGCCGTAGGATAGTGTTAGGGTTAGGGTTAGCCTCAGCCCTAAGATAGTGTTAGAGTTAGGGTTAGGGTTAGCATGAGCCCTAGGATAGTGTTAGGGTTAGGGTTAGGGTTAGCATCCGCCCTAGGATAGTGTTAGGTTTAGGGTTAGGGTTAGCATCAGCCCTAGGATAGTGTTAGGGTTAGGGTTAACATAAACCCTAGGATAGTGTTAGGGTTAGGGTTAGGGTTATCATCAGGCCTAGGATAGTGTTAGGGTTAGGGTTAGGGTTAGCATAAGTTCAAGGATAGTGTTAGGGTTAGCGTTAGGGTTACCATCAGCCCTAGGATAGTGTTAGGGTTAGGGTTAACATAAACCCTAGCATAGTGTTAGGGTTAGGGTTAGGGTTATCATCAGGCCTATGATAGTGTTAGGGTTAGGGTTAGGGTTAGCATCAGTTCAAGGATAGTGTTAGGGTTAGCGTTAGGGTTAGCATCAGCCCTGGGATAGTGTTAGGGTTAGGGTTAGGGTTAGCATCAGCCCTAGGATAGTGTTAGGCTTAGGGTTAGCATCAGCCCTAGGATAGTGTTAGGGTTAGGGTTAGGGTTATCATCAGGCCTAGGATAGTGTTAGGGTTAGGGTTAGCCTCAGCCCTAAGATAGTATTAGAGTTAGGGTTAGGGTTAGCATCAGCCCTAGGATAGTGTCAGGGTTAGGGTTAGGGTTAGCATCAGCCCTAGGATAGTGTTAGTGTTAGGGTTAGCATCAGCACTAGGATAGTGTTAGGTTTAGGGTTAACCTAAACCCTAGGATAGTGTTAGGGTTAGGGTTAAGGTTATCATCAGGCCTAGGATAGTGTTAGGGTTAGGGTTAGGGTTAGCATCAGTTCAAGGATAGTGTTAGGGTTATGGTTAGGGTTAGCATCTGCCCTAGGATAGTGTTAGGGTTAGGGTTAGGGTTAGCATCAGCCCTAGGATAGTGTTAGGGTTAGGGTTAGCATCACCCTTGGATAGTGTTAGGGTTAGGGTTAGGGTTAGCATCAGGCCTAGGATAGTGTCAGGGTTAGGGTTAGCATCAGCCCTAGGATAGTGTTAAGGTTAAGGTTAGGGTTAGCATCAGCCGTAGGATAGTGTTAGGGTTAGGGTTAGCCTCAGCCCTAAGATAGTGTTAGAGTTAGGGTTAGGGTTAGCATCAGCCCTAGGGTAGTGTTAGGGTTAGGGTTAGGGTTAGCATCCGCCCTAGGATAGTGTTAGGGTTAGGGTTAGGGTTAGCATCAGCCCTAGGATAGTGTTAGTGTTAGGGTTAACATAAACCCTAGGATAGTGTTAGGGTTAGGGTTAGGGTTAGCATCAGGCCTAGGATAGTGTTAGGGTTAGGGTTAGCATCAGCCCTAGGATAGTGTTAGGGTTAGGTTAGGGTTATCATCAGGCCTATGATAGTGTTAGGGTTAGGGTTATCATCAGCCCTAGGATAGTGTTAGGGTTAGGGTTAGCATCAGCCCTAGGATAGTGTTAGGGTTAGGGTTAGGGTTAGCATCAGGCCTAGGATAGTGTTAGGGTTAGGGTTAGCATCAGCCCTAGGATAGTGTTAGGGTTAGGGTTAGGGTTAGCATCAGCCCTAGGATACTGTTAGGGTTAGGGTTAGTGTTAGCATCAGCCCTAGGATATTATTAGGGTTAGGGTTAGCATCAGCCCTAGGATACTGTTAGGGTTAGAGTCAGGGTTATCACCAGGCTTAGGATAGTGTTAGTGTTAGGGTTACCATCAGCCTTAGGATAGTGTTAGGGTTAGGGTTAGGGTTAGCATCAGCCCTAGGATATTATTAGGGTTAGGGTTTGGGTTAGCATCAGCCCCACGATAATGTTAGGGTTAGGGTTAGGGTTAGCATCAGCCCTAGGATAGTGTTAGGGTTAGGGTTAGCATCAGCCCTAGGATAGTGTTAGGGTTAGGGTTAGGGTTAGCATCAGCCCTAGGATAGTTTTAGGGTTAGGGTTAGGGTTAGCGTCAGCCCTAGGTTAGTGTTAGGGTTAGGGTTATCCTCAGCCCTAGGAGAGTGTTATGGTTAGGGATAGGGTTAGCATCAGGCCTAGGATAGTGTTAGGGTTAGGGTTAGGGTTAGCGTCAGCCCTAGGATATTGTTAGGGTTAGGGTTAGGGTTAGCATCAGCCCTAGGATATTATTAGGGTTAGGGTTAGCATCAGCCCTAGGATAGTGTTAGGGTTAGGGTTAGCATCAGCCCTAGGATAGTGTTAGGGTTAGGGTTAGGGTTAGCATCAGCCCTAGGATAGTGTTAGGGTTAGGGTTAGCCTCAGCCCTAGGAGAGTGTTAGGGTTAGGGATAGGGTTAGCATCAGGCCTAGGATAGTGTGAGGGTTAGGGTTAGCATCAGCCCTAGGATAGTGTTAGGGTTAGGGTTAGGGTTAGCATCAGCCCTAGGATAGTGTTAGGGTTATGGTTAGGTTTAGCATCAGCCCTAGGATAGTGTTAGGGTAAGGGTTAGGGTTAGCATCAGGCCTAGGATAGTGTTAGGGTTACGGTTAGAATCAGCCCAAGGATAGTGTTAGGGTTAGGGTTAAGTTTTGCATCAGCCCTAGGATAGTGTTATGGTTAGGGTTAGGGTTACCATCAGCCCTAGGATAGTGTTAGGGTTAGGGTTAGGGTTAGCATCAGCCCTAGGATAGTGTTAGCGTTAGGGTTAGGGTTAGCATCAGCCCTAGGATAGTGTTAGGGTTAGGGTTAGCATCAGCCCTAGGATAGTGTTAGGGTTAGGGTTAGGGTTATCATCAGGCCTAGGATAGTGTTAGGGTTAGGGTTAGCATCAGCCCTAGGATAGTGTTAGGGTTAGTGTTAGGGTTAGCATCAGCCCTAGGATAGTGTTAGGGTTAGGGTTAGCATCAGCCCTAGGATAGTGTTAGGGTTAGGGTTAGCATCAGGCCTAGGATAGTGTCAGGGTTAGGGTTAGCATCAGCCCTAGGATAGTGTTAGGGTTAAGGTTAGGGTTAGCATCAGCCGTAGGATAGTGTTAGGGTTAGGGTTAGCCTCAGCCCTAAGATAGTGTTAGAGTCAGGGTTAGGGTAAGCATCAGCCCTAGGGTAGTGTTAGGGTTAGGGTTAGGGTTAGCATCCGCCCTAGGATAGTGTTAGGGTTAGGGTTAGGGTTAGCATCAGCCCTAGGATAGTGTTAGGGTTAGGGTTAACATAAACCCTAGGATAGTGTTAGGGTTAGGGTTAGGGTTATCATCAGGCCTAGGATAGTGTTAGGGTTAGGGATAGGGTTAGCATAAGTTCAAGGAGAGTGTTAGGGTTAGCGTTAGGGTTAGAATCAGCCCTAGGATAGTGTTAGGGTTAGGGTTAGGGTTAGCATCAGCCCTAGGCTAGTGTTAGGGTTAGGGTTAGCCTCAGCCCTAGGAGAGTGTTAGGGTTAGGGATAGGGTTAGCATCAGGCCTAGGATAGTGTGAGGGTTAGGGTTAGGGTTAGCATCAGCCCTAGGATAGTGTTAGGGTTAGGGTTAGGGTTAGCATCAGCCCTAGGATAGTGTTAGGTTTATGGTTAGGTTTAGCATCAGCCCTAGGATAGTGTTAGGGTAAGGGTTAGGTTTAGCATCAGGCCTAGGATAGTGTTAGGGTTACGGTTAGAATCAGCCCAAGGATAGTGTTAGGGTTAGGGTTAAGTTTTGCATCAGCCCTAGGATCGTGTTAGGGTTAGGGTTAGGGTTACCATCAGCCCTAGGATAGTGTTAGGGTTAGGGTTAGGGTTAGCATCAGCCCTAGGATAGTGTTAGGGTTAGGGTTAGGGTTAGCATCAGCCCTAGGATAGTGTTAGGGTTAGGGTTAGCATCAGCCCTAGGATAGTGTTAGGGTTAGGGTTAGGGTTATCTTCAGGCCTAGGATAGTGTTAGGGTTAGGGTTAGCATCAGCCCTAGGATAGTGTTAGGGTTAGTGTTAGGGTTAGCATCAGACCTAGGATAGTGTTAGGGTTAGGGTTAGCATCAGCCCTAGGATAGTGTTAGGGTTAGGGTTAGGGTTAGCATCAGGCCTAGGATAGTGTCAGGGTTAGGGTTAGCATCAGCCCTAGGATAGTGTTAGGGTTAAGGTTAGGGTTAGCATCAGCCGTAGGATAGTGTTAGGGTTAGGGTTAGCCTCACCCTTAAGATAGTGTTAGAGTTAGGGTTAGGGTAAGCATCAGCCCTAGGGTAGTGTTAGGGTTAGGGTTAGGGTTAGCATCCGCCCTAGGATAGTGTTAGGGTTAGGGTTAGGGTTAGCATCAGCCCTAGAATAGTGTTAGGGTTAGGGTTAACATAAACCCTAGGATAGTGTTAGGGTTAGGGTTAGGGTTATCATCAGGCCTAGGATAGTGTTAGGGTTATGGTTAGGGTTAGCATAAGTTCAAGGATAGTGTTAGGGTTAACGTTAGGGTTAGAATCAGCCCTAGGATAGTGTTAGGGTTAGGGTTAGGGTTAGCATCAGCCCTAGGATAGTGTTAGGGTTAGGGTTAGCATCAGCCCTAGGATAGTGTTAGGGTTAGGGTTAGGGTTAGCATCAGCCCTAGGATAGTTTTAGGGTTAGGGTTAGGGTTAGCGTCAGCCCTAGGTTAGTGTTAGGGTTAGGGTTATCCTCAGCCCTAGGAGAGTGTTATGGTTAGGGATAGGGTTAGCATCAGGCCTAGGATAGTGTTAGGGTTAGGGTTAGGGTTAGCGTCAGCCCTAGGATATTGTTAGGGTTAGGGTTAGGGTTAGCATCAGCCCTAGGATATTATTAGGGTTAGGGTTAGCATCAGCCCTAGGATAGTGTTAGGGTTAGGGTTAGCATCAGCCCTAGGATAGTGTTAGGGTTAGGGTTAGGGTTAGCATCAGCCCTAGGATAGTGTTAGGGTTAGGGTTAGCCTCAGCCCTAGGAGAGTGTTAGGGTTAGGGATAGGGTTAGCATCAGGCCTAGGATAGTGTGAGGGTTAGGGTTAGCATCAGCCCTAGGATAGTGTTAGGGTTAGGGTTAGGGTTAGCATCAGCCCTAGGATAGTGTTAGGGTGATGGTTAGGTTTAGCATCAGCCCTAGGATAGTGTTAGGGTAAGGGTTAGGGTTAGCATCAGGCCTAGGATAGTGTTAGGGTTACGGTTAGAATCAGCCCAAGGATAGTGTTAGGGTTAGGGTTAAGTTTTGCATCAGCCCTAGGATAGTGTTATGGTTAGGGTTAGGGTTACCATCAGCCCTAGGATAGTGTTAGGGTTAGGGTTAGGGTTAGCATCAGCCCTAGGATAGTGTTAGCGTTAGGGTTAGGGTTAGCATCAGCCCTAGGATAGTGTTAGGGTTAGGGTTAGCATCAGCCCTAGGATAGTGTTAGGGTTAGGGTTAGGGTTATCATCAGGCCTAGGATAGTGTTAGGGTTAGGGTTAGCATCAGCCCTAGGATAGTGTTAGGGTTAGTGTTAGGGTTAGCATCAGCCCTAGGATAGTGTTAGGGTTAGGGTTAGCATCAGCCCTAGGATAGTGTTAGGGTTAGGGTTAGCATCAGGCCTAGGATAGTGTCAGGGTTAGGGTTAGCATCAGCCCTAGGATAGTGTTAGGGTTAAGGTTAGGGTTAGCATCAGCCGTAGGATAGTGTTAGGGTTAGGGTTAGCCTCAGCCCTAAGATAGTGTTAGAGTCAGGGTTAGGGTAAGCATCAGCCCTAGGGTAGTGTTAGGGTTAGGGTTAGGGTTAGCATCCGCCCTAGGATAGTGTTAGGGTTAGGGTTAGGGTTAGCATCAGCCCTAGGATAGTGTTAGGGTTAGGGTTAACATAAACCCTAGGATAGTGTTAGGGTTAGGGTTAGGGTTATCATCAGGCCTAGGATAGTGTTAGGGTTAGGGATAGGGTTAGCATAAGTTCAAGGAGAGTGTTAGGGTTAGCATTAGGGTTAGAATCAGCCCTAGGATAGTGTTAGGGTTAGGGTTAGGGTTAGCATCAGCCCTAGGCTAGTGTTAGGGTTAGGGTTAGCCTCAGCCCTAGGAGAGTGTTAGGGTTAGGGATAGGGTTAGCATCAGGCCTAGGATAGTGTGAGGGTTAGGGTTAGGGTTAGCATCAGCCCTAGGATAGTGTTAGGGTTAGGGTTAGGGTTAGCATCAGCCCTAGGATAGTGTTAGGTTTATGGTTAGGTTTAGCATCAGCCCTAGGATAGTGTTAGGGTAAGGGTTAGGTTTAGCATCAGGCCTAGGATAGTGTTAGGGTTACGGTTAGAATCAGCCCAAGGATAGTGTTAGGGTTAGGGTTAAGTTTTGCATCAGCCCTAGGATCGTGTTAGGGTTAGGGTTAGGGTTACCATCAGCCCTAGGATAGTGTTAGGGTTAGGGTTAGGGTTAGCATCAGCCCTAGGATAGTGTTAGGGTTAGGGTTAGGGTTAGCATCAGCCCTAGGATAGTGTTAGGGTTAGGGTTAGCATCAGCCCTAGGATAGTGTTAGGGTTAGGGTTAGGGTTATCATCAGGCCTAGGATAGTGTTAGGGTTAGGGTTAGCATCAGCCCTATGATAGTGTTAGGGTTAGTGTTAGGGTTAGCATCAGACCTAGGATAGTGTTAGGGTTAGGGTTAGCATCAGCCCTAGGATAGTGTTAGGGTTAGGGTTAGGGTTAGCATCAGGCCTAGGATAGTGTCAGGGTTAGGGTTAGCATCAGCCCTAGGATAGTGTTAGGGTTAAGGTTAGGGTTAGCATCAGCCGTAGGATAGTGTTAGGGTTAGGGTTAGCCTCAGCCCTAAGATAGTGTTAGAGTTAGGGTTAGGGTAAGCATCAGCCCTAGGGTAGTGTTAGGGTTAGGGTTAGGGTTAGCATCCGCCCTAGGATAGTGTTAGGGTTAGGGTTAGGGTTAGCATCAGCCCTAGAATAGTGTTAGGGTTAGGGTTAACATAAACCCTAGGATAGTGTTAGGGTTAGGGTTAGGGTTATCATCAGGCCTAGGATAGTGTTAGGGTTATGGTTAGGGTTAGCATAAGTTCAAGGATAGTGTTAGGGTTAACGTTAGGGTTAGAATCAGCCCTAGGATAGTGTTAGGGTTAGGGTTAGGGTTAGCATCAGCCCTAGGATAGTGTTAGGGTTAGGGTTAACATAAACCCTAGGATAGTGTTAGGGTTAGGGTTAGGGTTAGCATCAGGCCTAGGATAGTGTTAGGGTTAGGGTTAGCATCAGCCCTAGGATAGTGTTAGGGTTAGGGTTAGGGTTATCATCAGGCCTATGATAGTGTTAGGGTTAGGGTTATCATCAGCCCTAGGATAGTGTTAGGGTTATTGTTAGGTTTAGCATCAGCCCTAGGATAGTTTTAGGGTAAGGGTTAGGGTTAGCATCAGGCCTAGGATAGTGTTAGGGTTAGGGTTATCATCAGCCCTAGGATAGTGTTAGGGTTATTGTTAGGTTTAGCATCAGCCCTAGGATAGTTTTAGGGTAAGGGTTAGGGTTACCATCAGCCTTAGGATAGTGTTAGGGTTAGGGTTAGGGTTAGCATCAGCCCTACGATATTATTAGGGTTAGGGTTAGGGTTAGCATCAGCCCTAGGATAGTGTTAGGGTTAGGGTTAGGGTTAGCATCAGCCCTAGGATAGTGTTAGGGTTAGGGTTAGCATCAGCCCTGGGATAATGTTAGGGTTAGGGTTAGGGTTAGCATCAGCCCTAGGATAGTGTTAGGGTTAGGGTTAGCATCAGCCCTAGGATAGTGTTAGGGTTAGGGTTAGTGTTAGCATCAGCCCTAGGATAGTGTTAGGGTTATGGTTAGGTTTAGCATCAGCCCTAGGATAGTGTTAGGGTAAGGGTTAGGTTTAGCATCAGGCCTAGGATAGTGTTAGGGTTACGGTTAGAATCAGCCCAAGGATAGTGTTAGGGTTAGGGTTAAGTTTTGCATCAGCCCTAGGATCGTGTTAGGGTTAGGGTTAGGGTTACCATCAGCCCTAGGATAGTGTTAGGGTTAGGGTTAGGGTTAGCATCAGCCCTAGGATAGTGTTAGGGTTAGGGTTAGGGTTAGCATCAGCCCTAGGATAGTGTTAGGTTTAGGGTTAGCATCAGCCCTAGGATAGTGTTAGGGTTAGGGTTAGGGTTAGCATCAGGCCTAGGATAGTGTTAGGGTTAGGGTTAGCATCAGCCCTAGGATAGTGTTAGGGTTAGGGTTAGGGTTAGCATCAGGCCTAGGATAGTGTCAGGGTTAGGGTTAGCATCAGCCCTAGGATAGTGTTAGGGTTAAGGTTAGGGTTAGCATCAGCCGTAGGATAGTGTTAGGGTTAGGGTTAGCCTCAGCCCTAAGATAGTGTTAGAGTTAGGGTTAGGGTAAGCATCAGCCCTAGGGTAGTGTTAGGGTTAGGGTTAGGGTTAGCATCCGCCCTAGGATAGTGTTAGGGTTAGGGTTAGGGTTAGCATCAGCCCTAGAATAGTGTTAGGGTTAGGGTAAACATAAACCCTAGGATAGTGTTAGGGTTAGGGTTAGGGTTATCATCAGGCCTAGGATAGTGTTAGGGTTATGGTTAGGGTTAGCATAAGTTCAAGGATAGTGTTAGGGTTAACGTTAGGGTTAGAATCAGCCCTAGGATAGTGTTAGGGTTAGGGTTAGGGTTAGCATCAGCCCTAGGATAGTGTTAGGGTTAGGGTTAACATAAACCCTAGGATAGTGTTAGGGTTAGGGTTAGGGTTAGCATCAGGCCTAGGATAGTGTTAGGGTTAGGGTTAGCATCAGCCCTAGGATAGTGTTAGGGTTAGGGTTAGGGTTATCATCAGGCCTATGATAGTGTTAGGGTTAGGGTTATCATCAGCCCTAGGATAGTGTTAGGGTTATTGTTAGGTTTAGCATCAGCCCTAGGATAGTTTTAGGGTAAGGGTTAGGATTAGCATCAGGCCTAGGATAGTGTTAGGGTTAGGGTTATCATCAGCCCTAGGATAGTGTTAGGGTTATTGTTAGGTTTAGCATCAGCCCTAGGATAGTTTTAGGGTAAGGGTTAGGGTTACCATCAGCCTTAGGATAGTGTTAGGGTTAGGGTTAGGGTTAGCATCAGCCCTACGATATTATTAGGGTTAGGGTTAGGGTTAGCACCAGCCCTAGGATAGTGTTAGGGTTAGGGTTAGGGTTAGCATCAGCCCTAGGATAGTGTTAGGGTTAGGGTTAGCATCATCCCTGGGATAATGTTAGGGTTAGGGTTAGGGTTAGCATCAGCCCTAGGATAGTGTTAGGGTTAGGGTTAGCATCAGCCCTAGGATAGTGTTAGGGTTAGGGTTAGGGTTAGCAACTGCCCTAGGATAGTGTTTGGGTTAGGGTTAGCATCAGCCCTAGGATAGTGTTAGGGTTAGGGTTAGGGTTAGCATCAGCCCTAGGATAGTGTTAGGGTTAGGGTTAGCATCAGCCCTAGGATAGTGTTAGGGTTAGGGTTAGGGTTAGCATCAGCCCTAGGATAGTGTTAGGGTGAGGGTTAGCATCAACCCTAGGATAGTTTTAGGGTTCGGGTTAGGGTTAGCGTCAGCCCTAGGTTAGTGTTAGGGTTAGGGTTAGCCTCAGCCCTAGGAGAGTGTTATTGTTAGGGATAGGGTTAGCATCAAGCCTAGGATAGTGTTAGGGTTAGGGTTAGGGTTAGCATCAGCCCTAGGATATTGTTAGGGTTAGGGTTAGGGTTAGCATCAGCCCTAGGATATTATTAGGGTTAGGGTTAGCATCAGCCCTAGGATAGTGTTAGGGTTAGGGTTAGCATCAGCCCTAGGATAGTGTTAGGGTTAGGGTTAGGGTTAGCATCAGCCCTAGGATAGTGTTAGGGTTAGGGTTAGCATCAGCCCTAGGATAGTGTTAGGGTTAGGGTTAGCATCAGCCCTAGGATATTGTTAGGGTAAGGGTTAGGGTTAGCATCAGCCCTAGGATAGTGTTAGGGTTATTGTTAGTGTTAGCATCAGCCCTAGGATATTATTAGGGTTAGGGTTAGCATCAGCCCTAGGATAGTGTTAGGGTTAGACTTAGGGTTCTCACCAGGCTTAGGATAGTGTTAGTGTTAGGGTTACCATCAGCCTTAGGATAGTGTTAGGGTTAGGGTTAGGGTTAGCATCAGCCCTACGATATTATTAGGGTTAGGGTTAGGGTTAGCATCAGCCCTAGGATAGTGTTAGGTTTAGGGTTAGGGTTAGCATCAGCCCTAGGATAGTGTTAGGGTTAGGGTTAGCATCAGCCCTGGGATAATGTTAGGGTTAGGGTTAGGGTTAGCATCAGCCCTAGGATATTATTAGGGTTAGGGTTAGCATCAGCCCTAGGATAGTGTTAGGGTTAGGGTTAGCATCAGCCCTAGGATAGTGTTAGGGTTAGGGTTAGGGTTAGCATCAGCCCTAGGATAGTGTTAGGGTTAGGTTTAGCATCAGGCCTAGGATAGTGTTAGGGTTATGGTTAGCATCAGCCCTAGGATAATGTTAGGGTTAGGGTTAGGGTTAGCATCAGCCCTAGGATAGTGTTAGGGTTAGGGTTAGTGTTAGCATCAGCCCTAGGATATTATTAGGGTTAGGGTTAGCATCAGCCCTAGGATACTGTTAGGGTTAGAGTTAGGGTTATCACCAGGCTTAGGATAGTGTTAGTGTTAGGGTTACCATCAGCCTTAGGATAGTGTTAGGGTTAGGGTTAGGGTTAGCATTAGCCCTACGATATTATTAGGGTTAGGGTTAGGGTTAGCATCAGCCCTAGGATAGTGTTAGGGTTAGGGTTAGGGTTAGCATCAGCCCTAGGATAGTGTTAGGGTTAGGGTTAGCATCAGCCCTGGGATAATGTTAGGGTTAGGGTTAGGGTTAGCATCAGCCCTAGGATAGTGTTAGGGTTAGGGTTAGCATCAGCCCTAGGATAGTGTTAGGGTTAGGGTTAGGGTTAGCAACTGCCCTAGGATAGTGTTTGGGTTAGGGTTAGCATCAGCCCTAGGATAGTGTTAGGGTTAGGGTTAGGGTTAGCATCAGCCCTAGGATAGTGTTAGGGTTAGGGTTAGCATCAGCCCTAGGATAGTGTTAGGGTTAGGGTTAGGGTTAGCATCAGCCCTAGGATAGTGTTAGGGTAAGGGTTAGCATCAACCCTAGGATAGTTTTAGGGTTCGGGTTAGGGTTAGCGTCAGCCCTAGGTTAGTGTTAGGGTTAGGGTTAGCCTCAGCCCTAGGAGAGTGTTATGGTTAGGGATAGGGTTAGCATCAGGCCTAGGATAGTGTTAGGTTTAGGGTTAGGGTTAGCATCAGCCCTAGGATATTGTTAGGGTTAGGGTTAGGGTTAGCATCAGCCCTAGGATATTATTAGGGTTAGGGTTAGCATCAGCCCTAGGATAGTGTTAGGGTTAGGGTTAGCATCAGCCCTAGGATAGTGTTAGGGTTAGGGTTAGGGTTAGCATCAGCCCTAGGATAGTGTTAGGGTTAGGGTTAGCATCAGCCCTAGTATAGTGTTAGGGATAGGGTTAGGGTTAGCATCAGCCCTAGGATAGTGTTACGGTTAGGGTTAGGCTTAGCATCAGCCCTAGGATAGTGTTAGGGTTAGGGTTAACATAAACCCTAGGATAGTGTTAGGGTTAGGGTTAGGGTTATCATCAGGCCTAGGATAGTGTTAGGGTTAGGGTTAGGGTTAGCATCAGGTCAAGGACAGTGTTAGGGTTATGGTTAGGGTTAGCATCTGCCCTAGGATAGTGTTAGGGTTAGGGTTAGGGTTAGCATCAGCCCAAGGATAGTGTTAGGGTTAGGGTTAGCATCAGCCCTAGGATAGTGTTAGGGTTAGGGTTAGGGTTAGCATCAGGCCCAGGATAGTGTTAGGGTTAGGGTTAGGGTTAGCATCAGCCCTAGGATAGTGTTAGGGTTAGGGTTAGTGTTAGCTTCAGCCCTAGGATATTATTAGGGTTAGGGTTAGCATCAGCCCTAGGATACTGTTAGGGTTAGAGTTAGGGTTCTCACCAGGCTTAGGATAGTGTTAGTGTTAGGGTTACCATCAGCCTTAGATAGTGTTAGGGTTAGGGTTAGGGTTAGCATCAGCCCTACGATAATATTAGGGTTAGGGTTAGGGTTAGCATCAGCCCTAGGATAGTGTTAGGGTTAGGGTTAGGGTTAGCATCAGCCCTAGGATAGTGTTAGGGTTAGGGTTAGCATCAGCCCTCGGATAATGTTAGGGTTAGGGTTAGGGTTAGCATCAGCCCTAGGATAGTGTTAGGGTTAGGGTTAGCATCAGCCCTAGGATAGTGTTAGGGTTAGGGTTAGGGTTAGCAACTGCCCTAGGATAGTGTTTGGGTTAGGGTTAGCATCAGCCCTAGGATAGTGTTAGGGTTAGGGTTAGGGTTAGCATCAGCCCTAGGATAGTGTTAGGGTTAGGGTTAGCATCAGCCCTAGGATAGTGTTAGGGTTAGGGTTAGGGTTAGCATCAGCCCTAGGATAGTGTTAGGGTAAGGGTTAGCATCAACCCTAGGATAGTTTTAGGGTTCGGGTTAGGGTTAGCGTCAGCCCTAGGTTAGTGTTAGGGTTAGGGTTAGCATCAACCCTAGGATAGTGTTTGTGTTAGGGTTAGAGTTAGCCTCAGCCCTAGGAGAGTGTTAGGGTTATGGATAGGGTTAGCATCAGGCCTAGGATAGTGTGAAGGATAGGGTTAGGGTTAGCATCAGCCCTAGGATAGTGTTAGGGTTAGGGTTAGCATCAGGCCTAGGATAGTGTTAGGGTTAGGGTTAGCATCAGCCCTAGGATAGTGTTAGCGTTAGGGTTAGGGTTAGCATCAGCCCTAGGATAGTGTTAGGGTTATTGGTAGGTTTAGCATTAGCCTTGGATAGGTTTATGGTAAGGGTTAGGGTTAGCATCAGGCCTAGGATAGTGTTAGGGTTACGGTTAGAATCAGCCCAAGGATAGTGTTAGGGTTAGGGTTAAGTTTTGCATCAGCCCTAGGATAGTGTTAGGGTTAGGGTTAGGGTTACCATCAGCCCTAGGATAGTGTTAGGGTTAGGGTTAGGGTTAGCATCAGCCCTAGGATAGTGTTAGGGTTAGGGTTAGCATCAGCCCTAGGATAGTGTTAGGGTTAGGGTTAGGGTTATCATCAGGCCTAGGATAGTGTTAGGGTTAGGGTTAGCATCAGCCCTAGGATAGTGTTAGGGTTAGGGTTAGGGTTAGCATCAGCCCTAGGATAGTGTTAGGGTTAGGGTTAGCATCAGCCCTAGGATAGTGTTAGGGTTAGGGTTAGTGTTAGCATCAGCCCTAGGATATTATTAGGGTTAGGGTTAGCATCAGCCCTAGGATACTGTTAGGGTTAGAGTTAGGGTTAGCACCAGGCTTAGGATAGTGTTAGTGTTAGGGTTACCATCAGCCTTAGGATAGTGTTATGGTTAGGGTTAGTGTTAGCATCAGCCGTAGGATAGTGTTAGGGTTAGGGTTAGCCTCAGCCCTAGGATAGTGTTAGCGTTAGAGTTAGGGTTAGCATCAGCCCTAGGATAGTGTTAGGCGTAGGGTGAGGGTTAGCATCAGCCCTAGGATAGTGTTAGTGTTAGGGTTAGCATCAGCCCTAGGATAGTGTTAGGGTTAGCGTTAGGGTTAGCATCAGACCTAGGATAGTATTAGGGTTAGGGTTAGGGTTAGCATCAGCCCTAGGATAGTGTTAGGGTTAGGGTTAGGGTTAGCAGCAGCCCTAGGATAGTGTTAGGGTTAGGGTTAGTATCAGCCCTGGGATAATGTTAGGGTTAGGGTTAGGGTTAGCATCAGCCCTAGGATAGTGTTAGGGTCACGGTTAGCATCAGCCCTAGGATAGTGTTAGGGTTAGGGTTAGGGTTACCATCAGCCCTAGGATAGTGTTAGGGTTAGGGTTAGCATCAGCCCTAGGATAGTGTTAGGGTTAGGGTTAGGGTTAGCATCAGCCCTAGGATAGTGTTAGGGTTAGGGTTAGCATCAGCCCTAGGATAGTGTTAGGGTTAGGGTTAGGGTTAGCATCAGCCCTAGGATAGTGTTCGGGTTAGGGTTAGCATCAACCCTAGGATAGTTTTAGGGTTAGGGTTAGGGTTAGCGTCAGCCCTAGGATAGTGTTAGGGTTAGGGTTAGCCTCAGCCCTAGGAGAGTGTTATGGTTAGGGATAGGGTTAGTATCAGGCCTAGGATAGTGTTAGGGTTAGGGTTAGGGTTAGCATCAGCCCTAGGATATTGTTAGGGTTAGGGTTAGGGTTACCATCAGCCCTAGGATATTATTAGTGTTAGGGTTAGCATCAGCCCTAGGATAGTGTTAGGGTTAGGGTTAGGGTTAGCATAAGCCCTAGTATAGTGTTAGGGTTAGGGTTAGCCTCAGCCCTAGGAGAGTGTTAGGGTTAGGGATAGGGTTAGCCTCAGGCCTAGTATAGTGAGAGGGTTAGGGTTAGGGTTAGCATCAGCCCTAGGATAGTGTTAGGGTTAGGGTTAGCATCAGGCCTAGGATAGTGTTAGGGTTATGGTTAGCATCAGTACTAGGATAGTGTTAGGGTTAGGGTTAGGGTTAGCATCAGCCCTAGGATAGTGTTAGTGTTATGGATAGGTTTAGCATCAGCCCTAGGATAGTGTTAGGGTAAGGGTTAGGGTTAGCATCAGGCCTAGGATAGTGTTAGGGTTACGGTTAGAATCAGCCCAAGGATAGTGTTAGGGTTAGGGTTAAGTTTTGCATCAGCCCTAGGATAGTGATAGGGTTAGGGTTAGGGTTACCATCAGCCCGAGGATAGTGTTAGGGTTAGGGTTAGCATCAGCCCTAGGATAGTGTTAGGGTTAGGGTTAGGGTTATTTTCAGGCCTAGGATTTTGTTAGGGTTAGGGTTAGCATCAGCCCTAGGATAGTGTCAGGGTTAGTGTTAGGGTTAGCATCAGCCCTAGGATAGTGTTAGGGTTAGGGTTAGCATCAGCCCTAGGATAGTGTTAGGGTTAGGGTTAAGGTTAGCATCCGCCCTAGGATAGTGTTAGGGTTAGGGTTAGGGTTAGCATCCGCCCTAGGATAGTGTTAGGGTTAGGGTTAGGGTTAGCATCAGCCCTAGGATAGTGTTAGGGTTAGGGTTAACATAAACCCTAGGATAGTGTTAGGGTTAGGGTTAGGGTTATCATCAGGCCTAGGATAGTGTTAGGGTTAGGGTTAGGGTTAGCATAAGTTCAAGGATAGTGTTAGGGTTAGCGTTAGGGTTAGAATCAGCCCTAGGATAGTGTTAGGGTTAGGGTTAGGGTTAGGATCAGCCCTAGGATAGTGTTAGGGTTAGGGTTAACATAAACCCTAGGATAGTGTTAGGGTTAGGGTTAGGGTTAGCATGAGGCCTAGGATAGTT
Organism: Lemur catta; assembly: GCF_020740605.2. Classification (NCBI taxonomy): domain Eukaryota; kingdom Metazoa; phylum Chordata; class Mammalia; order Primates; family Lemuridae; genus Lemur; species Lemur catta. Next base: position 92,240,081 of record NC_059137.1, on the reverse strand, counting down.
TTAGGGTTAGGGTTAGCATCAGCCCTAGGATAGTGTTAGGGTTAGGGTTAGGGTTAGCATCAGCCCTAGGATACTGTTAGGGTTAGGGTTAGTGTTAGCATCAGCCCAAGGATATTATTAGGGTTAGGGTTATCATCAGCCCTAGGATACTGTTAGGGTTAGAGTTAGGGTTCTCACCAGGCTTAGGATAGTGTTAGTGTTAGGGTTACCATCAGCCTTAGGATAGTGTTAGGGTTAGGGTTAGGGTTAGCATCAGCCCTAGGATATTATTAGGTTTAGGGTTAGGGTTAGCATCAGCCCTAGGATAGTGTTAGGGTTAGGGTTAGGGTTAGCATCAGCCCTAGGATAGTGTTAGGGTTTGGGTTAGCATCAGCCCCAGGATAGTGTGAGGGTTAGGGTTAGGGTTAGCATCAGCCCTAGGATAGTGTTAGGGTTAGGGTTAGCATCAGCCCTAGGATAGTGTTAGGGTTAGGGTTAGGGTTAGCATCTGCCCTAGGATAGTGTTAGGGTTAGGGTTAGCATCAGCCCTAGGATAGTGTTAGGGTTAGGGTTAGGGTTAGCATCAGCCCTAGGATAGTGTTAGGGTTAGGGTTAGCATCAGCCCTAGGATAGTGTTAGGGTTAGGGTTAGGGTTAGCATCAACCCTAGGATAGTGTTAGGGTTAGGGTTAGCATCAACCCTAGGATAGTTTTAGGGTTAGGGTTAGGGTTAGCGTCAGCCCTAGGTTAGTGTTAGGGTTAGGGTTATCCTCAGCCCTAGGAGAGTGTTATGGTTAGGGATAGGGTTAGCATCAGGCCTAGGATAGTGTTAGGGTTAGGGTTAGGGTTAGCGTCAGCCCTAGGATATTGTTAGGGTTAAGGTTAGGGTTAGCATCAGCCCTAGGATATTATTAGGGTTATGGTTAGCATCAGGCCTAGGATAGTGTTAGGGTTAGGGTTAGCATCAGCCCTAGGATAGTGTTAGGGTTAGGGCTAGGGTTAGCATCAGCCCTAGGGTAGTGTTAGGGTTAGGGTTAGCCTCAGCCCTAGGAGAGTGTTAGGGTTAGGGAGAGGGTTAGCATCAGGCCTAGGATAGTGTGAGGGTTAGGGTTAGGGTTAGCATCAGCCCTAGGATAGTGTTAGGGTTAGGGTTAGCATCAGGCCTAGGATAGTGTTAGGGTTAGGGTTAGGGTTAGCATCAGCCCTAGGATAGTGTCAGGGTTAGGGTTCGTGTTAGCATCAGCCCTAGGATATTATTAGGGTTAGGGTTAGCATCAGCCCTAGGATACTGTTAGGGTTAGAGTTAGGGTTCTCACCAGGCTTAGGATAGTGTTAGTGTTAGGGTTACCATCAGCCTTAGGATAGTGTTAGGGTTAGGGTTAGGGTTAGCATCAGCCCTAGGATATTATTAGGGTTAGGGTTAGGGTTAGCATCAGCCCTAGCATAGTGTTAGGGTTAGGGTTAGGGTTAGCATCAGCCCTAAGATAATGTTAGGGTTAGGGTTAGCATCAGCCCTGGGATAATGTTAGGGTTAGGGTTAGGGTTAGCATCAGCCCTAGGATAGTGTTAGGGTTAGGGTTAGGGTTAGCATCTGCCCTAGGATAGTGTTTGGGTTAGGGTTAGCATCAGCCCTAGGATAGTGTTAGCGTTAGGGTTATGGTTAGCATCAGCCCTAGGATAGTGTTAGGGTTAGGGTTAGCATCAGCCCTAGGATAGTGTTAGGGTTAGGGTTAGGGTTAGCATCAGCCCTAGGATAGTGTTAGGGTTAGGGTTAGCATCAACCCTAGGATAGTTTTAGGGTTAGGGTTAGGGTTAGCGTCAGCCCTAGGTTAGTGTTACGGTTAGGGTTAGCCTCAGCCCTAGGAGAGTGTTATGGTTAGGGATAGGGTTAGCATCAGGCCTAGGATAGTGTTAGGGTTAGGGTTAGGGTTAGAATCAGCCCTAGGATATTGTTAGGGTTAGGGTTAGGGTTACCATCAGCCCTAGGATATTATTAGGGTTAGGGTTAGCATCAGCCCTAGGATAGTGTTAGGGTTAGGTTTAGCATCAGCCCTAGGATAGTGTTAGGGTTAGGGTTAGGGTTAGCATCAGCCCTAGGATAGTGTTAGGGTTAGGGTTAGCATCAGCCCTAGGATAGTGTTAGGGTTAGGGTTAGGTTTAGCATCAGCCCTAGGATAGTGTTAGGGTTAGGGTTAGCATCAACCCTAGGATAGTATTAGGGTTAGGATTAGGGTTAGCGTCAGCCCTAGGATAGTGTTAGGGTTAGGGTTAGCCTCAGCCCTAGGAGAGTGTTATGGTTAGGGATAGGGTTAGCATAAGGCCTAGGATAGTGTTAGGGTTAGGGTTAGGGTTAGCATCAGCCCTAGGATAGTGTTAGGGTTATGGTTAGGGTTATCATCAGGCCTAGGATAGTGTTAGGGTTAGGGTTAGCATCAGCCCTAGGATAGTGTTAGGGTTAGGGTTAGGGTTAGCATCAGCCCTAGGATAGTGTTAGGGCTAGGGTTAGCATCAGCCCTAGGATAGTGTTAGTGTTAGGGTTAGGGTTAGAATCAGGCCTAGGATAGTGTTAGGGTTAGGGTTAGCATCAGCCCTAGGATAGTGTTAGGGTTAGGGTTAGGGTTAGCATCAGCCGTAGGATAGTGTTAGTATTAGGGTTAGCCTCAGCCCTAAGATAGTGTTAGAGTTAGGGTTAGGGTTAGCATGAGCCCTAGGATAGTGTTAGGGTTAGGGTTAGGGTTAGCATCCACCCTAGGATAGTGTTAGGTTTAGGGTTAGGGTTAGCATCAACCCTAGGATAGTGTTAGGGTTAGGGTTAACATAAACCCTAGGATAGTGTTAGGGTTTGGGTTAGGGTTATCATCAGGCCTAGGATAGTGTTAGGGTTAGGGTTAGGGTTAGCATCAGTTCAAGGATAGTGTTAGAGTTAGCGTTACGGTTAGCATCAGCCCTAGGATAGTGTTAGGGTTAGGGTTAACATAAACCCTAGGATAGTGTTAGGCTTAGGGTTAGGGTTATCATCAGGCCTATGATAGTGTTAGGGTTAGGGTTAGGGTTAGCATCAGTTCAAGGATAGTGTAAGGGTTAGCGTTAGGGTTAGCATCAGCCCTAGGATAGTGTTAGGGTTAGGGTTAGGGTTAGCATCAGCCCTAGGATAGTGTTAGGGTTAGGGTTAGCAACTGCCCTAGGATAGTGTTAGGGTTAGGGTTAGGGTTATCATCAGGCCTAGGATAGTGTTAGGGTTAGGGTTAGCCTCAGCCCTAAGATAGTGTTAGAGTTAGGGTTAGGGTTAGCATCAGCCCTAGGATAGTGTTAGGGTTAGGGTTAGGGTTAGCATCAGCACTAGGATAGTGTTAGTGTTAGTGTTAGCATCAGCCCTAGGATAGTGTTACGGTTAGGGTTAGGGTTAGCATCAGCCCTAGGATAGTGTTAGGGTTAGGGTTAACATAAACCGTTGGATAGTGTTAGGGTTAGGGTTAGGGTTAGCATCAGGTCAAGGACAGTGTTAGGGTTATGGTTAGGGTTAGCATCTGCCCTAGGATAGTGTTAGGGTTAGGGTTAGGGTTAGCATCAGCCCAAGGATAGTGTTAGGGTTAGGGTTAGCATCAGCCCTAGGATAGTGTTAGGGTTAGGGTTAGGGTTAGCATCAGGCCCAGGATCGTGTTACGGTTAGGGTTAGCATCAGCCCTAGGATAGTGTTAGGGTTAGGGTTAGGGTTAGCATCAGCCCTAGGATAGTGTTAGGGTTAGGGTTAGCATCAACCCTAGGATAGTGTTTGTTTTAGGGTTAGGGTTAGCATCAGCCCTAGGATAGTGTTAGGGTTAGAGTTAGCCTCAGCCCTAGGAGAGTGTTAGTGTTATGGATAGGGTTAGCATCAGGCCTATGATAGTGTGAGGGTTAGGGTTAGGGTTAGCATCAGCCCTAGGATAGTGTTAGGGTTAGGGTTAGCATCAGGCCTAGGATAGTGTTAGGGTTAGGGTTAGCATCACCCCTAGGATAGTGTTAAGGTTAGGGTTAGGGTGAGCATCAGGCCTAGGATAGTGTTAGGGTTACGGTTAGAATCAGCCCAAGGATAGTGTTATGGTTAGGGTTAAGTTTAGGATCAGCCCTAGGATAGTGTTAGGGTTAGGGTTAGGGTTACCATCAGCCCTAGGATATTGTTAGGGTTAGGGTTAGGTTTAGCATGAGCCCTAGGATAGTGTTAGGGTTAGGGTTAGCATCAGCCCTAGGATAGTGTTAGGGTTAGGGTTAGGGTTAGCATCAGGCCTAGGATAGTATCAGTGTTAGGGTTAGCATCAGCCCTAGGATAGTGTTAAGGTTAAGGTTAGGGTTAGCATCAGCCGTAGGATAGTGTTAGGGTTAGGGTTAGCCTCAGCCCTAAGATAGTGTTAGAGTTAGGGTTAGGGTTAGCATCAGCCCTAGGGTAGTGTTAGGGTTAGTGTTAGGGTTAGCATCCGCCCTAGGATAGTGTTAGGGTTAGGGTTAGGGTTAGCATCAGCCCTAGGATAGTGTTAGGGTTAGGGTTAGCATCAGCCCTAGGATAGTGTTAGGGTTAGGGTTAGGGTTAGCATCAGGCCTAGGATAGTGTCAGGGTTAGGGTTAGCATCAGCCCTAGGATAGTGTTAAGGTTAAGGTTAGGGTTAGCATCAGCCGTAGGATAGTGTTAGGGTTAGGGTTAGCCTCAGCCCTAAGATAGTGTTAGAGTTAGGGTTAGGGTTAGCATCAGCCCTAGGGTAGTGTTAGGGTTAGGGTTAGGTTTAGCATCAGCCCTAGGATAGTGTTAGTGTTAGGGTTAACATAAACCCTAGGATAGTGTTAGGGTTAGGGTTAGGGTTAGCATCAGGCCTAGGATAGTGTTAGGGTTAGGGTTAGCATCAGCCCTAGGATAGTGTTAGTGTTAGGGTTAGGGTTATCATCAGGCCTATGATAGTGTTAGGGTTAGGGTTATCATCAGCCCTAGGATAGTGTTAGGGTTAAGGTTAGCATCAGCCCTAGGATAGTGTTAGGGTTAGGGTTAGGGTTAGCATCAGGCCAAGGATAGTGTTAGGGTTAGGGTTAGCATCAGCCCTAGGATAGTGTTAGGGTTAGGGTTAGGGTTAGCATCAGCCCTAGGATACTGTTAGGGTTAGGGTTAGTGTTAGCATCAGCCCTAGGATATTATTAGGGTTAGGGTTAGCATCAGCCCTAGGATACTGTTAGGGTTAGAGTCAGGGTTATCACCAGGCTTAGGATAGTGTTAGTGTTAGGGTTACCATCAGCCTTAGGATAGTGTTAGGGTTAGGGTTAGGGTTAGCATCAGCCCTAGGATATTATTAGGGTTAGGGTTTGGGTTAGCATCAGCCCCACGATAATGTTAGGGTTAGGGTTAGGGTTAGCATCAGCCCTAGGATAGTGTTAGGGTTAGGGTTAGCATCAGCCCTAGGATAGTGTTAGGGTTAGGGTTAGGGTTAGCATCTGCCCTAGGATAGTGTTAGGGTTAGGGTTAGCATCAGCCGTAGGATAGTGTTAGGGTTAGGGTTAGGGTTAGCATCAGCCCTAGGATAGTGTTAGGTTTAGGGTTAGCATCAGCCCTAGGATAGTGTTAGGGTTAGGGTTAGGGTTAGCATCAGCCCTAGGATAGTTTTAGGGTTAGGGTTAGGGTGAGCGTCAGCCCTAGGTTAGTGTTAGGGTTAGGGTTATCCTCAGCCCTAGGAGAGTGTTATGGTTAGGGATAGGGTTAGCATCAGGCCTAGGATAGTGTTAGGGTTAGGGTTAGGGTTAGCGTCAGCCCTAGGATATTGTTAGGGTTAGGGTTAGGGTTAGCATCAGCCCTAGGATATTATTAGGGTTAGGGTTAGCATCAGCCCTAGGATAGTGTTAGGGTTAGGGTTAGCATCAGCCCTAGGATAGTGTTAGGGTTAGGGTTAGGGTTAGCATCAGCCCTAGGATAGTGTTAGGGTTAGGGTTAGCATCAGCCCTAGGGTAGTGTTAGGGTTAGGGTTAGGGTTAGCATCAGCCCTAGGATAGTGTTAGGGTTAGGGTTAGGGTTAGCATCAGCCCTAGGATAGTGTTAGGGTTAGGGTTAACATAAACCCTAGGATAGTGTTAGGGTTAGTGTTAGGGTTATCAACAGGCCTAGGATAGTGTTAGGGTTAGGGTTAGGGTTAGCATAAGTTCAAGGATAGTGTTAGGGTTAGCGTTAGGGTTAGAATCAGCCCTAGGATAGTGTTAGGGTTAGGGTTAGGGTTAGCATCAGCCCTTGGATAGTGTTAGGGTTAGGGTTAACATAAACCCTAGGATAGTGTTAGGGTTAGGGTTAGGGTTAGCATCAGGCCTAGGATAGTGTTAGGGTTAGGGTTAGCATCAGCCCTAGGATAGTGTTAGGGTTAGGTTTAGGGTTATCATCAGCCCTAGGATAGTGTTAGGGTTAGGGTTAGGGTTAGCACCAGGCCTAGGATAGTGGTAGTGTTAGGGTTAGCATCAGCCTTAGGATAGTGTTAGGGTTAGTGTTAGGGTTAGCATCAGCCGTAGGATAGTGTTAGGGTTAGGGTTAGCATCAGCCCTAGGATAGTGTTAGGGTTAGGGTTAGGGTTAGCATCAGCCCTAGGATAGTGTTAGGGCTAGGGTTAGCATCAGCCATAGGATAGTGTTAGGGTTAGGGTTAGGGTTAGCATCAGCCGTAGGATAGTGTTAGGGTTAGGGTTAGCCTCAGCCCTAAGATAGTGTTAGAGTTAGGGTTAGGGTTAGCATGAGCCCTAGGATAGTGTTAGGGTTAGGGTTAGGGTTAGCATCCGCCCTAGGATAGTGTTAGGTTTAGGGTTAGGGTTAGCATCAGCCCTAGGATAGTGTTAGGGTTAGGGTTAACATAAACCCTAGGATAGTGTTAGGGTTAGGGTTAGGGTTATCATCAGGCCTAGGATAGTGTTAGGGTTAGGGTTAGGGTTAGCATAAGTTCAAGGATAGTGTTAGGGTTAGCGTTAGGGTTACCATCAGCCCTAGGATAGTGTTAGGGTTAGGGTTAACATAAACCCTAGCATAGTGTTAGGGTTAGGGTTAGGGTTATCATCAGGCCTATGATAGTGTTAGGGTTAGGGTTAGGGTTAGCATCAGTTCAAGGATAGTGTTAGGGTTAGCGTTAGGGTTAGCATCAGCCCTGGGATAGTGTTAGGGTTAGGGTTAGGGTTAGCATCAGCCCTAGGATAGTGTTAGGCTTAGGGTTAGCATCAGCCCTAGGATAGTGTTAGGGTTAGGGTTAGGGTTATCATCAGGCCTAGGATAGTGTTAGGGTTAGGGTTAGCCTCAGCCCTAAGATAGTATTAGAGTTAGGGTTAGGGTTAGCATCAGCCCTAGGATAGTGTCAGGGTTAGGGTTAGGGTTAGCATCAGCCCTAGGATAGTGTTAGTGTTAGGGTTAGCATCAGCACTAGGATAGTGTTAGGTTTAGGGTTAACCTAAACCCTAGGATAGTGTTAGGGTTAGGGTTAAGGTTATCATCAGGCCTAGGATAGTGTTAGGGTTAGGGTTAGGGTTAGCATGAGTTCAAGGATAGTGTTAGGGTTATGGTTAGGGTTAGCATCTGCCCTAGGATAGTGTTAGGGTTAGGGTTAGGGTTAGCATCAGCCCTAGGATAGTGTTAGGGTTAGGGTTAGCATCACCCTTGGATAGTGTTAGGGTTAGGGTTAGGGTTAGCATCAGGCCTAGGATAGTGTCAGGGTTAGGGTTAGCATCAGCCCTAGGATAGTGTTAAGGTTAAGGTTAGGGTTAGCATCAGCCGTAGGATAGTGTTAGGGTTAGGGTTAGCCTCAGCCCTAAGATAGTGTTAGAGTTAGGGTTAGGGTTAGCATCAGCCCTAGGGTAGTGTTAGGGTTAGGGTTAGGGTTAGCATCCGCCCTAGGATAGTGTTAGGGTTAGGGTTAGGGTTAGCATCAGCCCTAGGATAGTGTTAGTGTTAGGGTTAACATAAACCCTAGGATAGTGTTAGGGTTAGGGTTAGGGTTAGCATCAGGCCTAGGATAGTGTTAGGGTTAGGGTTAGCATCAGCCCTAGGATAGTGTTAGGGTTAGGTTAGGGTTATCATCAGGCCTATGATAGTGTTAGGGTTAGGGTTATCATCAGCCCTAGGATAGTGTTAGGGTTAGGGTTAGCATCAGCCCTAGGATAGTGTTAGGGTTAGGGTTAGGGTTAGCATCAGGCCTAGGATAGTGTTAGGGTTAGGGTTAGCATCAGCCCTAGGATAGTGTTAGGGTTAGGGTTAGGGTTAGCATCAGCCCTAGGATACTGTTAGGGTTAGGGTTAGTGTTAGCATCAGCCCTAGGATATTATTAGGGTTAGGGTTAGCATCAGCCCTAGGATACTGTTAGGGTTAGGGTTAGTGTTAGCATCAGCCCTAGGATATTATTAGGGTTAGGGTTAGCATCAGCCCTAGGATACTGTTCGGTTAGAGTCAGGGTTATCACCAGGCTTAGGATAGTGTTAGTGTTAGGGTTACCATCAGTCTTAGGATAGTGTTAGGGTTAGGGTTAGGGTTAGCATCAGCCCTAGGATATTATTAGGGTTAGGGTTTGGGTTAGCATCAGCCCCACGATAATGTTAGGGTTAGGGTTAGGGTTAGCATCAGCCCTAGGATAGTGTTAGGGTTAGGGTTAGCATCAGCCCTAGGATAGTGTTAGGGTTAGGGTTAGGGTTAGCATCAGCCCTAGGATAGTTTTAGGGTTAGGGTTAGGGTTAGCGTCAGCCCTAGGTTAGTGTTAGGGTTAGGGTTATCCTCAGCCCTAGGAGAGTGTTATGGTTAGGGATAGGGTTAGCATCAGGCCTAGGATAGTGTTAGGGTTAGGGTTAGGGTTAGCGTCAGCCCTAGGATATTGTTAGGGTTAGGGTTAGGGTTAGCATCAGCCCTAGGATATTATTAGGGTTAGGGTTAGCATCAGCCCTAGGATAGTGTTAGGGTTAGGGTTAGCATCAGCCCTAGGATAGTGTTAGGGTTAGGGTTAGGGTTAGCATCAGCCCTAGGATAGTGTTAGGGTTAGGTTTAGCCTCAGCCCTAGGAGAGTGTTAGGGTTAGGGATAGGGTTAGCATCAGGCCTAGGATAGTGTGAGGGTTAGGGTTAGCATCAGCCCTAGGATAGTGTTAGGGTTAGGGTTAGGGTTAGCATCAGCCCTAGGATAGTGTTAGGGTTATGGTTAGGTTTAGCATCAGCCCTAGGATAGTGTTAGGGTAAGGGTTAGGGTTAGCATCAGGCCTAGGATAGTGTTAGGGTTACGGTTAGAATCAGCCCAAGGATAGTGTTAGGGTTAGGGTTAAGTTTTGCATCAGCCCTAGGATAGTGTTATGGTTAGGGTTAGGGTTACCATCAGCCCTAGGATAGTGTTAGGGTTAGGGTTAGGGTTAGCATCAGCCCTAGGATAGTGTTAGCGTTAGGGTTAGGGTTAGCATCAGCCCTAGGATAGTGTTAGGGTTAGGGTTAGCATCAGCCCTAGGATAGTGTTAGGGTTAGGCTTAGGGTTATCATCAGGCCTAGGATAGTGTTAGGGTTAGGGTTAGCATCAGCCCTAGGATAGTGTTAGGGTTAGTGTTAGGGTTAGCATCAGCCCTAGGATAGTGTTAGGGTTAGGGTTAGCATCAGCCCTAGGATAGTGTTAGGGTTAGGGTTAGCATCAGGCCTAGGATAGTGTCAGGGTTAGGGTTAGCATCAGCCCTAGGATAGTGTTAGGGTTAAGGTTAGGGTTAGCATCCGCCCTAGGATAGTGTTAGGGTTAGGGTTAGGGTTAGCATCAGCCCTAGTATAGTGTTAGGGTTAGGGTTAACATAAACCCTAGGATAGTGTTAGGGTTAGGGTTAGGGTTATCATCAGGCCTAGGATAGTGTTAGGGTTAGGGTTAGCCTCAGCCCTAAGATAGTGTTAGAGTCAGGGTTAGGGTAAGCATCAGCCCTAGGGTAGTGTTAGGGTTAGGGTTAGGGTTAGCATCCGCCCTAGGATAGTGTTAGGGTTAGGGTTAGGGTTAGCATCAGCCCTAGTATAGTGTTAGGGTTAGGGTTAACATAAACCCTAGGATAGTGTTAGGGTTAGGGTTAGGGTTATCATCAGGCCTAGGATAGTGTTAGGGTTAGGGATAGGGTTAGCATAAGTTCAAGGAGAGTGTTAGGGTTAGCGTTAGGGTTAGAATCAGCCCTAGGATAGTGTTAGGGTTAGGGTTAGGGTTAGCATCAGCCCTAGGCTAGTGTTAGGGTTAGGGTTAGCCTCAGCCCTAGGAGAGTGTTAGGGTTAGGGATAGGGTTAGCATCAGGCCTAGGATAGTGTGAGGGTTAGGGTTAGGGTTAGCATCAGCCCTAGGATAGTGTTAGGGTTAGGGTTAGGGTTAGCATCAGCCCTAGGATAGTGTTAGGTTTATGGTTAGGTTTAGCATCAGCCCTAGGATAGTGTTAGGGTAAGGGTTAGGTTTAGCATCAGGCCTAGGATAGTGTTAGGGTTACGGTTAGAATCAGCCCAAGGATAGTGTTAGGGTTAGGGTTAAGTTTTGCATCAGCCCTAGGATCGTGTTAGGGTTAGGGTTAGGGTTACCATCAGCCCTAGGATAGTGTTAGGGTTAGGTTTAGGGTTAGCATCAGCCCTAGGATAGTGTTAGGGTTAGGGTTAGGGTTAGCATCAGCCCTAGGATATTATTAGGGTTAGGGTTAGCATCAGCCCTAGGATAGTGTTAGGGTTAGGGTTAGGGTTATCATCAGGCCTAGGATAGTGTTAGGGTTAGGGTTAGCATCAGCTCTAGGATAGTGTTAGGGTTAGTGTTAGGGTTAGCATCAGACCTAGGATAGTGTTAGGGTTAGGGTTAGCATCAGCCCTAGGATAGTGTTAGGGTTAGTGTTAGGGTTAGCATCAGGCCTAGGATAGTGTCAGGGTTAGGGTTAGCATCAGCCCTAGGATAGTGTTAGGGTTAAGGTTAGGGTTAGCATCAGCCGTAGCATAGTGTTAGGGTTAGGGTTAGCCTCAGCCCTAAGATAGTGTTAGAGTTAGGGTTAGGGTAAGCATCAGCCCTAGGGTAGTGTTAGGGTTAGGGTTAGGGTTAGCATCCGCCCTAGGATAGTGTTAGGGTTAGGGTTAGGGTTAGCATCAGCCCTAGAATAGTGTTAGGGTTAGGGTTAACATAAACCCTAGGATAGTGTTAAGGTTAGGGTTAGGGTTATCATCAGGCCTAGGATAGTGTTAGGGTTATGGTTAGGGTTAGCATAAGTTCAAGGATAGTGTTAGGGTTAACGTTAGGGTTAGAATCAGCCCTAGGATAGTGTTAGGGTTAGGGTTAGGGTTAGCATCAGCCCTAGGATAGTGTTAGGGTTAGGGTTAACATAAACCCTAGGATAGTGTTAGGGTTAGGGTTAGGGTTAGCATCAGGCCTAGGATAGTGTTAGGGTTAGGGTTAGCATCAGCCCTAGGATAGTGTTAGGGTTAGGGTTAGGGTTATCATCAGGCCTATGATAGTGTTAGGGTTAGGGTTATCATCAGCCCTAGGATAGTGTTAGGGTTATTGTTAGGTTTAGCATCAGCCCTAGGATAGTTTTAGGGTAAGGGTTAGGGTTAGCATCAGGCCTAGGATAGTGTTAGGGTTAGGGTTATCATCAGCCCTAGGATAGTGTTAGGGTTATTGTTAGGTTTAGCATCAGCCCTAGGATAGTTTTAGGGTAAGGGTTAGGGTTACCATCAGCCTTAGGATAGTGTTAGGGTTAGGGTTAGGGTTAGCATCAGCCCTACGATATTATTAGGGTTAGGGTTAGGGTTAGCATCAGCCCTAGGATAGTGTTAGGGTTAGGATTAGGGTTAGCATCAGCCCTAGGATAGTGTTAGGGTTAGGGTTAGCATCAGCCCTGGGATAATGTTAGGGTTAGGGTTAGGGTTAGCATCAGCCCTAGGATAGTGTTAGGGTTAGGGTTAGCATCAGCCCTAGGATAGTGTTAGGGTTAGGGTTAGGGTTAGCATCAGCCCTAGGATAGTGTTAGGGTTATGGTTAGGTTTAGCATCAGCCCTAGGATAGTGTTAGGGTAAGGGTTAGGTTTAGCATCAGGCCTAGGATAGTGTTAGGGTTACGGTTAGAATCAGCCCAAGGATAGTGTTAGGGTTAGGGTTAAGTTTTGCATCAGCCCTAGGATCGTGTTAGGGTTAGGGTTAGGGTTACCATCAGCCCTAGGATAGTGTTAGGGTTAGGGTTAGGGTTAGCATCAGCCCTAGGATAGTGTTAGGGTTAGGGTTAGGGTTAGCATCAGCCCTAGGATAGTGTTAGGGTTAGGGTTAGCATCAGCCCTAGGATAGTGTTAGGGTTAGGGTTAGGGTTAGCATCAGGCCTAGGATAGTGTTAGGGTTAGGGTTAGCATCAGCCCTAGGATAGTGTTAGGGTTAGGGTTAGGGTTAGCATCAGGCCTAGGATAGTGTCAGGGTTAGGGTTAGCATCAGCCCTAGGATAGTGTTAGGGTTAAGGTTAGGGTTAGCATCAGCCGTAGGATAGTGTTAGGGTTAGGGTTAGCCTCAGCCCTAAGATAGTGTTAGAGTTAGGGTTAGGGTAAGCATCAGCCCTAGGGTAGTGTTAGGGTTAGGGTTAGGGTTAGCATCCGCCCTAGGATAGTGTTAGGGTTAGGGTTAGGGTTAGCATCAGCCCTAGAATAGTGTTAGGGTTAGGGTTAACATAAACCCTAGGATAGTGTTAGGGTTAGGGTTAGGGTTATCATCAGGCCTAGGATAGTGTTAGGGTTATGGTTAGGGTTAGCATAAGTTCAAGGATAGTGTTAGGGTTAACGTTAGGGTTAGAATCAGCCCTAGGATAGTGTTAGGGTTAGGGTCAGGGTTAGCATCAGCCCTAGGATAGTGTTAGGGTTAGGGTTAACATAAACCCTAGGATAGTGTTAGGGTTAGGGTTAGGGTTAGCATCAGGCCTAGGATAGTGTTAGGGTTAGGGTTAGCATCAGCCCTAGGATAGTGTTAGGGTTAGGGTTAGGGTTATCATCAGGCCTATGATAGTGTTAGGGTTAGGGTTATCATCAGCCCTAGGATAGTGTTAGGGTTATTGTTAGGTTTAGCATCAGCCCTAGGATAGTTTTAGGGTAAGGGTTAGGATTAGCATCAGGCCTAGGATAGTGTTAGGGTTAGGGTTATCATCAGCCCTAGGATAGTGTTAGGGTTATTGTTAGGTTTAGCATCAGCCCTAGGATAGTTTTAGGGTAAGGGTTAGGGTTACCATCAGCCTTAGGATAGTGTTAGGGTTAGTGTTAGGGTTAGCATCAGCCGTAGGATAGTGTTAGGGTTAGGGTTAGCATCAGCCCTAGGATAGTGTTAGGGTTAGGGTTAGGGTTAGCATCAGCCCTAGGATAGTGTTAGGGCTAGGGTTAGCATCAGCCATAGGATAGTGTTAGGGTTAGGGTTAGGGTTAGCATCAGCCGTAGGATAGTGTTAGGGTTAGGGTTAGCCTCAGCCCTAAGATAGTGTTAGAGTTAGGGTTAGGGTTAGCATGAGCCCTAGGATAGTGTTAGGGTTAGGGTTAGGGTTAGCATCCGCCCTAGGATAGTGTTAGGTTTAGGGTTAGGGTTAGCATCAGCCCTAGGATAGTGTTAGGGTTAGGGTTAACATAAACCCTAGGATAGTGTTAGGGTTAGGGTTAGGGTTATCATCAGGCCTAGGATAGTGTTAGGGTTAGGGTTAGGGTTAGCATAAGTTCAAGGATAGTGTTAGGGTTAGCGTTAGGGTTACCATCAGCCCTAGGATAGTGTTAGGGTTAGGGTTAACATAAACCCTAGCATAGTGTTAGGGTTAGGGTTAGGGTTATCATCAGGCCTATGATAGTGTTAGGGTTAGGGTTAGGGTTAGCATCAGTTCAAGGATAGTGTTAGGGTTAGCGTTAGGGTTAGCATCAGCCCTGGGATAGTGTTAGGGTTAGGGTTAGGGTTAGCATCAGCCCTAGGATAGTGTTAGGCTTAGGGTTAGCATCAGCCCTAGGATAGTGTTAGGGTTAGGGTTAGGGTTATCATCAGGCCTAGGATAGTGTTAGGGTTAGGGTTAGCCTCAGCCCTAAGATAGTATTAGAGTTAGGGTTAGGGTTAGCATCAGCCCTAGGATAGTGTCAGGGTTAGGGTTAGGGTTAGCATCAGCCCTAGGATAGTGTTAGTGTTAGGGTTAGCATCAGCACTAGGATAGTGTTAGGTTTAGGGTTAACCTAAACCCTAGGATAGTGTTAGGGTTAGGGTTAAGGTTATCATCAGGCCTAGGATAGTGTTAGGGTTAGGGTTAGGGTTAGCATCAGTTCAAGGATAGTGTTAGGGTTATGGTTAGGGTTAGCATCTGCCCTAGGATAGTGTTAGGGTTAGGGTTAGGGTTAGCATCAGCCCTAGGATAGTGTTAGGGTTAGGGTTAGCATCACCCTTGGATAGTGTTAGGGTTAGGGTTAGGGTTAGCATCAGGCCTAGGATAGTGTCAGGGTTAGGGTTAGCATCAGCCCTAGGATAGTGTTAAGGTTAAGGTTAGGGTTAGCATCAGCCGTAGGATAGTGTTAGGGTTAGGGTTAGCCTCAGCCCTAAGATAGTGTTAGAGTTAGGGTTAGGGTTAGCATCAGCCCTAGGGTAGTGTTAGGGTTAGGGTTAGGGTTAGCATCCGCCCTAGGATAGTGTTAGGGTTAGGGTTAGGGTTAGCATCAGCCCTAGGATAGTGTTAGTGTTAGGGTTAACATAAACCCTAGGATAGTGTTAGGGTTAGGGTTAGGGTTAGCATCAGGCCTAGGATAGTGTTAGGGTTAGGGTTAGCATCAGCCCTAGGATAGTGTTAGGGTTAGGTTAGGGTTATCATCAGGCCTATGATAGTGTTAGGGTTAGGGTTATCATCAGCCCTAGGATAGTGTTAGGGTTAGGGTTAGCATCAGCCCTAGGATAGTGTTAGGGTTAGGGTTAGGGTTAGCATCAGGCCTAGGATAGTGTTAGGGTTAGGGTTAGCATCAGCCCTAGGATAGTGTTAGGGTTAGGGTTAGGGTTAGCATCAGCCCTAGGATACTGTTAGGGTTAGGGTTAGTGTTAGCATCAGCCCTAGGATATTATTAGGGTTAGGGTTAGCATCAGCCCTAGGATACTGTTAGGGTTAGAGTCAGGGTTATCACCAGGCTTAGGATAGTGTTAGTGTTAGGGTTACCATCAGCCTTAGGATAGTGTTAGGGTTAGGGTTAGGGTTAGCATCAGCCCTAGGATATTATTAGGGTTAGGGTTTGGGTTAGCATCAGCCCCACGATAATGTTAGGGTTAGGGTTAGGGTTAGCATCAGCCCTAGGATAGTGTTAGGGTTAGGGTTAGCATCAGCCCTAGGATAGTGTTAGGGTTAGGGTTAGGGTTAGCATCAGCCCTAGGATAGTTTTAGGGTTAGGGTTAGGGTTAGCGTCAGCCCTAGGTTAGTGTTAGGGTTAGGGTTATCCTCAGCCCTAGGAGAGTGTTATGGTTAGGGATAGGGTTAGCATCAGGCCTAGGATAGTGTTAGGGTTAGGGTTAGGGTTAGCGTCAGCCCTAGGATATTGTTAGGGTTAGGGTTAGGGTTAGCATCAGCCCTAGGATATTATTAGGGTTAGGGTTAGCATCAGCCCTAGGATAGTGTTAGGGTTAGGGTTAGCATCAGCCCTAGGATAGTGTTAGGGTTAGGGTTAGGGTTAGCATCAGCCCTAGGATAGTGTTAGGGTTAGGGTTAGCCTCAGCCCTAGGAGAGTGTTAGGGTTAGGGATAGGGTTAGCATCAGGCCTAGGATAGTGTGAGGGTTAGGGTTAGCATCAGCCCTAGGATAGTGTTAGGGTTAGGGTTAGGGTTAGCATCAGCCCTAGGATAGTGTTAGGGTTATGGTTAGGTTTAGCATCAGCCCTAGGATAGTGTTAGGGTAAGGGTTAGGGTTAGCATCAGGCCTAGGATAGTGTTAGGGTTACGGTTAGAATCAGCCCAAGGATAGTGTTAGGGTTAGGGTTAAGTTTTGCATCAGCCCTAGGATAGTGTTATGGTTAGGGTTAGGGTTACCATCAGCCCTAGGATAGTGTTAGGGTTAGGGTTAGGGTTAGCATCAGCCCTAGGATAGTGTTAGCGTTAGGGTTAGGGTTAGCATCAGCCCTAGGATAGTGTTAGGGTTAGGGTTAGCATCAGCCCTAGGATAGTGTTAGGGTTAGGGTTAGGGTTATCATCAGGCCTAGGATAGTGTTAGGGTTAGGGTTAGCATCAGCCCTAGGATAGTGTTAGGGTTAGTGTTAGGGTTAGCATCAGCCCTAGGATAGTGTTAGGGTTAGGGTTAGCATCAGCCCTAGGATAGTGTTAGGGTTAGGGTTAGCATCAGGCCTAGGATAGTGTCAGGGTTAGGGTTAGCATCAGCCCTAGGATAGTGTTAGGGTTAAGGTTAGGGTTAGCATCAGCCGTAGGATAGTGTTAGGGTTAGGGTTAGCCTCAGCCCTAAGATAGTGTTAGAGTCAGGGTTAGGGTAAGCATCAGCCCTAGGGTAGTGTTAGGGTTAGGGTTAGGGTTAGCATCCGCCCTAGGATAGTGTTAGGGTTAGGGTTAGGGTTAGCATCAGCCCTAGGATAGTGTTAGGGTTAGGGTTAACATAAACCCTAGGATAGTGTTAGGGTTAGGGTTAGGGTTATCATCAGGCCTAGGATAGTGTTAGGGTTAGGGATAGGGTTAGCATAAGTTCAAGGAGAGTGTTAGGGTTAGCGTTAGGGTTAGAATCAGCCCTAGGATAGTGTTAGGGTTAGGGTTAGGGTTAGCATCAGCCCTAGGCTAGTGTTAGGGTTAGGGTTAGCCTCAGCCCTAGGAGAGTGTTAGGGTTAGGGATAGGGTTAGCATCAGGCCTAGGATAGTGTGAGGGTTAGGGTTAGGGTTAGCATCAGCCCTAGGATAGTGTTAGGGTTAGGGTTAGGGTTAGCATCAGCCCTAGGATAGTGTTAGGTTTATGGTTAGGTTTAGCATCAGCCCTAGGATAGTGTTAGGGTAAGGGTTAGGTTTAGCATCAGGCCTAGGATAGTGTTAGGGTTACGGTTAGAATCAGCCCAAGGATAGTGTTAGGGTTAGGGTTAAGTTTTGCATCAGCCCTAGGATCGTGTTAGGGTTAGGGTTAGGGTTACCATCAGCCCTAGGATAGTGTTAGGGTTAGGGTTAGGGTTAGCATCAGCCCTAGGATAGTGTTAGGGTTAGGGTTAGGGTTAGCATCAGCCCTAGGATAGTGTTAGGGTTAGGGTTAGCATCAGCCCTAGGATAGTGTTAGGGTTAGGGTTAGGGTTATCTTCAGGCCTAGGATAGTGTTAGGGTTAGGGTTAGCATCAGCCCTAGGATAGTGTTAGGGTTAGTGTTAGGGTTAGCATCAGACCTAGGATAGTGTTAGGGTTAGGGTTAGCATCAGCCCTAGGATAGTGTTAGGGTTAGGGTTAGGGTTAGCATCAGGCCTAGGATAGTGTCAGGGTTAGGGTTAGCATCAGCCCTAGGATAGTGTTAGGGTTAAGGTTAGGGTTAGCATCAGCCGTAGGATAGTGTTAGGGTTAGGGTTAGCCTCAGCCCTAAGATAGTGTTAGAGTTAGGGTTAGGGTAAGCATCAGCCCTAGGGTAGTGTTAGGGTTAGGGTTAGGGTTAGCATCCGCCCTAGGATAGTGTTAGGGTTAGGGTTAGGGTTAGCATCAGCCCTAGAATAGTGTTAGGGTTAGGGTTAACATAAACCCTAGGATAGTGTTAGGGTTAGGGTTAGGGTTATCATCAGGCCTAGGATAGTGTTAGGGTTATGGTTAGGGTTAGCATAAGTTCAAGGATAGTGTTAGGGTTAACGTTAGGGTTAGAATCAGCCCTAGGATAGTGTTAGGGTTAGGGTTAGGGTTAGCATCAGCCCTAGGATAGTGTTAGGGTTAGGGTTAGCATCAGCCCTAGGATAGTGTTAGGGTTAGGGTTAGGGTTAGCATCAGCCCTAGGATAGTTTTAGGGTTAGGGTTAGGGTTAGCGTCAGCCCTAGGTTAGTGTTAGGGTTAGGGTTATCCTCAGCCCTAGGAGAGTGTTATGGTTAGGGATAGGGTTAGCATCAGGCCTAGGATAGTGTTAGGGTTAGGGTTAGGGTTAGCGTCAGCCCTAGGATATTGTTAGGGTTAGGGTTAGGGTTAGCATCAGCCCTAGGATATTATTAGGGTTAGGGTTAGCATCAGCCCTAGGATAGTGTTAGGGTTAGGGTTAGCATCAGCCCTAGGATAGTGTTAGGGTTAGGGTTAGGGTTAGCATCAGCCCTAGGATAGTGTTAGGGTTAGGGTTAGCCTCAGCCCTAGGAGAGTGTTAGGGTTAGGGATAGGGTTAGCATCAGGCCTAGGATAGTGTGAGGGTTAGGGTTAGCATCAGCCCTAGGATAGTGTTAGGGTTAGGGTTAGGGTTAGCATCAGCCCTAGGATAGTGTTAGGGTGATGGTTAGGTTTAGCATCAGCCCTAGGATAGTGTTAGGGTAAGGGTTAGGGTTAGCATCAGGCCTAGGATAGTGTTAGGGTTACGGTTAGAATCAGCCCAAGGATAGTGTTAGGGTTAGGGTTAAGTTTTGCATCAGCCCTAGGATAGTGTTATGGTTAGGGTTAGGGTTACCATCAGCCCTAGGATAGTGTTAGGGTTAGGGTTAGGGTTAGCATCAGCCCTAGGATAGTGTTAGCGTTAGGGTTAGGGTTAGCATCAGCCCTAGGATAGTGTTAGGGTTAGGGTTAGCATCAGCCCTAGGATAGTGTTAGGGTTAGGGTTAGGGTTATCATCAGGCCTAGGATAGTGTTAGGGTTAGGGTTAGCATCAGCCCTAGGATAGTGTTAGGGTTAGTGTTAGGGTTAGCATCAGCCCTAGGATAGTGTTAGGGTTAGGGTTAGCATCAGCCCTAGGATAGTGTTAGGGTTAGGGTTAGCATCAGGCCTAGGATAGTGTCAGGGTTAGGGTTAGCATCAGCCCTAGGATAGTGTTAGGGTTAAGGTTAGGGTTAGCATCAGCCGTAGGATAGTGTTAGGGTTAGGGTTAGCCTCAGCCCTAAGATAGTGTTAGAGTCAGGGTTAGGGTAAGCATCAGCCCTAGGGTAGTGTTAGGGTTAGGGTTAGGGTTAGCATCCGCCCTAGGATAGTGTTAGGGTTAGGGTTAGGGTTAGCATCAGCCCTAGGATAGTGTTAGGGTTAGGGTTAACATAAACCCTAGGATAGTGTTAGGGTTAGGGTTAGGGTTATCATCAGGCCTAGGATAGTGTTAGGGTTAGGGATAGGGTTAGCATAAGTTCAAGGAGAGTGTTAGGGTTAGCGTTAGGGTTAGAATCAGCCCTAGGATAGTGTTAGGGTTAGGGTTAGGGTTAGCATCAGCCCTAGGCTAGTGTTAGGGTTAGGGTTAGCCTCAGCCCTAGGAGAGTGTTAGGGTTAGGGATAGGGTTAGCATCAGGCCTAGGATAGTGTGAGGGTTAGGGTTAG
Source organism: Lemur catta (assembly GCF_020740605.2). Taxonomy (NCBI): domain Eukaryota; kingdom Metazoa; phylum Chordata; class Mammalia; order Primates; family Lemuridae; genus Lemur; species Lemur catta. The sequence continues at coordinate 92,220,697 of NC_059137.1, read as the reverse complement.
GGTTAGCATCAGCCCTAGGATAGTGTTAGGGTTAGGGTTAGGGTTAGCATCAGCCCTAGGATAGTGTTAGGTTTATGGTTAGGTTTAGCATCAGCCCTAGGATAGTGTTAGGGTAAGGGTTAGGTTTAGCATCAGGCCTAGGATAGTGTTAGGGTTACGGTTAGAATCAGCCCAAGGATAGTGTTAGGGTTAGGGTTAAGTTTTGCATCAGCCCTAGGATCGTGTTAGGGTTAGGGTTAGGGTTACCATCAGCCCTAGGATAGTGTTAGGGTTAGGGTTAGGGTTAGCATCAGCCCTAGGATAGTGTTAGGGTTAGGGTTAGGGTTAGCATCAGCCCTAGGATAGTGTTAGGGTTAGGGTTAGCATCAGCCCTAGGATAGTGTTAGGGTTAGGGTTAGGGTTATCATCAGGCCTAGGATAGTGTTAGGGTTAGGGTTAGCATCAGCCCTATGATAGTGTTAGGGTTAGTGTTAGGGTTAGCATCAGACCTAGGATAGTGTTAGGGTTAGGGTTAGCATCAGCCCTAGGATAGTGTTAGGGTTAGGGTTAGGGTTAGCATCAGGCCTAGGATAGTGTCAGGGTTAGGGTTAACATAAACCCTAGGATAGTGTTAGGGTTAGGGTTAGGGTTAGCATCAGGCCTAGGATAGTGTTAGGGTTAGGGTTAGCATCAGCCCTAGGATAGTGTTAGGGTTAGGGTTAGGGTTATCATCAGGCCTATGATAGTGTTAGGGTTAGGGTTATCATCAGCCCTAGGATAGTGTTAGGGTTATTGTTAGGTTTAGCATCAGCCCTAGGATAGTTTTAGGGTAAGGGTTAGGGTTAGCATCAGGCCTAGGATAGTGTTAGGGTTAGGGTTATCATCAGCCCTAGGATAGTGTTAGGGTTATTGTTAGGTTTAGCATCAGCCCTAGGATAGTTTTAGGGTAAGGGTTAGGGTTACCATCAGCCTTAGGATAGTGTTAGGGTTAGGGTTAGGGTTAGCATCAGCCCTACGATATTATTAGGGTTAGGGTTAGGGTTAGCATCAGCCCTAGGATAGTGTTAGGGTTAGGGTTAGGGTTAGCATCAGCCCTAGGATAGTGTTAGGGTTAGGGTTAGCATCAGCCCTGGGATAATGTTAGGGTTAGGGTTAGGGTTAGCATCAGCCCTAGGATAGTGTTAGGGTTAGGGTTAGCATCAGCCCTAGGATAGTGTTAGGGTTAGGGTTAGTGTTAGCATCAGCCCTAGGATAGTGTTAGGGTTATGGTTAGGTTTAGCATCAGCCCTAGGATAGTGTTAGGGTAAGGGTTAGGTTTAGCATCAGGCCTAGGATAGTGTTAGGGTTACGGTTAGAATCAGCCCAAGGATAGTGTTAGGGTTAGGGTTAAGTTTTGCATCAGCCCTAGGATCGTGTTAGGGTTAGGGTTAGGGTTACCATCAGCCCTAGGATAGTGTTAGGGTTAGGGTTAGGGTTAGCATCAGCCCTAGGATAGTGTTAGGGTTAGGGTTAGGGTTAGCATCAGCCCTAGGATAGTGTTAGGTTTAGGGTTAGCATCAGCCCTAGGATAGTGTTAGGGTTAGGGTTAGGGTTAGCATCAGGCCTAGGATAGTGTTAGGGTTAGGGTTAGCATCAGCCCTAGGATAGTGTTAGGGTTAGGGTTAGGGTTAGCATCAGGCCTAGGATAGTGTCAGGGTTAGGGTTAGCATCAGCCCTAGGATAGTGTTAGGGTTAAGGTTAGGGTTAGCATCAGCCGTAGGATAGTGTTAGGGTTAGGGTTAGCCTCAGCCCTAAGATAGTGTTAGAGTTAGGGTTAGGGTAAGCATCAGCCCTAGGGTAGTGTTAGGGTTAGGGTTAGGGTTAGCATCCGCCCTAGGATAGTGTTAGGGTTAGGGTTAGGGTTAGCATCAGCCCTAGAATAGTGTTAGGGTTAGGGTAAACATAAACCCTAGGATAGTGTTAGGGTTAGGGTTAGGGTTATCATCAGGCCTAGGATAGTGTTAGGGTTATGGTTAGGGTTAGCATAAGTTCAAGGATAGTGTTAGGGTTAACGTTAGGGTTAGAATCAGCCCTAGGATAGTGTTAGGGTTAGGGTTAGGGTTAGCATCAGCCCTAGGATAGTGTTAGGGTTAGGGTTAACATAAACCCTAGGATAGTGTTAGGGTTAGGGTTAGGGTTAGCATCAGGCCTAGGATAGTGTTAGGGTTAGGGTTAGCATCAGCCCTAGGATAGTGTTAGGGTTAGGGTTAGGGTTATCATCAGGCCTATGATAGTGTTAGGGTTAGGGTTATCATCAGCCCTAGGATAGTGTTAGGGTTATTGTTAGGTTTAGCATCAGCCCTAGGATAGTTTTAGGGTAAGGGTTAGGATTAGCATCAGGCCTAGGATAGTGTTAGGGTTAGGGTTATCATCAGCCCTAGGATAGTGTTAGGGTTATTGTTAGGTTTAGCATCAGCCCTAGGATAGTTTTAGGGTAAGGGTTAGGGTTACCATCAGCCTTAGGATAGTGTTAGGGTTAGGGTTAGGGTTAGCATCAGCCCTACGATATTATTAGGGTTAGGGTTAGGGTTAGCACCAGCCCTAGGATAGTGTTAGGGTTAGGGTTAGGGTTAGCATCAGCCCTAGGATAGTGTTAGGGTTAGGGTTAGCATCATCCCTGGGATAATGTTAGGGTTAGGGTTAGGGTTAGCATCAGCCCTAGGATAGTGTTAGGGTTAGGGTTAGCATCAGCCCTAGGATAGTGTTAGGGTTAGGGTTAGGGTTAGCAACTGCCCTAGGATAGTGTTTGGGTTAGGGTTAGCATCAGCCCTAGGATAGTGTTAGGGTTAGGGTTAGGGTTAGCATCAGCCCTAGGATAGTGTTAGGGTTAGGGTTAGCATCAGCCCTAGGATAGTGTTAGGGTTAGGGTTAGGGTTAGCATCAGCCCTAGGATAGTGTTAGGGTGAGGGTTAGCATCAACCCTAGGATAGTTTTAGGGTTCGGGTTAGGGTTAGCGTCAGCCCTAGGTTAGTGTTAGGGTTAGGGTTAGCCTCAGCCCTAGGAGAGTGTTATTGTTAGGGATAGGGTTAGCATCAAGCCTAGGATAGTGTTAGGGTTAGGGTTAGGGTTAGCATCAGCCCTAGGATATTGTTAGGGTTAGGGTTAGGGTTAGCATCAGCCCTAGGATATTATTAGGGTTAGGGTTAGCATCAGCCCTAGGATAGTGTTAGGGTTAGGGTTAGCATCAGCCCTAGGATAGTGTTAGGGTTAGGGTTAGGGTTAGCATCAGCCCTAGGATAGTGTTAGGGTTAGGGTTAGCATCAGCCCTAGGATAGTGTTAGGGTTAGGGTTAGCATCAGCCCTAGGATATTGTTAGGGTAAGGGTTAGGGTTAGCATCAGCCCTAGGATAGTGTTAGGGTTATTGTTAGTGTTAGCATCAGCCCTAGGATATTATTAGGGTTAGGGTTAGCATCAGCCCTAGGATACTGTTAGGGTTAGACTTAGGGTTCTCACCAGGCTTAGGATAGTGTTAGTGTTAGGGTTACCATCAGCCTTAGGATAGTGTTAGGGTTAGGGTTAGGGTTAGCATCAGCCCTACGATATTATTAGGGTTAGGGTTAGGGTTAGCATCAGCCCTAGGATAGTGTTAGGTTTAGGGTTAGGGTTAGCATCAGCCCTAGGATAGTGTTAGGGTTAGGGTTAGCATCAGCCCTGGGATAATGTTAGGGTTAGGGTTAGGGTTAGCATCAGCCCTAGGATATTATTAGGGTTAGGGTTAGCATCAGCCCTAGGATAGTGTTAGGGTTAGGGTTAGCATCAGCCCTAGGATAGTGTTAGGGTTAGGGTTAGGGTTAGCATCAGCCCTAGGATAGTGTTAGGGTTAGGTTTAGCATCAGGCCTAGGATAGTGTTAGGGTTATGGTTAGCATCAGCCCTAGGATAATGTTAGGGTTAGGGTTAGGGTTAGCATCAGCCCTAGGATAGTGTTAGGGTTAGGGTTAGTGTTAGCATCAGCCCTAGGATATTATTAGGGTTAGGGTTAGCATCAGCCCTAGGATACTGTTAGGGTTAGAGTTAGGGTTATCACCAGGCTTAGGATAGTGTTAGTGTTAGGGTTACCATCAGCCTTAGGATAGTGTTAGGGTTAGGGTTAGGGTTAGCATTAGCCCTACGATATTATTAGGGTTAGGGTTAGGGTTAGCATCAGCCCTAGGATAGTGTTAGGGTTAGGGTTAGGGTTAGCATCAGCCCTAGGATAGTGTTAGGGTTAGGGTTAGCATCAGCCCTGGGATAATGTTAGGGTTAGGGTTAGGGTTAGCATCAGCCCTAGGATAGTGTTAGGGTTAGGGTTAGCATCAGCCCTAGGATAGTGTTAGGGTTAGGGTTAGGGTTAGCAACTGCCCTAGGATAGTGTTTGGGTTAGGGTTAGCATCAGCCCTAGGATAGTGTTAGGGTTAGGGTTAGGGTTAGCATCAGCCCTAGGATAGTGTTAGGGTTAGGGTTAGCATCAGCCCTAGGATAGTGTTAGGGTTAGGGTTAGGGTTAGCATCAGCCCTAGGATAGTGTTAGGGTAAGGGTTAGCATCAACCCTAGGATAGTTTTAGGGTTCGGGTTAGGGTTAGCGTCAGCCCTAGGTTAGTGTTAGGGTTAGGGTTAGCCTCAGCCCTAGGAGAGTGTTATGGTTAGGGATAGGGTTAGCATCAGGCCTAGGATAGTGTTAGGTTTAGGGTTAGGGTTAGCATCAGCCCTAGGATATTGTTAGGGTTAGGGTTAGGGTTAGCATCAGCCCTAGGATATTATTAGGGTTAGGGTTAGCATCAGCCCTAGGATAGTGTTAGGGTTAGGGTTAGCATCAGCCCTAGGATAGTGTTAGGGTTAGGGTTAGGGTTAGCATCAGCCCTAGGATAGTGTTAGGGTTAGGGTTAGCATCAGCCCTAGTATAGTGTTAGGGATAGGGTTAGGGTTAGCATCAGCCCTAGGATAGTGTTACGGTTAGGGTTAGGCTTAGCATCAGCCCTAGGATAGTGTTAGGGTTAGGGTTAACATAAACCCTAGGATAGTGTTAGGGTTAGGGTTAGGGTTATCATCAGGCCTAGGATAGTGTTAGGGTTAGGGTTAGGGTTAGCATCAGGTCAAGGACAGTGTTAGGGTTATGGTTAGGGTTAGCATCTGCCCTAGGATAGTGTTAGGGTTAGGGTTAGGGTTAGCATCAGCCCAAGGATAGTGTTAGGGTTAGGGTTAGCATCAGCCCTAGGATAGTGTTAGGGTTAGGGTTAGGGTTAGCATCAGGCCCAGGATAGTGTTAGGGTTAGGGTTAGGGTTAGCATCAGCCCTAGGATAGTGTTAGGGTTAGGGTTAGTGTTAGCTTCAGCCCTAGGATATTATTAGGGTTAGGGTTAGCATCAGCCCTAGGATACTGTTAGGGTTAGAGTTAGGGTTCTCACCAGGCTTAGGATAGTGTTAGTGTTAGGGTTACCATCAGCCTTAGATAGTGTTAGGGTTAGGGTTAGGGTTAGCATCAGCCCTACGATAATATTAGGGTTAGGGTTAGGGTTAGCATCAGCCCTAGGATAGTGTTAGGGTTAGGGTTAGGGTTAGCATCAGCCCTAGGATAGTGTTAGGGTTAGGGTTAGCATCAGCCCTCGGATAATGTTAGGGTTAGGGTTAGGGTTAGCATCAGCCCTAGGATAGTGTTAGGGTTAGGGTTAGCATCAGCCCTAGGATAGTGTTAGGGTTAGGGTTAGGGTTAGCAACTGCCCTAGGATAGTGTTTGGGTTAGGGTTAGCATCAGCCCTAGGATAGTGTTAGGGTTAGGGTTAGGGTTAGCATCAGCCCTAGGATAGTGTTAGGGTTAGGGTTAGCATCAGCCCTAGGATAGTGTTAGGGTTAGGGTTAGGGTTAGCATCAGCCCTAGGATAGTGTTAGGGTAAGGGTTAGCATCAACCCTAGGATAGTTTTAGGGTTCGGGTTAGGGTTAGCGTCAGCCCTAGGTTAGTGTTAGGGTTAGGGTTAGCATCAACCCTAGGATAGTGTTTGTGTTAGGGTTAGAGTTAGCCTCAGCCCTAGGAGAGTGTTAGGGTTATGGATAGGGTTAGCATCAGGCCTAGGATAGTGTGAAGGATAGGGTTAGGGTTAGCATCAGCCCTAGGATAGTGTTAGGGTTAGGGTTATCATCAGGCCTAGGATAGTGTTAGGGTTAGGGTTAGCATCAGCCCTAGGATAGTGTTAGCGTTAGGGTTAGGGTTAGCATCAGCCCTAGGATAGTGTTAGGGTTATTGGTAGGTTTAGCATTAGCCTTGGATAGGTTTATGGTAAGGGTTAGGGTTAGCATCAGGCCTAGGATAGTGTTAGGGTTACGGTTAGAATCAGCCCAAGGATAGTGTTAGGGTTAGGGTTAAGTTTTGCATCAGCCCTAGGATAGTGTTAGGGTTAGGGTTAGGGTTACCATCAGCCCTAGGATAGTGTTAGGGTTAGGGTTAGGGTTAGCATCAGCCCTAGGATAGTGTTAGGGTTAGGGTTAGCATCAGCCCTAGGATAGTGTTAGGGTTAGGGTTAGGGTTATCATCAGGCCTAGGATAGTGTTAGGGTTAGGGTTAGCATCAGCCCTAGGATAGTGTTAGGGTTAGGGTTAGGGTTAGCATCAGCCCTAGGATAGTGTTAGGGTTAGGGTTAGCATCAGCCCTAGGATAGTGTTAGGGTTAGGGTTAGTGTTAGCATCAGCCCTAGGATATTATTAGGGTTAGGGTTAGCATCAGCCCTAGGATACTGTTAGGGTTAGAGTTAGGGTTAGCACCAGGCTTAGGATAGTGTTAGTGTTAGGGTTACCATCAGCCTTAGGATAGTGTTATGGTTAGGGTTAGTGTTAGCATCAGCCGTAGGATAGTGTTAGGGTTAGGGTTAGCCTCAGCCCTAGGATAGTGTTAGCGTTAGAGTTAGGGTTAGCATCAGCCCTAGGATAGTGTTAGGCGTAGGGTGAGGGTTAGCATCAGCCCTAGGATAGTGTTAGTGTTAGGGTTAGCATCAGCCCTAGGATAGTGTTAGGGTTAGCGTTAGGGTTAGCATCAGACCTAGGATAGTATTAGGGTTAGGGTTAGGGTTAGCATCAGCCCTAGGATAGTGTTAGGGTTAGGGTTAGGGTTAGCAGCAGCCCTAGGATAGTGTTAGGGTTAGGGTTAGTATCAGCCCTGGGATAATGTTAGGGTTAGGGTTAGGGTTAGCATCAGCCCTAGGATAGTGTTAGGGTCACGGTTAGCATCAGCCCTAGGATAGTGTTAGGGTTAGGGTTAGGGTTACCATCAGCCCTAGGATAGTGTTAGGGTTAGGGTTAGCATCAGCCCTAGGATAGTGTTAGGGTTAGGGTTAGGGTTAGCATCAGCCCTAGGATAGTGTTAGGGTTAGGGTTAGCATCAGCCCTAGGATAGTGTTAGGGTTAGGGTTAGGGTTAGCATCAGCCCTAGGATAGTGTTCGGGTTAGGGTTAGCATCAACCCTAGGATAGTTTTAGGGTTAGGGTTAGGGTTAGCGTCAGCCCTAGGATAGTGTTAGGGTTAGGGTTAGCCTCAGCCCTAGGAGAGTGTTATGGTTAGGGATAGGGTTAGTATCAGGCCTAGGATAGTGTTAGGGTTAGGGTTAGGGTTAGCATCAGCCCTAGGATATTGTTAGGGTTAGGGTTAGGGTTACCATCAGCCCTAGGATATTATTAGTGTTAGGGTTAGCATCAGCCCTAGGATAGTGTTAGGGTTAGGGTTAGGGTTAGCATAAGCCCTAGTATAGTGTTAGGGTTAGGGTTAGCCTCAGCCCTAGGAGAGTGTTAGGGTTAGGGATAGGGTTAGCCTCAGGCCTAGTATAGTGAGAGGGTTAGGGTTAGGGTTAGCATCAGCCCTAGGATAGTGTTAGGGTTAGGGTTAGCATCAGGCCTAGGATAGTGTTAGGGTTAGGGTTAGCATCAGTACTAGGATAGTGTTAGGGTTAGGGTTAGGGTTAGCATCAGCCCTAGGATAGTGTTAGTGTTATGGATAGGTTTAGCATCAGCCCTAGGATAGTGTTAGGGTAAGGGTTAGGGTTAGCATCAGGCCTAGGATAGTGTTAGGGTTACGGTTAGAATCAGCCCAAGGATAGTGTTAGGGTTAGGGTTAAGTTTTGCATCAGCCCTAGGATAGTGATAGGGTTAGGGTTAGGGTTACCATCAGCCCGAGGATAGTGTTAGGGTTAGGGTTAGCATCAGCCCTAGGATAGTGTTAGGGTTAGGGTTAGGGTTATTTTCAGTCCTAGGATTTTGTTAGGGTTAGGGTTAGCATCAGCCCTAGGATAGTGTCAGGGTTAGTGTTAGGGTTAGCATCAGCCCTAGGATAGTGTTAGGGTTAGGGTTAGCATCAGCCCTAGGATAGTGTTAGGGTTAGGGTTAAGGTTAGCATCCGCCCTAGGATAGTGTTAGGGTTAGGGTTAGGGTTAGCATCCGCCCTAGGATAGTGTTAGGGTTAGGGTTAGGGTTAGCATCAGCCCTAGGATAGTGTTAGGGTTAGGGTTAACATAAACCCTAGGATAGTGTTAGGGTTAGGGTTAGGGTTATCATCAGGCCTAGGATAGTGTTAGGGTTAGGGTTAGGGTTAGCATAAGTTCAAGGATAGTGTTAGGGTTAGCGTTAGGGTTAGAATCAGCCCTAGGATAGTGTTAGGGTTAGGGTTAGGGTTAGGATCAGCCCTAGGATAGTGTTAGGGTTAGGGTTAACATAAACCCTAGGATAGTGTTAGGGTTAGGGTTAGGGTTAGCATGAGGCCTAGGATAGTTTTAGGGTTAGGGTTAGCATCAGCCCTAGGATAGTGTTAGGGTTAGGGTTAGGGTTAGCATCAGCCCTAGGATACTGTTAGGGTTAGGGTTAGTGTTAGCATCAGCCCAAGGATATTATTAGGGTTAGGGTTATCATCAGCCCTAGGATACTGTTAGGGTTAGAGTTAGGGTTCTCACCAGGCTTAGGATAGTGTTAGTGTTAGGGTTACCATCAGCCTTAGGATAGTGTTAGGGTTAGGGTTAGGGTTAGCATCAGCCCTAGGATATTATTAGGTTTAGGGTTAGGGTTAGCATCAGCCCTAGGATAGTGTTAGGGTTAGGGTTAGGGTTAGCATCAGCCCTAGGATAGTGTTAGGGTTTGGGTTAGCATCAGCCCCAGGATAGTGTGAGGGTTAGGGTTAGGGTTAGCATCAGCCCTAGGATAGTGTTAGGGTTAGGGTTAGCATCAGCCCTAGGATAGTGTTAGGGTTAGGGTTAGGGTTAGCATCTGCCCTAGGATAGTGTTAGGGTTAGGGTTAGCATCAGCCCTAGGATAGTGTTAGGGTTAGGGTTAGGGTTAGCATCAGCCCTAGGATAGTGTTAGGGTTAGGGTTAGCATCAGCCCTAGGATAGTGTTAGGGTTAGGGTTAGGGTTAGCATCAACCCTAGGATAGTGTTAGGGTTAGGGTTAGCATCAACCCTAGGATAGTTTTAGGGTTAGGGTTAGGGTTAGCGTCAGCCCTAGGTTAGTGTTAGGGTTAGGGTTATCCTCAGCCCTAGGAGAGTGTTATGGTTAGGGATAGGGTTAGCATCAGGCCTAGGATAGTGTTAGGGTTAGGGTTAGGGTTAGCGTCAGCCCTAGGATATTGTTAGGGTTAAGGTTAGGGTTAGCATCAGCCCTAGGATATTATTAGGGTTATGGTTAGCATCAGGCCTAGGATAGTGTTAGGGTTAGGGTTAGCATCAGCCCTAGGATAGTGTTAGGGTTAGGGCTAGGGTTAGCATCAGCCCTAGGGTAGTGTTAGGGTTAGGGTTAGCCTCAGCCCTAGGAGAGTGTTAGGGTTAGGGAGAGGGTTAGCATCAGGCCTAGGATAGTGTGAGGGTTAGGGTTAGGGTTAGCATCAGCCCTAGGATAGTGTTAGGGTTAGGGTTAGCATCAGGCCTAGGATAGTGTTAGGGTTAGGGTTAGGGTTAGCATCAGCCCTAGGATAGTGTCAGGGTTAGGGTTCGTGTTAGCATCAGCCCTAGGATATTATTAGGGTTAGGGTTAGCATCAGCCCTAGGATACTGTTAGGGTTAGAGTTAGGGTTCTCACCAGGCTTAGGATAGTGTTAGTGTTAGGGTTACCATCAGCCTTAGGATAGTGTTAGGGTTAGGGTTAGGGTTAGCATCAGCCCTAGGATATTATTAGGGTTAGGGTTAGGGTTAGCATCAGCCCTAGCATAGTGTTAGGGTTAGGGTTAGGGTTAGCATCAGCCCTAAGATAATGTTAGGGTTAGGGTTAGCATCAGCCCTGGGATAATGTTAGGGTTAGGGTTAGGGTTAGCATCAGCCCTAGGATAGTGTTAGGGTTAGGGTTAGGGTTAGCATCTGCCCTAGGATAGTGTTTGGGTTAGGGTTAGCATCAGCCCTAGGATAGTGTTAGCGTTAGGGTTATGGTTAGCATCAGCCCTAGGATAGTGTTAGGGTTAGGGTTAGCATCAGCCCTAGGATAGTGTTAGGGTTAGGGTTAGGGTTAGCATCAGCCCTAGGATAGTGTTAGGGTTAGGGTTAGCATCAACCCTAGGATAGTTTTAGGGTTAGGGTTAGGGTTAGCGTCAGCCCTAGGTTAGTGTTACGGTTAGGGTTAGCCTCAGCCCTAGGAGAGTGTTATGGTTAGGGATAGGGTTAGCATCAGGCCTAGGATAGTGTTAGGGTTAGGGTTAGGGTTAGAATCAGCCCTAGGATATTGTTAGGGTTAGGGTTAGGGTTACCATCAGCCCTAGGATATTATTAGGGTTAGGGTTAGCATCAGCCCTAGGATAGTGTTAGGGTTAGGTTTAGCATCAGCCCTAGGATAGTGTTAGGGTTAGGGTTAGGGTTAGCATCAGCCCTAGGATAGTGTTAGGGTTAGGGTTAGCATCAGCCCTAGGATAGTGTTAGGGTTAGGGTTAGGTTTAGCATCAGCCCTAGGATAGTGTTAGGGTTAGGGTTAGCATCAACCCTAGGATAGTATTAGGGTTAGGATTAGGGTTAGCGTCAGCCCTAGGATAGTGTTAGGGTTAGGGTTAGCCTCAGCCCTAGGAGAGTGTTATGGTTAGGGATAGGGTTAGCATAAGGCCTAGGATAGTGTTAGGGTTAGGGTTAGGGTTAGCATCAGCCCTAGGATAGTGTTAGGGTTATGGTTAGGGTTATCATCAGGCCTAGGATAGTGTTAGGGTTAGGGTTAGCATCAGCCCTAGGATAGTGTTAGGGTTAGGGTTAGGGTTAGCATCAGCCCTAGGATAGTGTTAGGGCTAGGGTTAGCATCAGCCCTAGGATAGTGTTAGTGTTAGGGTTAGGGTTAGAATCAGGCCTAGGATAGTGTTAGGGTTAGGGTTAGCATCAGCCCTAGGATAGTGTTAGGGTTAGGGTTAGGGTTAGCATCAGCCGTAGGATAGTGTTAGTATTAGGGTTAGCCTCAGCCCTAAGATAGTGTTAGAGTTAGGGTTAGGGTTAGCATGAGCCCTAGGATAGTGTTAGGGTTAGGGTTAGGGTTAGCATCCACCCTAGGATAGTGTTAGGTTTAGGGTTAGGGTTAGCATCAACCCTAGGATAGTGTTAGGGTTAGGGTTAACATAAACCCTAGGATAGTGTTAGGGTTTGGGTTAGGGTTATCATCAGGCCTAGGATAGTGTTAGGGTTAGGGTTAGGGTTAGCATCAGTTCAAGGATAGTGTTAGAGTTAGCGTTACGGTTAGCATCAGCCCTAGGATAGTGTTAGGGTTAGGGTTAACATAAACCCTAGGATAGTGTTAGGCTTAGGGTTAGGGTTATCATCAGGCCTATGATAGTGTTAGGGTTAGGGTTAGGGTTAGCATCAGTTCAAGGATAGTGTAAGGGTTAGCGTTAGGGTTAGCATCAGCCCTAGGATAGTGTTAGGGTTAGGGTTAGGGTTAGCATCAGCCCTAGGATAGTGTTAGGGTTAGGGTTAGCAACTGCCCTAGGATAGTGTTAGGGTTAGGGTTAGGGTTATCATCAGGCCTAGGATAGTGTTAGGGTTAGGGTTAGCCTCAGCCCTAAGATAGTGTTAGAGTTAGGGTTAGGGTTAGCATCAGCCCTAGGATAGTGTTAGGGTTAGGGTTAGGGTTAGCATCAGCACTAGGATAGTGTTAGTGTTAGTGTTAGCATCAGCCCTAGGATAGTGTTACGGTTAGGGTTAGGGTTAGCATCAGCCCTAGGATAGTGTTAGGGTTAGGGTTAACATAAACCGTTGGATAGTGTTAGGGTTAGGGTTAGGGTTAGCATCAGGTCAAGGACAGTGTTAGGGTTATGGTTAGGGTTAGCATCTGCCCTAGGATAGTGTTAGGGTTAGGGTTAGGGTTAGCATCAGCCCAAGGATAGTGTTAGGGTTAGGGTTAGCATCAGCCCTAGGATAGTGTTAGGGTTAGGGTTAGGGTTAGCATCAGGCCCAGGATCGTGTTACGGTTAGGGTTAGCATCAGCCCTAGGATAGTGTTAGGGTTAGGGTTAGGGTTAGCATCAGCCCTAGGATAGTGTTAGGGTTAGGGTTAGCATCAACCCTAGGATAGTGTTTGTTTTAGGGTTAGGGTTAGCATCAGCCCTAGGATAGTGTTAGGGTTAGAGTTAGCCTCAGCCCTAGGAGAGTGTTAGTGTTATGGATAGGGTTAGCATCAGGCCTATGATAGTGTGAGGGTTAGGGTTAGGGTTAGCATCAGCCCTAGGATAGTGTTAGGGTTAGGGTTAGCATCAGGCCTAGGATAGTGTTAGGGTTAGGGTTAGCATCACCCCTAGGATAGTGTTAAGGTTAGGGTTAGGGTGAGCATCAGGCCTAGGATAGTGTTAGGGTTACGGTTAGAATCAGCCCAAGGATAGTGTTATGGTTAGGGTTAAGTTTAGGATCAGCCCTAGGATAGTGTTAGGGTTAGGGTTAGGGTTACCATCAGCCCTAGGATATTGTTAGGGTTAGGGTTAGGTTTAGCATGAGCCCTAGGATAGTGTTAGGGTTAGGGTTAGCATCAGCCCTAGGATAGTGTTAGGGTTAGGGTTAGGGTTAGCATCAGGCCTAGGATAGTATCAGTGTTAGGGTTAGCATCAGCCCTAGGATAGTGTTAAGGTTAAGGTTAGGGTTAGCATCAGCCGTAGGATAGTGTTAGGGTTAGGGTTAGCCTCAGCCCTAAGATAGTGTTAGAGTTAGGGTTAGGGTTAGCATCAGCCCTAGGGTAGTGTTAGGGTTAGTGTTAGGGTTAGCATCCGCCCTAGGATAGTGTTAGGGTTAGGGTTAGGGTTAGCATCAGCCCTAGGATAGTGTTAGGGTTAGGGTTAACATAAACCCTAGGATAGTGTTAGGGTTAGGGTTAGGGTTATCAACAGGCCTAGGATAGTGTTAGGGTTAGGGTTAGGGGTAGCATAAGTTCAAGGATAGTGTTAGGGTTAGCGTTAGGGTTAGAATCAGCCCTAGGATAGTGTTAGGGTTAGGGTTAGGGTTAGCATCAGCCCTAGGACAGTGTTAGGGTTAGGGTTAACATAAACCCTAGGATAGTGTTAGGGTTAGGGTTAGGGTTAGCATCAGGCCTAGGATAGTGTTAGGGTTAGGGTTAGCATCAGCCCTAGGATAGTGTTAGGGTTAGGTTTAGGGTTATCATCAGGCCTATGATAGTGTTAGGGTTAGGGTTATCATCAGCCCTAGGATAGTGTTAGGGTTAGGGTTAGCGTCAGCCTTGGATAGTGTTAGGGTTATGGTTAGGTTTAGCATCAGCCCTAGGATAGTGTTAGGGTAAGGGTTAGGGTTAGCATCAGGCCTAGGATAGTGTTAGGGTTACGGTTAGAATCAGCCCAAGGATAGTGTTAGGGTTAGGGTTAAGTTTTGCATCAGCCCTAGGATAGTGTTAGGGTTAGGGTTAGGGTTACCATCAGCCCTAGGATAGTGTTAGGGTTAGGGTTAGGGTTAGCATCAGCCCTAGGATAGTGTTAGGGTTAGGGTTAGGGTTAGCATCAGCCCTAGGATAGTGTTAGGGTTAGGGTTAGCATCAGCCCTAGGATAGTGTTAGGATTAGGGTTAGGGTTATCATCAGGCCTAGGATAGTGTTAGGGTTAGGGTTAGCATCAGCCCTAGGATAGTGTTAGGGTTAGTGTTAGGGTTAGCATCAGCCCTAGGATACTGTTAGGGTTAAGGTTAGCATCAACCCTAGGATAGTTTTAGGGTTAGGGTTAGGGTTAGCGGCAGCCCTAGGATAGTTTTAGGGTTAGGGTTAGCCTCAGCCCTAGGAGAGTATTATGGTTAGGGATAGGGTTAGCATCAGGCCTAGGATAGTGTTAGGGTTAGGGTTAGGGTTAGCATCAGCCCTAGGATAGTGTTAGGGTTAGGGTTAACATAAAACCTAGGATAGTGTTAGGGTTTGGGTTAGGGTTATCATCAGGCCTAGGATAGTGTTAGGGTTAGGGTTAGGGTTAGCATCAGTTCAAGGATAGTGTTAGAGTTAGCGTTACGGTTAGCATCAGCCCTAGGATAGTGTTAGGGTTAGGGTTAACATAAACCCTAGGATAGTGTTAGGCTTAGGGTTAGGGTTATCATCAGGCCTATGATAGTGTTAGGGTTAGGGTTAGGGTTAGCATCAGTTCAAGGATAGTGTAAGGGTTAGCGTTAGGGTTAGCATCAGCCCTAGGATAGTGTTAGGGTTAGGGTTAGGGTTAGCATCAGCCCTAGGATAGTGTTAGGGTTAGGGTTAGCAACTGCCCTAGGATAGTGTTAGGCTTAGGGTTAGGGTTATCATCAGGCCTAGGATAGTGTTAGGGTTAGGGTTAGCCTCAGCCCTAAGATAGTGTTAGAGTTAGGGTTAGGGTTAGCATCAGCCCTAGGATAGTGTTAGGGTTAGGGTTAGGGTTAGCATCAGCACTAGGATAGTGTTAGTGTTAGTGTTAGCATCAGCCCTAGGATAGTGTTATGGTTAGGGTTAGGGTTAGCATCAGCCCTAGGATAGTGTTAGGGTTAGGGTTAACATAAACCGTTGGATAGTGTTAGGGTTAGGGTTAGGGTTAGCATCAGGTCAAGGACAGTGTTAGGGTTATGGTTAGGGTTAGCATCTGCCCTAGGATAGTGTTAGGGTTAGGGTTAGGGTTAGCATCAGCCCAAGGATAGTGTTAGGGTTAGGGTTAGCATCAGCCCTAGGATAGTGTTAGGGTTAGGGTTAGGGTTAGCATCAGGCCCAGGATCGTGTTACGGTTAGGGTTAGCATCAGCCCTAGGATAGTGTTAGGGTTAGGGTTAGGGTTAGCATCAGCCCTAGGATAGTGTTAGGGTTAGGGTTAGCATCAACCCTAGGATAGTGTTTGTTTTAGGGTTAGGGTTAGCATCAGCCCTAGGATAGTGTTAGGGTTAGAGTTAGCCTCAGCCCTAGGAGAGTGTTAGTGTTATGGATAGGGTTAGCATCAGGCCTATGATAGTGTGAGGGTTAGGGTTAGGGTTAGCATCAGCCCTAGGATAGTGTTAGGGTTAGGGTTAGCATCAGGCCTAGGATAGTGTTAGGGTTAGGGTTAGCATCACCCCTAGGATAGTGTTAAGGTTAGGGTTAGGGTGAGCATCAGGCCTAGGATAGTGTTAGGGTTACGGTTAGAATCAGCCCAAGGATAGTGTTATGGTTAGGGTTAAGTTTAGGATCAGCCCTAGGATAGTGTTAGGGTTAGGGTTAGGGTTACCATCAGCCCTAGGATAGTGTTAGGGTTAGGGTTAGGGTTAGCATCAGCCCTAGGATAGTGTTAGGGTTAGGGTTAGCATCAGCCCTAGGATAGTGTTAGGGTTAGGGTTAGGGTTAGCATCAGGCCTAGGATAGTATCAGGGTTAGGGTTAGCATCAGCCCTAGGATAGTGTTAAGGTTAAGGTTAGGGTTAGCATCAGCCGTAGGATAGTGTTAGGGTTAGGGTTAGCCTCAGCCCTAAGATAGTGTTAGAGTTAGGGTTAGGGTTAGCATCAGCCCTAGGGTAGTGTTAGGGTTAGGGTTAGGGTTAGCATCCGCCCTAGGATAGTGTTAGGGTTAGGGTTAGGGTTAGCATCAGCCCTAGGATAGTGTTAGGGTTAGGGTTAACATAAACCCTAGGATAGTGTTAGGGTTAGGGTTAGGGTTATCAACAGGCCTAGGATAGTGTTAGGGTTAGGGTTAGGGGTAGCATAAGTTCAAGGATAGTGTTAGGGTTAGCGTTAGGGTTAGAATCAGCCCTAGGATAGTGTTAGGGTTAGGGTTAGGGTTAGCATCAGCCCTAGGACAGTGTTAGGGTTAGGGTTAACATAAACCCTAGGATAGTGTTAGGGTTAGGGTTAGGGTTAGCATCAGGCCTAGGATAGTGTTAGGGTTAGGGTTAGCATCAGCCCTAGGTTAGTGTTAGGGTTAGGTTTAGGGTTATCATCAGGCCTATGATAGTGTTAGGGTTAGGGTTATCATCAGCCCTAGGATAGTGTTAGGGTTAGGGTTAGGTTTAGCATCAGCCCTAGGATAGTGTTAGGGTAAGGGTTAGGGTTAGCATCAGGCCTAGGATAGTGTTAGGGTTACGGTTAGAATCAGCCCAAGGATAGTGTTAGGGTTAGGGTTAAGTTTTGCATCAGCCCTAGGATAGTGTTAGGATTAGGGTTAGGGTTACCATCAGCCCTAGGATAGTGTTAGGGTTAGGGTTAGGGTTAGCATCAGCCCTAGGATAGTGTTAGGGTTAGGGTTAGGGTTAGCATCAGCCCTAGGATAGTGTTAGGGTTAGGGTTAGCATCAGCCCTAGGATAGTGTTAGGATTAGGGTTAGGGTTATCATCAGGCCTAGGATAGTGTTAGGGTTAGGGTTAGCATCAGCCCTAGGATAGTGTTAGGGTTAGTGTTAGGGTTAGCATCAGCCCTAGGATACTGTTAGGGTTAAGGTTAGCATCAACCCTAGGATAGTTTTAGGGTTAGGGTTAGGGTTAGCGGCAGCCCTAGGATAGTTTTAGGGTTAGGGTTAGCCTCAGCCCTAGGAGAGTATTATGGTTAGGGATAGGGTTAGCATCAGGCCTAGGATAGTGTTAGGGTTAGGGTTAGGGTTAGCATCAGCCCTAGGATAGTGTTAGGGTTAGGGTTAACATAAAACCTAGGATAGTGTTAGGGTTTGGGTTAGGGTTATCATCAGGCCTAGGATAGTGTTAGGGTTAGGGTTAGGGTTAGCATCAGTTCAAGGATAGTGTTAGAGTTAGCGTTACGGTTAGCATCAGCCCTAGGATAGTGTTAGGGTTAGGGTTAACATAAACCCTAGGATAGTGTTAGGCTTAGGGTTAGGGTTATCATCAGGCCTATGATAGTGTTAGGGTTAGGGTTAGGGTTAGCATCAGTTCAAGGATAGTGTAAGGGTTAGCGTTAGGGTTAGCATCAGCCCTAGGATAGTGTTAGGGTTAGGGTTAGGGTTAGCATCAGCCCTAGGATAGTGTTAGGGTTAGGGTTAGCAACTGCCCTAGGATAGTGTTAGGGTTAGGGTTAGGGTTATCATCAGGCCTAGGATAGTGTTAGGGTTAGGGTTAGCCTCAGCCCTAAGATAGTGTTAGAGTTAGGGTTAGGGTTAGCATCAGCCCTAGGATAGTGTTAGGGTTAGGGTTAGGGTTAGCATCAGCACTAGGATAGTGTTAGTGTTAGTGTTAGCATCAGCCCTAGGATAGTGTTACGGTTAGGGTTAGGGTTAGCATCAGCCCTAGGATAGTGTTAGGGTTAGGGTTAACATAAACCGTTGGATAGTGTTAGGGTTAGGGTTAGGGTTAGCATCAGGTCAAGGACAGTGTTAGGGTTATGGTTAGGGTTAGCATCTGCCCTAGGATAGTGTTAGGGTTAGGGTTAGGGTTAGCATCAGCCCAAGGATAGTGTTAGGGTTAGGGTTAGCATCAGCCCTAGGATAGTGTTAGGGTTAGGGTTAGGGTTAGCATCAGGCCCAGGATCGTGTTACGGTTAGGGTTAGCATCAGCCCTAGGATAGTGTTAGGGTTAGGGTTAGGGTTAGCATCAGCCCTAGGATAGTGTTAGGGTTAGGGTTAGCATCAACCCTAGGATAGTGTTTGTTTTAGGGTTAGGGTTAGCATCAGCCCTAGGATAGTGTTAGGGTTAGAGTTAGCCTCAGCCCTAGGAGAGTGTTAGTGTTATGGATAGGGTTAGCATCAGGCCTATGATAGTGTGAGGGTTAGGGTTAGGGTTAGCATCAGCCCTAGGATAGTGTTAGGGTTAGGGTTAGCATCAGGCCTAGGATAGTGTTAGGGTTAGGGTTAGCATCACCCCTAGGATAGTGTTAAGGTTAGGGTTAGGGTGAGCATCAGGCCTAGGATAGTGTTAGGGTTACGGTTAGAATCAGCCCAAGGATAGTGTTATGGTTAGGGTTAAGTTTAGGATCAGCCCTAGGATAGTGTTAGGGTTAGGGTTAGGGTTACCATCAGCCCTAGGATAGTGTTAGGGTTAGGGTTAGGATTAGCATCAGCCCTAGGATAGTGTTAGGGTTAGGGTTAGCATCAGCCCTAGGATAGTGTTAGGGTTAGGGTTAGGGTTAGCATCAGGCCTAGGATAGTATCAGGGTTAGGGTTAGCATCAGCCCTAGGATAGTGTTAAGGTTAAGGTTAGGGTTAGCATCAGCCGTAGGATAGTGTTAGGGTTAGGGTTAGCCTCAGCCCTAAGATAGTGTTAGAGTTAGGGTTAGGGTTAGCATCAGCCCTAGGGTAGTGTTAGGGTTAGGGTTAGGGTTAGCATCCGCCCTAGGATAGTGTTAGGGTTAGGGTTAGGGTTAGCATCAGCCCTAGGATAGTGTTAGGGTTAGGGTTAACATAAACCCTAGGATAGTGTTAGGGTTAGGGTTAGGGTTATCAACAGGCCTAGGATAGTGTTAGGGTTAGGGTTAGGGGTAGCATAAGTTCAAGGATAGTGTTAGGGTTAGCGTTAGGGTTAGAATCAGCCCTAGGATAGTGTTAGGGTTAGGGTTAGGGTTAGCATCAGCCCTAGGACAGTGTTAGGGTTAGGGTTAACATAAACCCTAGGATAGTGTTAGGGTTAGGGTTAGGGTTAGCATCAGGCCTAGGATAGTGTTAGGGTTAGGGTTAGCATCAGCCCTAGGTTAGTGTTAGGGTTAGGTTTAGGGTTATCATCAGGCCTATGATAGTGTTAGGGTTAGGGTTATCATCAGCCCTAGGATAGTGTTAGGGTTAGGGTTAGGTTTAGCATCAGCCCTAGGATAGTGTTAGGGTAAGGGTTAGGGTTAGCATCAGGCCTAGGATAGTGTTAGGGTTACGGTTAGAATCAGCCCAAGGATAGTGTTAGGGTTAGGGTTAAGTTTTGCATCAGCCCTAGGATAGTGTTAGGATTAGGGTTAGGGTTACCATCAGCCCTAGGATAGTGTTAGGGTTAGGGTTAGGGTTAGCATCAGCCCTAGGATAGTGTTAGGGTTAGGGTTAGGGTTAGCATCAGCCCTAGGATAGTGTTAGGGTTAGGGTTAGCATCAGCCCTAGGATAGTGTTAGGATTAGGGTTAGGGTTATCATCAGGCCTAGGATAGTGTTAGGGTTAGGGTTAGCATCAGCCCTAGGATAGTGTTAGGGTTAGTGTTAGGGTTAGCATCAGCCCTAGGATACTGTTAGGGTTAAGGTTAGCATCAACCCTAGGATAGTTTTAGGGTTAGGTTTAGGGTTAGCGGCAGCCCTAGGATAGTGTTAGGGTTAGGGTTAGCCTCAGCCCTAGGAGAGTATTATGGTTAGGGATAGGGTTAGCATCAGGCCTAGGATAGTGTTAGGGTTAGGGTTAGGGTTAGCATAAGCCCTAGGATAGTGTTAGGGTTAGGGTTAGCCTCAGCCCTAGGAGAGTGTTAGTGTTAGGGATAGGGTTAGCATCAGGCCTAGGATAGTGTGAGGGTTAGGGTTAGGGTTAGCATCAGCCCAAGGATAGTGTTAGGGTTAGTGTTAGCATCAGGCCTAGGATAGGTTAGGGTTAGGGTTAGCATCAGCCCTAGGATAGTGTTAGCGTTAGGGTTAGGGTTAGCATCAGCCCTAGGATAGTGTTAGGGTTATTGTTAGGTTTAGCATCAGCTCTAGGATAGTTTTAGGGTAAGGGTTAGGGTTAGCATCAGGCCTAGGATATTGTTAGGGTTAGGGTTAGGGTTAGCATCAGCCCTAGGATATTGTTAGGGTTAGGGTTAGGGTTAGCATCAGCGCTAGGATATTATTAGTTTTAGGGTTAGCATCAGCCCTAGGATAGTGTTAGGGTTAGGGTTACCATCAGCCCTAGGATAGTGTTAGGGTTAGGGTTAGGGTTAGCATCAGCCCTAGGATAGTGTTAGGGTTAGGGTTAGCATCAGCCCTAGGATAGTGTTAGGGTTAGGGTTAGGGTTATCATCAGGCCTAGGGTAGTGTTAGGGTTAGGGTTAGCATCAGCCCTAGGATAGTGTTAGGGTTAGGGTTAGGGTTAGCATCAGCCCTAGGATAGTGTTAGGGTTAGGGTTAGCATCAGCCCTAGATAGTGTTAGGGTTAGGGTTAGTGTTACCATCAGCCCTAGGATGTTATTAGGGTTAGGGTTAGCATCAGCCCTAGGATACTGTTAGGGTTAGAGTTAGGGTTAGCACCAGGCTTAGGATAGTGTTAGTGTTAGGGTTACCATCAGCCTTAGGATAGTGTTATGGTTAGGGTTAGTGTTAGCATCAGCCGTAGGATAGTGTTAGGGTTAGGGTTAGCCTCAGCCCTAGGATAGTGTTAGCGTTAGAGTTAGGGTTAGCATCAGCCCTAGGATAGTGTTAGGCGTAGGGTGAGGGTTAGCATCAGCCCTAGGATAGTGTTAGTGTTAGGGTTAGCATCAGCCCTAGGATAGTGTTAGGGTTAGCGTTAGGGTTAGCATCAGACCTAGGATAGTATTAGGGTTAGGGTTAGGGTTAGCATCAGCCCTAGGATAGTGTTAGGGTTAGGGTTAGGGTTAGCATCAGCCCTAGGATAGTGTTAGGGTTAGGGTTAGCATCAGCCCTGGGATAATGTTAGGGTTAGGGTTAGGGTTAGCATCAGCCCTAGGATAGTGTTAGGGTTAGGGTTAGGGTTAGCATCAGCCCTAGGATAGTGTTAGGGTTAGGGTTAGCATCAGCCCTAGGATAGTGTTAGGGTTAGGGTTAGGGTTAGCATCAGCCCTAGGATAGTGTTAGGGTTAGGGTTAGCATCAACCCTAGGATAGTTTTAGGGTTAGGGTTAGGGTTAGAGTCAGCCCTAGGATAGTGTTAGGGTTAGGGTTAGCCTCAGCCCTAGGAGAGTGTTATGGTTAGGGATAGGGTTAGCATCAGGCCTAGGATAGTGTTAGGGTTAGGGTTAGGGTTAGCATCAGCCCTAGGATATTGTTAGGGTTAGGGTTAGGGTTAGCATCAGCGCTAGGATATTATTAGTTTTAGGGTTAGCATCAGCCCTAGGATAGTGTTAGGGTTAGGGTTAGGGTTAGCATCAGCCCTAGGATAGTGTTAGGGTTAGGGTTAGCCTCAGCCCTAGGAGAGTGTTAGGGTTATGGATAGGGTTAGCCTCAGGCCTAGGATAGTGTGAGGGTTAGGGTTAGGGTTAGCATCAGCCCTAGGATAGTGTTAGTGTTAGGGTTAGCATCAGGCCTAGGATAGTGTTAGGGTTAGGGTTAGCATCAGCCCTAGGATAGTGTTAGGGTTAGGGTTAGGGTTAGCATCAGCCCTAGGATAGTGTTAGTGTTATGGTTAGGTTTAGCATCAGCCCTAGGATAGTGTTAGGGTAAGGGTTAGGGTTAGCATCAGGCCTAGGATAGTGTTAGGGTTACGGTTAGAATCAGCCCAAGGATAGTGTTAGGGTTAGGGTTAAGTTTTGCATCAGCCCTAGGATAGTTTTAGGGTAAGGGTTAGGGTTACCATCAGCCCTAGGATAGTGTTACGGTTAGGGTTAGCATCAGCCCTAGGATAGTGTTAGGGTTAGGGTTAGGGTTATTTTCAGGCCTAGGATTTTGTTAGGGTTAGGGTTAGCATCAGCCCTAGGATTGTGTTAGGGTTAGTGTTAGGGTTAGCATCAGCCCTAGGATAGTGTTAGGGTTAGGGTTAGCATCAGCCCTAGGATAGTGTTAGGGTTAGGGTTAGGGTTAGCATCAGGCCTAGAATAGTGTCAGGGTTAGGGTTAGCATCAGCCCTAGGATAGTGTTAGGGTTAAGGTTAGGGTTAGCATCAGCTGTAGGATAGTGTTAGGGTTAGGGTTAGCCTAAGCCCTAAGATAGTGTTAGAGTTAGGGTTAGGGTTAGCATCAGCCCTAGGGTAGTGTTAGGGTTAGGGTTAGGGTTAGCATCCGCCCTAGGATAGTGTTAGGGTTAGGGTTAGGGTTAGCATCAGCCCTAGGATAGTGTTATGGTTAGGGTTAACATAAACCCTAGGATAGTGTTAGGGTTAGGGTTAGGGTTATCATCAGGCCTAGGATAGTGTTAGGGTTAGGGTTAGGGTTTGCATCAGTTCAAGGATAGTGTTAGGGTTAGCGTTAGGGTTACCATCAGCCCTAGGATAGTGTTAGGGTTAGGGTTAACATAAACCCTAGCATAGTGTTAGGGTTAGGGTTAGGGTTATCATCAGGCCTATGATAGTGTTAGGGTTAGGGTTAGGGTTAGCATCAGTTCAAGGATAGTGTTAGGGTTAGCGTTAGGGTTAGCATCAGCCCTAGGATAGTGTTAGGGTTAGGGTTAGGGTTAGCATCAGCCCTAGGATAGTGTTAGGGTTAGGGTTAACTTAAACCCTAGGATAGTGTTAGGGTTAGGTTTAGGGTTAGCATCAGCCCTAGGATAGTGTTAGGGTTAGGGTTATCATCAGCCCTAGGATAGTGTTAGGGTTAGGGTTAGGGATAGCATCAGCCCTAGGATAGTGTTAGGGTTAGGGTTAGCATCAGCCCTAGGATAGTGTTAGGGTTAGGGTTAGGGTTAGCATCAGCCCTAGGATAGTGTTAGGGTTTGGGTTAGCATCAACCCTAGGATAGTTTTAGGGTTAGGGTTAGGGTTAGCGTCAGCCCTAGGATAGTGTTAGGGTTAGGGTTAGCGTCAGCCCTAGGAGAGTGTTATGGTTAGGGATAGGGTTATCATCAGGCCTAGGATAGTGTTAGGGTTAGGGTTAGGGTTAGCATCCGTTCAAGGATAGTGTTAGGGTTAGCGCTAGGGTTAGCATCAGCCCTAGGATAATGTTAGGGTTAGGGTTAACATAAACCCTAGGATATTGTTAGGGTTACGGTTAGGGTTATCATCAGGCCTATGATAGTGTTAGGGTTAGGGTAAGGGTTAGCATCAGTTCAAGGATAGTGTAAGGGTTAGCGTTAGCGTTAGCATCAGCCCTAGGATAGTGTTAGGGTTAGGGTTAGGGTTAGCATCAGCCCTAGGGTAGTGTTAGGGTTAGGGTTAGCAACTGCCCTAGGGTAGTGTTAGGGTTAGGGTTAGGGTTATCATCAGGCCTAGGATAGTGTTAGGGTTAGGGTTAGCCTCAGCACTAAGATAGTGTTAGAGTTAGGGTTAGGGTTAGCATCAGCGCTAGGGTAGTGTTAGGGTTAGGGTTAGGGTTAGCATCAGGCCTAGGATAGGGTTAGGGTAAGGGTTAGGGTTAGCATCAGCCCTAGGATAGTGTTAGGGCTAGGGTTAGCATCCGCCCTAGGATAGTGTTAGGTTTAGGGTTAGGGTTAGCATCAGCCCTAGGATAGTGTTAGGGTTAGGGTTAACATAAACCCTAGGATAGTGTTAGGGTTAGGGTTAGGGTTATCATCAGGCCTAGGATAGTGTTAGGGTTAGGGTTAGGGTTAGCATCAGTTCAAGGATAGTGTTAGGGTTAGCGTTAGGGTTACCATCAGCCCTAGGATAGTGTTAGGGTTAGGGTTAACATAAACCCTAGCATAGTGTTAGGGTTAGGGTTAGGGTTATCATCAGGCCTATGATAGTGTTAGGGTTAGGGTTAGGGTTAGCATCAGTTCAAGGATAGTGTTAGGGTTAGGGTTAGGGTTAGCATCAGGCCTAGGATAGTGTCAGGGTTAGGGTTAGCATCAGCCCTAGGATAGTGTTAAGGTTAAGGTTAGGGTTAGCATCAGCCGTAGGATAGTGTTAGGGTTAGGGTTAGCCTCAGCCCTAAGATAGTGTTAGAGTTAGGGTTAGGGTTAGCATCAGCCCTAGGGTAGTGTTAGGGTTAGGGTTAGGGTTAGCATCCGCCCTAGGATAGTGTTAGGGTTAGGGTTAGGGTTAGCATCAGCCCTAGGATAGTGTTAGTGTTAGGGTTAACATAAACCCTAGGATAGTGTTAGGGTTAGGGTTAGGGTTAGCATCAGCCCTAGGATAGTGTTAGGGTTAGGGTTAGCATCAGCCCTAGGATAGTGTTAGGGTTAGGGTTAGGGTTAGCATCAGCCCTAGGATAGTGTTAGGGTTAGGGTTAGCATCAGCCCTAGGATAGTGTTAGGGTTAGGGTTAGCATCAGCCCTAGGATAGTGTTAGGGTTAGGGTTAGGGTTAGCATCAGGCCTAGGATAGTGTTAGGGTTAGGGTTAGCATCAGCCCTAGGATAGTGTTAGGGTTAGGGTTAGGGTTAGCATCAGCCCTAGGATACTGTTAGGGTTAGGGTTAGTGTTAGCATCAGCCCTAGGATATTATTAGGGTTAGGGTTAGCATCAGCCCTAGGATACTGTTAGGGTTAGAGTCAGGGTTATCACCAGGCTTAGGATAGTGTTAGTGTTAGGGTTACCATCAGCCTTAGGATAGTGTTAGGGTTAGGGTTAGGGTTAGCATCAGCCCAAGGATATTATTAGGGTTAGGGTTTGGGTTAGCATCAGCCCCACGATAATGTTAGGGTTAGGGTTAGGGTTAGCATCAGCCCTAGGATAGTGTTAGGGTTAGGGTTAGCATCAGCCCTAGGATAGTGTTAGGGTTAGGGTTAGGGTTAGCATCTGCCCTAGGATAGTGTTAGGGTTAGGGTTAGCATCAGCCCTAGGATAGTGTTAGGGTTAGGGTTAGGGTTAGCATCAGCCCTAGGATAGTGTTAGGTTTAGGGTTAGCATCAGCCCTAGGATAGTGTTAGGGTTAGGGTTAGGGTTAGCATCAGCCCTAGGATAGTTTTAGGGTTAGGGTTAGGGTTAGCGTCAGCCCTAGGTTAGTGTTAGGGTTAGGGTTATCCTCAGCCCTAGGAGAGTGTTATGGTTAGGGATAGGGTTAGCATCAGGCCTAGGATAGTGTTAGGGTTAGGGTTAGGGTTAGCATCAGCCCTAGGATATTATTAGGGTTAGGGTTAGCATCAGCCCTAGGATAGTGTTAGGGTTAGGGTTAGCATCAGCCCTAGGATAGTGTTAGGGTTAGGGTTAGGGTTAGCATCAGCCCTAGGATAGTGTTAGGGTTAGGGTTAGCATCAGCCCTAGGGTAGTGTTAGGGTTAGGGTTAGGGTTAGCATCAGCCCTAGGATAGTGTTAGGGTTAGGGTTAGGGTTAGCATCAGCCCTAGGATAGTGTTAGGGTTAGGGTTAACATAAACCCTAGGATAGTGTTAGGGTTAGGGTTAGGGTTATCAACAGGCCTAGGATAGTGTTAGGGTTAGGGTTAGGGTTAGCATAAGTTCAAGGATAGTGTTAGGGTTAGCGTTAGGGTTAGAATCAGCCCTAGGATAGTGTTAGGGTTAGGGTTAGGGTTAGCATCAGCCCTTGGATAGTGTTAGGGTTAGGGTTAGCATCAGCCCTAGGATAGTGTTAGGGTTAGGTTTAGGGTTATCATCAGCCCTAGGATAGTGTTAGGGTTAGGGTTAGCATCAGCCCTAGGATAGTGTTAGGGTTAGGGTGAGGGTTAGCATCAGCCCTAGGATAGTGTTAGGGTTAGGGTTAGGGTTAGCATCAGCCCTAGGATAGTGTTAGGGTTAGGGTTAGCATCAGCCCTAGGATAGTGTTAGGGTTAGGGTTAGCATCAGCCCTAGGATAGTTTTAGGGTTAGGGTTAGGGTTAGCATCAGCCCTAGGATAGTGTTAGGGTTAGGGTTAGCATCAACCCTAGGATAGTGTTAGGGTTAGGGTTAGCCTCAGACCTAGGAGAGTGTTATGGTTAGGGATAGGGTTAGCATCAGGCCTAGGATAGTGTTAGGGTTAGGGTTAGGGTTAGCATCAGCCCTAGGATATTGTTAGGGTTAGGGTTAGGGTTAGCATCAGCCCTAGGATATTATTAGGGTTACGGTTAGCATCAGCCCTAGGATAGTGTTAGGGTTAGGGTTAGGGTAAGCACCAGGCCTAGGATAGTGGTAGTGTTAGGGTTAGCATCAGCCTTAGGATAGTGTTAGGGTTAGGGTTAGGGTTAGCATCAGCCCTAGGATAGTGTTAGGGTTAGGGTTAGCATCAGCCCTAGGATAGTGTTAGGGTTAGGGTTAGGGTTAGCATCAGCCCTAGGATAGTGTTAGGGCTAGGGTTAGCATCAGCCATAGGATAGTGTTAGGGTTAGGGTTAGGGTTAGCATCAGCCGTAGGATAGTGTTAGGGTTAGGGTTAGCCTCAGCCCTAAGATAGTGTTAGAGTTAGGGTTAGGGTTAGCATGAGCCCTAGGATAGTGTTAGGGTTAGGGTTAGGGTTAGCATCCGCCCTAGGATAGTGTTAGGTTTAGGGTTAGGGTTAGCATCAGCCCTAGGATAGTGTTAGGGTTAGGGTTAACATAAACCCTAGGATAGTGTTAGGGTTAGGGTTAGGGTTATCATCAGGCCTAGGATAGTGTTAGGGTTAGGGTTAGGGTTAGCATCAGTTCAAGGATAGTGTTAGGGTTAGCGTTAGGGTTACCATCAGCCCTAGGATAGTGTTAGGGTTAGGGTTAACATAAACCCTAGCATAGTGTTAGGGTTAGGGTTAGGGTTATCATCAGGCCTATGATAGTGTTAGGGTTAGGGTTAGGGTTAGCATCAGTTCAAGGATAGTGTTAGGGTTAGCGTTAGGGTTAGCATCAGCCCTAGGATAGTGTTAGGGTTAGGGTTAGGGTTAGCATCAGCCCTAGGATAGTGTTAGGCTTAGGGTTAGCATCAGCCCTAGGATAGTGTTAGGGTTAGGGTTAGGGTTATCATCAGGCCTAGGATAGTGTTAGTGTTAGGGTTAGCCTCAGCCCTAAGATAGTATTAGAGTTAGGGTTAGGGTTAGCATCAGCCCTAGGATAGTGTCAGGGTTAGGGTTAGGGTTAGCATCAGCCCTAGGATAGTGTTAGTGTTAGGGTTAGCATCAGCACTAGGATAGTGTTAGGGTTAGGGTTAACCTAAACCCTAGGATAGTGTTAGGGTTAGGGTTAAGGTTATCATCAGGCCTAGGATAGTGTTAGGGTTAGGGTTAGGGTTAGCATCAGTTCAAGGATAGTGTTAGGGTTATGGTTAGGGTTAGCATCTGCCCTAGGATAGTGTTAGGGTTAGGGTTAGGGTTAGCATCAGCCCTAGGATAGTGTTAGGGTTAGGGTTAGCATCAGCCCTAGGATAGTGTTAGGGTTAGGGTTAGGGTTAGCATCAGGCCTAGGATAGTGTCAGGGTTAGGGTTAGCATCATCCCTATTATAGTGTTAAGGTTAAGGTTAGGGTTAGCATCAGCCGTAGGATAGTGTTAGGGTTAGGGTTAGCCTCAGCCCTAAGATAGTGTTAGAGTTAGGGTTAGGGTTAGCATCAGCCCTAGGGTAGTGTTAGGGTTAGGGTTAGGGTTAGCATCCGCCCTAGGATAGTGTTAGGGTTAGGGTTAGGGTTAGCATCAGCCCTAGGATAGTGTTAGTGTTAGGGTTAACATAAACCCTAGGATAGTGTTAGGGTTAGGGTTAGGGTTAGCATCAGGCCTAGGATAGTGTTAGGGTTAGGGTTAGCATCAGCCCTAGGATAGTGTTAGTGTTAGGGTTAGGGTTATCATCAGGCCTATGATAGTGTTAGGGTTAGGGTTATCATCAGCCCTAGGATAGTGTTAGGGTTAGGGTTAGCATCAGCCCTAGGATAGTGTTAGGGTTAGGGTTAGGGTTAGCATCAGGCCTAGGATAGTGTTAGGGTTAGGGTTAGCATCAGCCCTAGGATAGTGTTAGGGTTAGGGTTAGGGTTAGCATCAGCCCTAGGATACTGTTAGGGTTAGGGTTAGTGTTAGCATCAGCCCTAGGATATTATTAGGGTTAGGGTTAGCATCAGCCCTAGGATACTGTTAGGGTTAGAGTCAGGGTTATCACCAGGCTTAGGATAGTGTTAGTGTTAGGGTTACCATCAGCCTTAGGATAGTGTTAGGGTTAGGGTTAGGGTTAGCATCAGCCCTAGGATATTATTAGGGTTAGGGTTTGGGTTAGCATCAGCCCCACGATAATGTTAGGGTTAGGGTTAGGGTTAGCATCAGCCCTAGGATAGTGTTAGGGTTAGGGTTAGCATCAGCCCTAGGATAGTGTTAGGGTTAGGGTTAGGGTTAGCATCTGCCCTAGGATAGTGTTAGGGTTAGGGTTAGCAACAGCCCTAGGATAGTGTTAGGGTTAGGGTTAGGGTTAGCATCAGCCCTAGGATAGTGTTAGGTTTAGGGTTAGCATCAGCCCTAGGATAGTGTTAGGGTTAGGGTTAGGGTTAGCATCAGCCCTAGGATAGTGTTAGGGTTAGGGTTAGTGTTAGCATCAGCCCTAGGATATTATTAGGGTTAGGGTTAGCATCAGCCCTAGGATACTGTTAGGGTTAGAGTTAGGGTTATCACCAGGCTTAGGATAGTGTTAGTGTTAGGGTTACCATCAGCCTTAGGATAGTGTTAGGGTTAGGGTTAGGGTTAGCATCAGCCCTACGATATTATTAGGGTTAGGGTTAGGGTTAGCATCAGCCCTAGGATAGTGTTAGGGTTAGGGTTAGGGTTAGCATCAGCCCTAGGATAGTGTTAGGGTTAGGGTTAGCATCAGCCCTGGGATAATGTTAGGGTTAGGGTTAGGGTTAGCATCAGCCCTAGGATAGTGTTAGGGTTAGGGTTAGCATCAGCCCTAGGATAGTGTTAGGGTTAGGGTTAGGGTTAGCAACTGCCCTGGGATAGTGTTTGGGTTAGGGTTAGCATCAGCCCTAGGATAGTGTTAGGGTTAGGGTTAGGGTTAGCATCAGCCCTAGGATAGTGTTAGGGTTAGGGTTAGCATCAGCCTTAGGATAGTGTTAGGGTTAGGGTTAGGGTTAGCATCAGCCCTAGGATAGTGTTAGAGTAAGGGTTAGCATCAACCCTAGGATAGTTTTAGGGTTCGGGTTAGGGTTAGCGTCAGCCCTAGGTTAGTGTTAGGGTTAGGGTTAGCCTCAGCCCTAGGAGAGTGTTATGGTTAGGGATAGGGTTAGCATCAGGCCTAGGATAGTGTTAGGTTTAGGGTTAGGGTTAGCATCAGCCCTAGGATATTGTTAGGGTTAGGGTTAGGGTTAGCATCAGCCCTAGGATATTATTAGGGTTAGGGTTAGCATCAGCCCTAGGATAGTGTTAGGGTTAGGGTTAGCATCAGCCCTAGGATAGTGTTAGGGTTAGGGTTAGGGTTAGCATCAGCCCTAGGATAGTGTTAGGGTTAGGGTTAGCATCAGCCCTAGTATAGTGTTAGGGATAGGGTTAGGGTTAGCATCAGCCCTAGGATAGTGTTACGGTTAGGGTTAGGCTTAGCATCAGCCCTAGGATAGTGTTAGGGTTAGGGTTAACATAAACCCTAGGATAGTGTTAGGGTTAGGGTTAGGGTTATCATCAGGCCTAGGATAGTGTTAGGGTTAGGGTTAGGGTTAGCATCAGGTCAAGGACAGTGTTAGGGTTATGGTTAGGGTTAGCATCTGCCCTAGGATAGTGTTAGGGTTAGGGTTAGGGTTAGCATCAGCCCAAGGATAGTG
This sequence comes from Lemur catta, assembly GCF_020740605.2. Taxonomy (NCBI): domain Eukaryota; kingdom Metazoa; phylum Chordata; class Mammalia; order Primates; family Lemuridae; genus Lemur; species Lemur catta. Next base: position 92,190,993 of record NC_059137.1, on the reverse strand, counting down.
TTAGGGTTAGGGTTAGCATCAGCCCTAGGATAGTGTTAGGGTTAGGGTTAGGGTTAGCATCAGGCCCAGGATAGTGTTAGGGTTAGGGTTAGGGTTAGCATCAGCCCTAGGATAGTGTTAGGGTTAGGGTTAGTGTTAGCTTCAGCCCTAGGATATTATTAGGGTTAGGGTTAGCATCAGCCCTAGGATACTGTTAGGGTTAGAGTTAGGGTTCTCACCAGGCTTAGGATAGTGTTAGTGTTAGGGTTACCATCAGCCTTAGATAGTGTTAGGGTTAGGGTTAGGGTTAGCATCAGCCCTACGATAATATTAGGGTTAGGGTTAGGGTTAGCATCAGCCCTAGGATAGTGTTAGGGTTAGGGTTAGGGTTAGCATCAGCCCTAGGATAGTGTTAGGGTTAGGGTTAGCATCAGCCCTCGGATAATGTTAGGGTTAGGGTTAGGGTTAGCATCAGCCCTAGGATAGTGTTAGGGTTAGGGTTAGCATCAGCCCTAGGATAGTGTTAGGGTTAGGGTTAGGGTTAGCAACTGCCCTAGGATAGTGTTTGGGTTAGGGTTAGCATCAGCCCTAGGATAGTGTTAGGGTTAGGGTTAGGGTTAGCATCAGCCCTAGGATAGTGTTAGGGTTAGGGTTAGCATCAGCCCTAGGATAGTGTTAGGGTTAGGGTTAGGGTTAGCATCAGCCCTAGGATAGTGTTAGGGTAAGGGTTAGCATCAACCCTAGGATAGTTTTAGGGTTCGGGTTAGGGTTAGCGTCAGCCCTAGGTTAGTGTTAGGGTTAGGGTTAGCATCAACCCTAGGATAGTGTTTGTGTTAGGGTTAGAGTTAGCCTCAGCCCTAGGAGAGTGTTAGGGTTATGGATAGGGTTAGCATCAGGCCTAGGATAGTGTGAAGGATAGGGTTAGGGTTAGCATCAGCCCTAGGATAGTGTTAGGGTTAGGGTTAGCATCAGGCCTAGGATAGTGTTAGGGTTAGGGTTAGCATCAGCCCTAGGATAGTGTTAGCGTTAGGGTTAGGGTTAGCATCAGCCCTAGGATAGTGTTAGGGTTATTGGTAGGTTTAGCATTAGCCTTGGATAGGTTTATGGTAAGGGTTAGGGTTAGCATCAGGCCTAGGATAGTGTTAGGGTTACGGTTAGAATCAGCCCAAGGATAGTGTTAGGGTTAGGGTTAAGTTTTGCATCAGCCCTAGGATAGTGTTAGGGTTAGGGTTAGGGTTACCATCAGCCCTAGGATAGTGTTAGGGTTAGGGTTAGGGTTAGCATCAGCCCTAGGATAGTGTTAGGGTTAGGGTTAGCATCAGCCCTAGGATAGTGTTAGGGTTAGGGTTAGGGTTATCATCAGGCCTAGGATAGTGTTAGGGTTAGGGTTAGCATCAGCCCTAGGATAGTGTTAGGGTTAGGGTTAGGGTTAGCATCAGCCCTAGGATAGTGTTAGGGTTAGGGTTAGCATCAGCCCTAGGATAGTGTTAGGGTTAGGGTTAGTGTTAGCATCAGCCCTAGGATATTATTAGGGTTAGGGTTAGCATCAGCCCTAGGATACTGTTAGGGTTAGAGTTAGGGTTAGCACCAGGCTTAGGATAGTGTTAGTGTTAGGGTTACCATCAGCCTTAGGATAGTGTTATGGTTAGGGTTAGTGTTAGCATCAGCCGTAGGATAGTGTTAGGGTTAGGGTTAGCCTCAGCCCTAGGATAGTGTTAGCGTTAGAGTTAGGGTTAGCATCAGCCCTAGGATAGTGTTAGGCGTAGGGTGAGGGTTAGCATCAGCCCTAGGATAGTGTTAGTGTTAGGGTTAGCATCAGCCCTAGGATAGTGTTAGGGTTAGCGTTAGGGTTAGCATCAGACCTAGGATAGTATTAGGGTTAGGGTTAGGGTTAGCATCAGCCCTAGGATAGTGTTAGGGTTAGGGTTAGGGTTAGCAGCAGCCCTAGGATAGTGTTAGGGTTAGGGTTAGTATCAGCCCTGGGATAATGTTAGGGTTAGGGTTAGGGTTAGCATCAGCCCTAGGATAGTGTTAGGGTCACGGTTAGCATCAGCCCTAGGATAGTGTTAGGGTTAGGGTTAGGGTTACCATCAGCCCTAGGATAGTGTTAGGGTTAGGGTTAGCATCAGCCCTAGGATAGTGTTAGGGTTAGGGTTAGGGTTAGCATCAGCCCTAGGATAGTGTTAGGGTTAGGGTTAGCATCAGCCCTAGGATAGTGTTAGGGTTAGGGTTAGGGTTAGCATCAGCCCTAGGATAGTGTTCGGGTTAGGGTTAGCATCAACCCTAGGATAGTTTTAGGGTTAGGGTTAGGGTTAGCGTCAGCCCTAGGATAGTGTTAGGGTTAGGGTTAGCCTCAGCCCTAGGAGAGTGTTATGGTTAGGGATAGGGTTAGTATCAGGCCTAGGATAGTGTTAGGGTTAGGGTTAGGGTTAGCATCAGCCCTAGGATATTGTTAGGGTTAGGGTTAGGGTTACCATCAGCCCTAGGATATTATTAGTGTTAGGGTTAGCATCAGCCCTAGGATAGTGTTAGGGTTAGGGTTAGGGTTAGCATAAGCCCTAGTATAGTGTTAGGGTTAGGGTTAGCCTCAGCCCTAGGAGAGTGTTAGGGTTAGGGATAGGGTTAGCCTCAGGCCTAGTATAGTGAGAGGGTTAGGGTTAGGGTTAGCATCAGCCCTAGGATAGTGTTAGGGTTAGGGTTAGCATCAGGCCTAGGATAGTGTTAGGGTTAGGGTTAGCATCAGTACTAGGATAGTGTTAGGGTTAGGGTTAGGGTTAGCATCAGCCCTAGGATAGTGTTAGTGTTATGGATAGGTTTAGCATCAGCCCTAGGATAGTGTTAGGGTAAGGGTTAGGGTTAGCATCAGGCCTAGGATAGTGTTAGGGTTACGGTTAGAATCAGCCCAAGGATAGTGTTAGGGTTAGGGTTAAGTTTTGCATCAGCCCTAGGATAGTGATAGGGTTAGGGTTAGGGTTACCATCAGCCCGAGGATAGTGTTAGGGTTAGGGTTAGCATCAGCCCTAGGATAGTGTTAGGGTTAGGGTTAGGGTTATTTTCAGGCCTAGGATTTTGTTAGGGTTAGGGTTAGCATCAGCCCTAGGATAGTGTCAGGGTTAGTGTTAGGGTTAGCATCAGCCCTAGGATAGTGTTAGGGTTAGGGTTAGCATCAGCCCTAGGATAGTGTTAGGGTTAGGGTTAAGGTTAGCATCCGCCCTAGGATAGTGTTAGGGTTAGGGTTAGGGTTAGCATCCGCCCTAGGATAGTGTTAGGGTTAGGGTTAGGGTTAGCATCAGCCCTAGGATAGTGTTAGGGTTAGGGTTAACATAAACCCTAGGATAGTGTTAGGGTTAGGGTTAGGGTTATCATCAGGCCTAGGATAGTGTTAGGGTTAGGGTTAGGGTTAGCATAAGTTCAAGGATAGTGTTAGGGTTAGCGTTAGGGTTAGAATCAGCCCTAGGATAGTGTTAGGGTTAGGGTTAGGGTTAGGATCAGCCCTAGGATAGTGTTAGGGTTAGGGTTAACATAAACCCTAGGATAGTGTTAGGGTTAGGGTTAGGGTTAGCATGAGGCCTAGGATAGTTTTAGGGTTAGGGTTAGCATCAGCCCTAGGATAGTGTTAGGGTTAGGGTTAGGGTTAGCATCAGCCCTAGGATACTGTTAGGGTTAGGGTTAGTGTTAGCATCAGCCCAAGGATATTATTAGGGTTAGGGTTATCATCAGCCCTAGGATACTGTTAGGGTTAGAGTTAGGGTTCTCACCAGGCTTAGGATAGTGTTAGTGTTAGGGTTACCATCAGCCTTAGGATAGTGTTAGGGTTAGGGTTAGGGTTAGCATCAGCCCTAGGATATTATTAGGTTTAGGGTTAGGGTTAGCATCAGCCCTAGGATAGTGTTAGGGTTAGGGTTAGGGTTAGCATCAGCCCTAGGATAGTGTTAGGGTTTGGGTTAGCATCAGCCCCAGGATAGTGTGAGGGTTAGGGTTAGGGTTAGCATCAGCCCTAGGATAGTGTTAGGGTTAGGGTTAGCATCAGCCCTAGGATAGTGTTAGGGTTAGGGTTAGGGTTAGCATCTGCCCTAGGATAGTGTTAGGGTTAGGGTTAGCATCAGCCCTAGGATAGTGTTAGGGTTAGGGTTAGGGTTAGCATCAGCCCTAGGATAGTGTTAGGGTTAGGGTTAGCATCAGCCCTAGGATAGTGTTAGGGTTAGGGTTAGGGTTAGCATCAGCCCTAGGATAGTGTTAGGGTTAGGGTTAGCATCAACCCTAGGATAGTTTTAGGGTTAGGGTTAGGGTTAGCGTCAGCCCTAGGTTAGTGTTAGGGTTAGGGTTATCCTCAGCCCTAGGAGAGTGTTATGGTTAGGGATAGGGTTAGCATCAGGCCTAGGATAGTGTTAGGGTTAGGGTTAGGGTTAGCGTCAGCCCTAGGATATTGTTAGGGTTAAGGTTAGGGTTAGCATCAGCCCTAGGATATTATTAGGGTTATGGTTAGCATCAGGCCTAGGATAGTGTTAGGGTTAGGGTTAGCATCAGCCCTAGGATAGTGTTAGGGTTAGGGCTAGGGTTAGCATCAGCCCTAGGGTAGTGTTAGGGTTAGGGTTAGCCTCAGCCCTAGGAGAGTGTTAGGGTTAGGGAGAGGGTTAGCATCAGGCCTAGGATAGTGTGAGGGTTAGGGTTAGGGTTAGCATCAGCCCTAGGATAGTGTTAGGGTTAGGGTTAGCATCAGGCCTAGGATAGTGTTAGGGTTAGGGTTAGGGTTAGCATCAGCCCTAGGATAGTGTCAGGGTTAGGGTTCGTGTTAGCATCAGCCCTAGGATATTATTAGGGTTAGGGTTAGCATCAGCCCTAGGATACTGTTAGGGTTAGAGTTAGGGTTCTCACCAGGCTTAGGATAGTGTTAGTGTTAGGGTTACCATCAGCCTTAGGATAGTGTTAGGGTTAGGGTTAGGGTTAGCATCAGCCCTAGGATATTATTAGGGTTAGGGTTAGGGTTAGCATCAGCCCTAGCATAGTGTTAGGGTTAGGGTTAGGGTTAGCATCAGCCCTAAGATAATGTTAGGGTTAGGGTTAGCATCAGCCCTGGGATAATGTTAGGGTTAGGGTTAGGGTTAGCATCAGCCCTAGGATAGTGTTAGGGTTAGGGTTAGGGTTAGCATCTGCCCTAGGATAGTGTTTGGGTTAGGGTTAGCATCAGCCCTAGGATAGTGTTAGCGTTAGGGTTATGGTTAGCATCAGCCCTAGGATAGTGTTAGGGTTAGGGTTAGCATCAGCCCTAGGATAGTGTTAGGGTTAGGGTTAGGGTTAGCATCAGCCCTAGGATAGTGTTAGGGTTAGGGTTAGCATCAACCCTAGGATAGTTTTAGGGTTAGGGTTAGGGTTAGCGTCAGCCCTAGGTTAGTGTTACGGTTAGGGTTAGCCTCAGCCCTAGGAGAGTGTTATGGTTAGGGATAGGGTTAGCATCAGGCCTAGGATAGTGTTAGGGTTAGGGTTAGGGTTAGAATCAGCCCTAGGATATTGTTAGGGTTAGGGTTAGGGTTACCATCAGCCCTAGGATATTATTAGGGTTAGGGTTAGCATCAGCCCTAGGATAGTGTTAGGGTTAGGTTTAGCATCAGCCCTAGGATAGTGTTAGGGTTAGGGTTAGGGTTAGCATCAGCCCTAGGATAGTGTTAGGGTTAGGGTTAGCATCAGCCCTAGGATAGTGTTAGGGTTAGGGTTAGGTTTAGCATCAGCCCTAGCATAGTGTTAGGGTTAGGGTTAGCATCAACCCTAGGATAGTATTAGGGTTAGGATTAGGGTTAGCGTCAGCCCTAGGATAGTGTTAGGGTTAGGGTTAGCCTCAGCCCTAGGAGAGTGTTATGGTTAGGGATAGGGTTAGCATAAGGCCTAGGATAGTGTTAGGGTTAGGGTTAGGGTTAGCATCAGCCCTAGGATAGTGTTAGGGTTATGGTTAGGGTTATCATCAGTCCTAGGATAGTGTTAGGGTTAGGGTTAGCATCAGCCCTAGGATAGTGTTAGGGTTAGGGTTAGGGTTAGCATCAGCCCTAGGATAGTGTTAGGGCTAGGGTTAGCATCAGCCCTAGGATAGTGTTAGTGTTAGGGTTAGGGTTAGAATCAGGCCTAGGATAGTGTTAGGGTTAGGGTTAGCATCAGCCCTAGGATAGTGTTAGGGTTAGGGTTAGGGTTAGCATCAGCCGTAGGATAGTGTTAGTATTAGGGTTAGCCTCAGCCCTAAGATAGTGTTAGAGTTAGGGTTAGGGTTAGCATGAGCCCTAGGATAGTGTTAGGGTTAGGGTTAGGGTTAGCATCCACCCTAGGATAGTGTTAGGTTTAGGGTTAGGGTTAGCATCAACCCTAGGATAGTGTTAGGGTTAGGGTTAACATAAACCCTAGGATAGTGTTAGGGTTTGGGTTAGGGTTATCATCAGGCCTAGGATAGTGTTAGGGTTAGGGTTAGGGTTAGCATCAGTTCAAGGATAGTGTTAGAGTTAGCGTTACGGTTAGCATCAGCCCTAGGATAGTGTTAGGGTTAGGGTTAACATAAACCCTAGGATAGTGTTAGGCTTAGGGTTAGGGTTATCATCAGGCCTATGATAGTGTTAGGGTTAGGGTTAGGGTTAGCATCAGTTCAAGGATAGTGTAAGGGTTAGCGTTAGGGTTAGCATCAGCCCTAGGATAGTGTTAGGGTTAGGGTTAGGGTTAGCATCAGCCCTAGGATAGTGTTAGGGTTAGGGTTAGCAACTGCCCTAGGATAGTGTTAGGGTTAGGGTTAGGGTTATCATCAGGCCTAGGATAGTGTTAGGGTTAGGGTTAGCCTCAGCCCTAAGATAGTGTTAGAGTTAGGGTTAGGGTTAGCATCAGCCCTAGGATAGTGTTAGGGTTAGGGTTAGGGTTAGCATCAGCACTAGGATAGTGTTAGTGTTAGTGTTAGCATCAGCCCTAGGATAGTGTTACGGTTAGGGTTAGGGTTAGCATCAGCCCTAGGATAGTGTTAGGGTTAGGGTTAACATAAACCGTTGGATAGTGTTAGGGTTAGGGTTAGGGTTAGCATCAGGTCAAGGACAGTGTTAGGGTTATGGTTAGGGTTAGCATCTGCCCTAGGATAGTGTTAGGGTTAGGGTTAGGGTTAGCATCAGCCCAAGGATAGTGTTAGGGTTAGGGTTAGCATCAGCCCTAGGATAGTGTTAGGGTTAGGGTTAGGGTTAGCATCAGGCCCAGGATCGTGTTACGGTTAGGGTTAGCATCAGCCCTAGGATAGTGTTAGGGTTAGGGTTAGGGTTAGCATCAGCCCTAGGATAGTGTTAGGGTTAGGGTTAGCATCAACCCTAGGATAGTGTTTGTTTTAGGGTTAGGGTTAGCATCAGCCCTAGGATAGTGTTAGGGTTAGAGTTAGCCTCAGCCCTAGGAGAGTGTTAGTGTTATGGATAGGGTTAGCATCAGGCCTATGATAGTGTGAGGGTTAGGGTTAGGGTTAGCATCAGCCCTAGGATAGTGTTAGGGTTAGGGTTAGCATCAGGCCTAGGATAGTGTTAGGGTTAGGGTTAGCATCACCCCTAGGATAGTGTTAAGGTTAGGGTTAGGGTGAGCATCAGGCCTAGGATAGTGTTAGGGTTACGGTTAGAATCAGCCCAAGGATAGTGTTATGGTTAGGGTTAAGTTTAGGATCAGCCCTAGGATAGTGTTAGGGTTAGGGTTAGGGTTACCATCAGCCCTAGGATATTGTTAGGGTTAGGGTTAGGTTTAGCATGAGCCCTAGGATAGTGTTAGGGTTAGGGTTAGCATCAGCCCTAGGATAGTGTTAGGGTTAGGGTTAGGGTTAGCATCAGGCCTAGGATAGTATCAGTGTTAGGGTTAGCATCAGCCCTAGGATAGTGTTAAGGTTAAGGTTAGGGTTAGCATCAGCCGTAGGATAGTGTTAGGGTTAGGGTTAGCCTCAGCCCTAAGATAGTGTTAGAGTTAGGGTTAGGGTTAGCATCAGCCCTAGGGTAGTGTTAGGGTTAGTGTTAGGGTTAGCATCCGCCCTAGGATAGTGTTAGGGTTAGGGTTAGGGTTAGCATCAGCCCTAGGATAGTGTTAGGGTTAGGGTTAACATAAACCCTAGGATAGTGTTAGGGTTAGGGTTAGGGTTATCAACAGGCCTAGGATAGTGTTAGGGTTAGGGTTAGGGGTAGCATAAGTTCAAGGATAGTGTTAGGGTTAGCGTTAGGGTTAGAATCAGCCCTAGGATAGTGTTAGGGTTAGGGTTAGGGTTAGCATCAGCCCTAGGACAGTGTTAGGGTTAGGGTTAACATAAACCCTAGGATAGTGTTAGGGTTAGGGTTAGGGTTAGCATCAGGCCTAGGATAGTGTTAGGGTTAGGGTTAGCATCAGCCCTAGGATAGTGTTAGGGTTAGGTTTAGGGTTATCATCAGGCCTATGATAGTGTTAGGGTTAGGGTTATCATCAGCCCTAGGATAGTGTTAGGGTTAGGGTTAGCGTCAGCCCTAGGATAGTGTTAGGGTTATGGTTAGGTTTAGCATCAGCCCTAGGATAGTGTTAGGGTAAGGGTTAGGGTTAGCATCAGGCCTAGGATAGTGTTAGGGTTACGGTTAGAATCAGCCCAAGGATAGTGTTAGGGTTAGGGTTAAGTTTTGCATCAGCCCTAGGATAGTGTTAGGGTTAGGGTTAGGGTTACCATCAGCCCTAGGATAGTGTTAGGGTTAGGGTTAGGGTTAGCATCAGCCCTAGGATAGTGTTAGGGTTAGGGTTAGGGTTAGCATCAGCCCTAGGATAGTGTTAGGGTTAGGGTTAGCATCAGCCCTAGGATAGTGTTAGGATTAGGGTTAGGGTTATCATCAGGCCTAGGATAGTGTTAGGGTTAGGGTTAGCATCAGCCCTAGGATAGTGTTAGGGTTAGTGTTAGGGTTAGCATCAGCCCTAGGATACTGTTAGGGTTAAGGTTAGCATCAACCCTAGGATAGTTTTAGGGTTAGGGTTAGGGTTAGCGGCAGCCCTAGGATAGTTTTAGGGTTAGGGTTAGCCTCAGCCCTAGGAGAGTATTATGGTTAGGGATAGGGTTAGCATCAGGCCTAGGATAGTGTTAGGGTTAGGGTTAGGGTTAGCATCAGCCCTAGGATAGTGTTAGGGTTAGGGTTAACATAAAACCTAGGATAGTGTTAGGGTTTGGGTTAGGGTTATCATCAGGCCTAGGATAGTGTTAGGGTTAGGGTTAGGGTTAGCATCAGTTCAAGGATAGTGTTAGAGTTAGCGTTACGGTTAGCATCAGCCCTAGGATAGTGTTAGGGTTAGGGTTAACATAAACCCTAGGATAGTGTTAGGCTTAGGGTTAGGGTTATCATCAGGCCTATGATAGTGTTAGGGTTAGGGTTAGGGTTAGCATCAGTTCAAGGATAGTGTAAGGGTTAGCGTTAGGGTTAGCATCAGCCCTAGGATAGTGTTAGGGTTAGGGTTAGGGTTAGCATCAGCCCTAGGATAGTGTTAGGGTTAGGGTTAGCAACTGCCCTAGGATAGTGTTAGGCTTAGGGTTAGGGTTATCATCAGGCCTAGGATAGTGTTAGGGTTAGGGTTAGCCTCAGCCCTAAGATAGTGTTAGAGTTAGGGTTAGGGTTAGCATCAGCCCTAGGATAGTGTTAGGGTTAGGGTTAGGGTTAGCATCAGCACTAGGATAGTGTTAGTGTTAGTGTTAGCATCAGCCCTAGGATAGTGTTATGGTTAGGGTTAGGGTTAGCATCAGCCCTAGGATAGTGTTAGGGTTAGGGTTAACATAAACCGTTGGATAGTGTTAGGGTTAGGGTTAGGGTTAGCATCAGGTCAAGGACAGTGTTAGGGTTATGGTTAGGGTTAGCATCTGCCCTAGGATAGTGTTAGGGTTAGGGTTAGGGTTAGCATCAGCCCAAGGATAGTGTTAGGGTTAGGGTTAGCATCAGCCCTAGGATAGTGTTAGGGTTAGGGTTAGGGTTAGCATCAGGCCCAGGATCGTGTTACGGTTAGGGTTAGCATCAGCCCTAGGATAGTGTTAGGGTTAGGGTTAGGGTTAGCATCAGCCCTAGGATAGTGTTAGGGTTAGGGTTAGCATCAACCCTAGGATAGTGTTTGTTTTAGGGTTAGGGTTAGCATCAGCCCTAGGATAGTGTTAGGGTTAGAGTTAGCCTCAGCCCTAGGAGAGTGTTAGTGTTATGGATAGGGTTAGCATCAGGCCTATGATAGTGTGAGGGTTAGGGTTAGGGTTAGCATCAGCCCTAGGATAGTGTTAGGGTTAGGGTTAGCATCAGGCCTAGGATAGTGTTAGGGTTAGGGTTAGCATCACCCCTAGGATAGTGTTAAGGTTAGGGTTAGGGTGAGCATCAGGCCTAGGATAGTGTTAGGGTTACGGTTAGAATCAGCCCAAGGATAGTGTTATGGTTAGGGTTAAGTTTAGGATCAGCCCTAGGATAGTGTTAGGGTTAGGGTTAGGGTTACCATCAGCCCTAGGATAGTGTTAGGGTTAGGGTTAGGGTTAGCATCAGCCCTAGGATAGTGTTAGGGTTAGGGTTAGCATCAGCCCTAGGATAGTGTTAGGGTTAGGGTTAGGGTTAGCATCAGGCCTAGGATAGTATCAGGGTTAGGGTTAGCATCAGCCCTAGGATAGTGTTAAGGTTAAGGTTAGGGTTAGCATCAGCCGTAGGATAGTGTTAGGGTTAGGGTTAGCCTCAGCCCTAAGATAGTGTTAGAGTTAGGGTTAGGGTTAGCATCAGCCCTAGGGTAGTGTTAGGGTTAGGGTTAGGGTTAGCATCCGCCCTAGGATAGTGTTAGGGTTAGGGTTAGGGTTAGCATCAGCCCTAGGATAGTGTTAGGGTTAGGGTTAACATAAACCCTAGGATAGTGTTAGGGTTAGGGTTAGGGTTATCAACAGGCCTAGGATAGTGTTAGGGTTAGGGTTAGGGGTAGCATAAGTTCAAGGATAGTGTTAGGGTTAGCGTTAGGGTTAGAATCAGCCCTAGGATAGTGTTAGGGTTAGGGTTAGGGTTAGCATCAGCCCTAGGACAGTGTTAGGGTTAGGGTTAACATAAACCCTAGGATAGTGTTAGGGTTAGGGTTAGGGTTAGCATCAGGCCTAGGATAGTGTTAGGGTTAGGGTTAGCATCAGCCCTAGGTTAGTGTTAGGGTTAGGTTTAGGGTTATCATCAGGCCTATGATAGTGTTAGGGTTAGGGTTATCATCAGCCCTAGGATAGTGTTAGGGTTAGGGTTAGGTTTAGCATCAGCCCTAGGATAGTGTTAGGGTAAGGGTTAGGGTTAGCATCAGGCCTAGGATAGTGTTAGGGTTACGGTTAGAATCAGCCCAAGGATAGTGTTAGGGTTAGGGTTAAGTTTTGCATCAGCCCTAGGATAGTGTTAGGATTAGGGTTAGGGTTACCATCAGCCCTAGGATAGTGTTAGGGTTAGGGTTAGGGTTAGCATCAGCCCTAGGATAGTGTTAGGGTTAGGGTTAGGGTTAGCATCAGCCCTAGGATAGTGTTAGGGTTAGGGTTAGCATCAGCCCTAGGATAGTGTTAGGATTAGGGTTAGGGTTATCATCAGGCCTAGGATAGTGTTAGGGTTAGGGTTAGCATCAGCCCTAGGATAGTGTTAGGGTTAGTGTTAGGGTTAGCATCAGCCCTAGGATACTGTTAGGGTTAAGGTTAGCATCAACCCTAGGATAGTTTTAGGGTTAGGTTTAGGGTTAGCGGCAGCCCTAGGATAGTGTTAGGGTTAGGGTTAGCCTCAGCCCTAGGAGAGTATTATGGTTAGGGATAGGGTTAGCATCAGGCCTAGGATAGTGTTAGGGTTAGGGTTAGGGTTAGCATAAGCCCTAGGATAGTGTTAGGGTTAGGGTTAGCCTCAGCCCTAGGAGAGTGTTAGTGTTAGGGATAGGGTTAGCATCAGGCCTAGGATAGTGTGAGGGTTAGGGTTAGGGTTAGCATCAGCCCAAGGATAGTGTTAGGGTTAGTGTTAGCATCAGGCCTAGGATAGGTTAGGGTTAGGGTTAGCATCAGCCCTAGGATAGTGTTAGCGTTAGGGTTAGGGTTAGCATCAGCCCTAGGATAGTGTTAGGGTTATTGTTAGGTTTAGCATCAGCTCTAGGATAGTTTTAGGGTAAGGGTTAGGGTTAGCATCAGGCCTAGGATATTGTTAGGGTTAGGGTTAGGGTTAGCATCAGCCCTAGGATATTGTTAGGGTTAGGGTTAGGGTTAGCATCAGCGCTAGGATATTATTAGTTTTAGGGTTAGCATCAGCCCTAGGATAGTGTTAGGGTTAGGGTTACCATCAGCCCTAGGATAGTGTTAGGGTTAGGGTTAGGGTTAGCATCAGCCCTAGGATAGTGTTAGGGTTAGGGTTAGCATCAGCCCTAGGATAGTGTTAGGGTTAGGGTTAGGGTTATCATCAGGCCTAGGGTAGTGTTAGGGTTAGGGTTAGCATCAGCCCTAGGATAGTGTTAGGGTTAGGGTTAGGGTTAGCATCAGCCCTAGGATAGTGTTAGGGTTAGGGTTAGCATCAGCCCTAGATAGTGTTAGGGTTAGGGTTAGTGTTACCATCAGCCCTAGGATGTTATTAGGGTTAGGGTTAGCATCAGCCCTAGGATACTGTTAGGGTTAGAGTTAGGGTTAGCACCAGGCTTAGGATAGTGTTAGTGTTAGGGTTACCATCAGCCTTAGGATAGTGTTATGGTTAGGGTTAGTGTTAGCATCAGCCGTAGGATAGTGTTAGGGTTAGGGTTAGCCTCAGCCCTAGGATAGTGTTAGCGTTAGAGTTAGGGTTAGCATCAGCCCTAGGATAGTGTTAGGCGTAGGGTGAGGGTTAGCATCAGCCCTAGGATAGTGTTAGTGTTAGGGTTAGCATCAGCCCTAGGATAGTGTTAGGGTTAGCGTTAGGGTTAGCATCAGACCTAGGATAGTATTAGGGTTAGGGTTAGGGTTAGCATCAGCCCTAGGATAGTGTTAGGGTTAGGGTTAGGGTTAGCATCAGCCCTAGGATAGTGTTAGGGTTAGGGTTAGCATCAGCCCTGGGATAATGTTAGGGTTAGGGTTAGGGTTAGCATCAGCCCTAGGATAGTGTTAGGGTTAGGGTTAGGGTTAGCATCAGCCCTAGGATAGTGTTAGGGTTAGGGTTAGCATCAGCCCTAGGATAGTGTTAGGGTTAGGGTTAGGGTTAGCATCAGCCCTAGGATAGTGTTAGGGTTAGGGTTAGCATCAACCCTAGGATAGTTTTAGGGTTAGGGTTAGGGTTAGAGTCAGCCCTAGGATAGTGTTAGGGTTAGGGTTAGCCTCAGCCCTAGGAGAGTGTTATGGTTAGGGATAGGGTTAGCATCAGGCCTAGGATAGTGTTAGGGTTAGGGTTAGGGTTAGCATCAGCCCTAGGATATTGTTAGGGTTAGGGTTAGGGTTAGCATCAGCGCTAGGATATTATTAGTTTTAGGGTTAGCATCAGCCCTAGGATAGTGTTAGGGTTAGGGTTAGGGTTAGCATCAGCCCTAGGATAGTGTTAGGGTTAGGGTTAGCCTCAGCCCTAGGAGAGTGTTAGGGTTATGGATAGGGTTAGCCTCAGGCCTAGGATAGTGTGAGGGTTAGGGTTAGGGTTAGCATCAGCCCTAGGATAGTGTTAGTGTTAGGGTTAGCATCAGGCCTAGGATAGTGTTAGGGTTAGGGTTAGCATCAGCCCTAGGATAGTGTTAGGGTTAGGGTTAGGGTTAGCATCAGCCCTAGGATAGTGTTAGTGTTATGGTTAGGTTTAGCATCAGCCCTAGGATAGTGTTAGGGTAAGGGTTAGGGTTAGCATCAGGCCTAGGATAGTGTTAGGGTTACGGTTAGAATCAGCCCAAGGATAGTGTTAGGGTTAGGGTTAAGTTTTGCATCAGCCCTAGGATAGTTTTAGGGTAAGGGTTAGGGTTACCATCAGCCCTAGGATAGTGTTACGGTTAGGGTTAGCATCAGCCCTAGGATAGTGTTAGGGTTAGGGTTAGGGTTATTTTCAGGCCTAGGATTTTGTTAGGGTTAGGGTTAGCATCAGCCCTAGGATTGTGTTAGGGTTAGTGTTAGGGTTAGCATCAGCCCTAGGATAGTGTTAGGGTTAGGGTTAGCATCAGCCCTAGGATAGTGTTAGGGTTAGGGTTAGGGTTAGCATCAGGCCTAGAATAGTGTCAGGGTTAGGGTTAGCATCAGCCCTAGGATAGTGTTAGGGTTAAGGTTAGGGTTAGCATCAGCTGTAGGATAGTGTTAGGGTTAGGGTTAGCCTAAGCCCTAAGATAGTGTTAGAGTTAGGGTTAGGGTTAGCATCAGCCCTAGGGTAGTGTTAGGGTTAGGGTTAGGGTTAGCATCCGCCCTAGGATAGTGTTAGGGTTAGGGTTAGGGTTAGCATCAGCCCTAGGATAGTGTTATGGTTAGGGTTAACATAAACCCTAGGATAGTGTTAGGGTTAGGGTTAGGGTTATCATCAGGCCTAGGATAGTGTTAGGGTTAGGGTTAGGGTTAGCATCAGTTCAAGGATAGTGTTAGGGTTAGCGTTAGGGTTACCATCAGCCCTAGGATAGTGTTAGGGTTAGGGTTAACATAAACCCTAGCATAGTGTTAGGGTTAGGGTTAGGGTTATCATCAGGCCTATGATAGTGTTAGGGTTAGGGTTAGGGTTAGCATCAGTTCAAGGATAGTGTTAGGGTTAGCGTTAGGGTTAGCATCAGCCCTAGGATAGTGTTAGGGTTAGGGTTAGGGTTAGCATCAGCCCTAGGATAGTGTTAGGGTTAGGGTTAACTTAAACCCTAGGATAGTGTTAGGGTTAGGTTTAGGGTTAGCATCAGCCCTAGGATAGTGTTAGGGTTAGGGTTATCATCAGCCCTAGGATAGTGTTAGGGTTAGGGTTAGGGTTAGCATCAGCCCTAGGATAGTGTTAGGGTTAGGGTTAGCATCAGCCCTAGGATAGTGTTAGGGTTAGGGTTAGGGTTAGCATCAGCCCTAGGATAGTGTTAGGGTTTGGGTTAGCATCAACCCTAGGATAGTTTTAGGGTTAGGGTTAGGGTTAGCGTCAGCCCTAGGATAGTGTTAGGGTTAGGGTTAGCGTCAGCCCTAGGAGAGTGTTATGGTTAGGGATAGGGTTATCATCAGGCCTAGGATAGTGTTAGGGTTAGGGTTAGGGTTAGCATCCGTTCAAGGATAGTGTTAGGGTTAGCGCTAGGGTTAGCATCAGCCCTAGGATAATGTTAGGGTTAGGGTTAACATAAACCCTAGGATATTGTTAGGGTTACGGTTAGGGTTATCATCAGGCCTATGATAGTGTTAGGGTTAGGGTAAGGGTTAGCATCAGTTCAAGGATAGTGTAAGGGTTAGCGTTAGCGTTAGCATCAGCCCTAGGATAGTGTTAGGGTTAGGGTTAGGGTTAGCATCAGCCCTAGGGTAGTGTTAGGGTTAGGGTTAGCAACTGCCCTAGGGTAGTGTTAGGGTTAGGGTTAGGGTTATCATCAGGCCTAGGATAGTGTTAGGGTTAGGGTTAGCCTCAGCACTAAGATAGTGTTAGAGTTAGGGTTAGGGTTAGCATCAGCGCTAGGGTAGTGTTAGGGTTAGGGTTAGGGTTAGCATCAGGCCTAGGATAGGGTTAGGGTAAGGGTTAGGGTTAGCATCAGCCCTAGGATAGTGTTAGGGCTAGGGTTAGCATCAGCCATAGGATAGTGTTAGGGTTAGGGTTAGGGTTAGCATCAGCCGTAGGATAGTGTTAGGGTTAGGGTTAGCCTCAGCCCTAAGATAGTGTTAGAGTTAGGGTTAGGGTTAGCATGAGCCCTAGGATAGTGTTAGGGTTAGGGTTAGGGTTAGCATCCGCCCTAGGATAGTGTTAGGTTTAGGGTTAGGGTTAGCATCAGCCCTAGGATAGTGTTAGGGTTAGGGTTAACATAAACCCTAGGATAGTGTTAGGGTTAGGGTTAGGGTTATCATCAGGCCTAGGATAGTGTTAGGGTTAGGGTTAGGGTTAGCATCAGTTCAAGGATAGTGTTAGGGTTAGCGTTAGGGTTACCATCAGCCCTAGGATAGTGTTAGGGTTAGGGTTAACATAAACCCTAGCATAGTGTTAGGGTTAGGGTTAGGGTTATCATCAGGCCTATGATAGTGTTAGGGTTAGGGTTAGGGTTAGCATCAGTTCAAGGATAGTGTTAGGGTTAGGGTTAGGGTTAGCATCAGGCCTAGGATAGTGTCAGGGTTAGGGTTAGCATCAGCCCTAGGATAGTGTTAAGGTTAAGGTTAGGGTTAGCATCAGCCGTAGGATAGTGTTAGGGTTAGGGTTAGCCTCAGCCCTAAGATAGTGTTAGAGTTAGGGTTAGGGTTAGCATCAGCCCTAGGGTAGTTTTAGGGTTAGGGTTAGGGTTAGCATCCGCCCTAGGATAGTGTTAGGGTTAGGGTTAGGGTTAGCATCAGCCCTAGGATAGTGTTAGTGTTAGGGTTAACATAAACCCTAGGATAGTGTTAGGGTTAGGGTTAGGGTTAGCATCAGCCCTAGGATAGTGTTAGGGTTAGGGTTAGCATCAGCCCTAGGATAGTGTTAGGGTTAGGGTTAGGGTTAGCATCAGCCCTAGGATAGTGTTAGGGTTAGGGTTAGCATCAGCCCTAGGATAGTGTTAGGGTTAGGGTTAGCATCAGCCCTAGGATAGTGTTAGGGTTAGGGTTAGGGTTAGCATCAGGCCTAGGATAGTGTTAGGGTTAGGGTTAGCATCAGCCCTAGGATAGTGTTAGGGTTAGGGTTAGGGTTAGCATCAGCCCTAGGATACTGTTAGGGTTAGGGTTAGTGTTAGCATCAGCCCTAGGATATTATTAGGGTTAGGGTTAGCATCAGCCCTAGGATACTGTTAGGGTTAGAGTCAGGGTTATCACCAGGCTTAGGATAGTGTTAGTGTTAGGGTTACCATCAGCCTTAGGATAGTGTTAGGGTTAGGGTTAGGGTTAGCATCAGCCCAAGGATATTATTAGGGTTAGGGTTTGGGTTAGCATCAGCCCCACGATAATGTTAGGGTTAGGGTTAGGGTTAGCATCAGCCCTAGGATAGTGTTAGGGTTAGGGTTAGCATCAGCCCTAGGATAGTGTTAGGGTTAGGGTTAGGGTTAGCATCTGCCCTAGGATAGTGTTAGGGTTAGGGTTAGCATCAGCCCTAGGATAGTGTTAGGGTTAGGGTTAGGGTTAGCATCAGCCCTAGGATAGTGTTAGGTTTAGGGTTAGCATCAGCCCTAGGATAGTGTTAGGGTTAGGGTTAGGGTTAGCATCAGCCCTAGGATAGTTTTAGGGTTAGGGTTAGGGTTAGCGTCAGCCCTAGGTTAGTGTTAGGGTTAGGGTTATCCTCAGCCCTAGGAGAGTGTTATGGTTAGGGATAGGGTTAGCATCAGGCCTAGGATAGTGTTAGGGTTAGGGTTAGGGTTAGCATCAGCCCTAGGATATTATTAGGGTTAGGGTTAGCATCAGCCCTAGGATAGTGTTAGGGTTAGGGTTAGCATCAGCCCTAGGATAGTGTTAGGGTTAGGGTTAGGGTTAGCATCAGCCCTAGGATAGTGTTAGGGTTAGGGTTAGCATCAGCCCTAGGGTAGTGTTAGGGTTAGGGTTAGGGTTAGCATCAGCCCTAGGATAGTGTTAGGGTTAGCTTTAGGGTTAGCATCAGCCCTAGGATAGTGTTAGGGTTAGGGTTAACATAAACCCTAGGATAGTGTTAGGGTTAGGGTTAGGGTTATCAACAGGCCTAGGATAGTGTTAGGGTTAGGGTTAGGGTTAGCATAAGTTCAAGGATAGTGTTAGGGTTAGCGTTAGGGTTAGAATCAGCCCTAGGATAGTGTTAGGGTTAGGGTTAGGGTTAGCATCATCCCTTGGATAGTGTTAGGGTTAGGGTTAGCATCAGCCCTAGGATAGTGTTAGGGTTAGGTTTAGGGTTATCATCAGCCCTAGGATAGTGTTAGGGTTAGGGTTAGCATCAGCCCTAGGATAGTGTTAGGGTTAGGGTGAGGGTTAGCATCAGCCCTAGGATAGTGTTAGGGTTAGGGTTAGGGTTAGCATCAGCCCTAGGATAGTGTTAGGGTTAGGGTTAGCATCAGCCCTAGGATAGTGTTAGGGTTAGGGTTAGCATCAGCCCTAGGATAGTTTTAGGGTTAGGGTTAGGGTTAGCATCAGCCCTAGGATAGTGTTAGGGTTAGGGTTAGCATCAACCCTAGGATAGTGTTAGGGTTAGGGTTAGCCTCAGACCTAGGAGAGTGTTATGGTTAGGGATAGGGTTAGCATCAGGCCTAGGATAGTGTTAGGGTTAGGGTTAGGGTTAGCATCAGCCCTAGGATATTGTTAGGGTTAGGGTTAGGGTTAGCATCAGCCCTAGGATATTATTAGGGTTACGGTTAGCATCAGCCCTAGGATAGTGTTAGGGTTAGGGTTAGGGTTAGCACCAGGCCTAGGATAGTGGTAGTGTTAGGGTTAGCATCAGCCTTAGGATAGTGTTAGGGTTAGGGTTAGGGTTAGCATCAGCCCTAGGATAGTGTTAGGGTTAGGGTTAGCATCAGCCCTAGGATAGTGTTAGGGTTAGGGTTAGGGTTAGCATCAGCCCTAGGATAGTGTTAGGGCTAGGGTTAGCATCAGCCATAGGATAGTGTTAGGGTTAGGGTTAGGGTTAGCATCAGCCGTAGGATAGTGTTAGGGTTAGGGTTAGCCTCAGCCCTAAGATAGTGTTAGAGTTAGGGTTAGGGTTAGCATGAGCCCTAGGATAGTGTTAGGGTTAGGGTTAGGGTTAGCATCCGCCCTAGGATAGTGTTAGGTTTAGGGTTAGGGTTAGCATCAGCCCTAGGATAGTGTTAGGGTTAGGGTTAACATAAACCCTAGGATAGTGTTAGGGTTAGGGTTAGGGTTATCATCAGGCCTAGGATAGTGTTAGGGTTAGGGTTAGGGTTAGCATCAGTTCAAGGATAGTGTTAGGGTTAGCGTTAGGGTTACCATCAGCCCTAGGATAGTGTTAGGGTTAGGGTTAACATAAACCCTAGCATAGTGTTAGGGTTAGGGTTAGGGTTATCATCAGGCCTATGATAGTGTTAGGGTTAGGGTTAGGGTTAGCATCAGTTCAAGGATAGTGTTAGGGTTAGCGTTAGGGTTAGCATCAGCCCTAGGATAGTGTTAGGGTTAGGGTTAGGGTTAGCATCAGCCCTAGGATAGTGTTAGGCTTAGGGTTAGCATCAGCCCTAGGATAGTGTTAGGGTTAGGGTTAGGGTTATCATCAGGCCTAGGATAGTGTTAGTGTTAGGGTTAGCCTCAGCCCTAAGATAGTATTAGAGTTAGGGTTAGGGTTAGCATCAGCCCTAGGATAGTGTCAGGGTTAGGGTTAGGGTTAGCATCAGCCCTAGGATAGTGTTAGTGTTAGGGTTAGCATCAGCACTAGGATAGTGTTAGGGTTAGGGTTAACCTAAACCCTAGGATAGTGTTAGGGTTAGGGTTAAGGTTATCATCAGGCCTAGGATAGTGTTAGGGTTAGGGTTAGGGTTAGCATCAGTTCAAGGATAGTGTTAGGGTTATGGTTAGGGTTAGCATCTGCCCTAGGATAGTGTTAGGGTTAGGGTTAGGGTTAGCATCAGCCCTAGGATAGTGTTAGGGTTAGGGTTAGCATCAGCCCTAGGATAGTGTTAGGGTTAGGGTTAGGGTTAGCATCAGGCCTAGGATAGTGTCAGGGTTAGGGTTAGCATCATCCCTATTATAGTGTTAAGGTTAAGGTTAGGGTTAGCATCAGCCGTAGGATAGTGTTAGGGTTAGGGTTAGCCTCAGCCCTAAGATAGTGTTAGAGTTAGGGTTAGGGTTAGCATCAGCCCTAGGGTAGTGTTAGGGTTAGGGTTAGGGTTAGCATCCGCCCTAGGATAGTGTTAGGGTTAGGGTTAGGGTTAGCATCAGCCCTAGGATAGTGTTAGTGTTAGGGTTAACATAAACCCTAGGATAGTGTTAGGGTTAGGGTTAGGGTTAGCATCAGGCCTAGGATAGTGTTAGGGTTAGGGTTAGCATCAGCCCTAGGATAGTGTTAGTGTTAGGGTTAGGGTTATCATCAGGCCTATGATAGTGTTAGGGTTAGGGTTATCATCAGCCCTAGGATAGTGTTAGGGTTAGGGTTAGCATCAGCCCTAGGATAGTGTTAGGGTTAGGGTTAGGGTTAGCATCAGGCCTAGGATAGTGTTAGGGTTAGGGTTAGCATCAGCCCTAGGATAGTGTTAGGGTTAGGGTTAGGGTTAGCATCAGCCCTAGGATACTGTTAGGGTTAGGGTTAGTGTTAGCATCAGCCCTAGGATATTATTAGGGTTAGGGTTAGCATCAGCCCTAGGATACTGTTAGGGTTAGAGTCAGGGTTATCACCAGGCTTAGGATAGTGTTAGTGTTAGGGTTACCATCAGCCTTAGGATAGTGTTAGGGTTAGGGTTAGGGTTAGCATCAGCCCTAGGATATTATTAGGGTTAGGGTTTGGGTTAGCATCAGCCCCACGATAATGTTAGGGTTAGGGTTAGGGTTAGCATCAGCCCTAGGATAGTGTTAGGGTTAGGGTTAGCATCAGCCCTAGGATAGTGTTAGGGTTAGGGTTAGGGTTAGCATCTGCCCTAGGATAGTGTTAGGGTTAGGGTTAGCAACAGCCCTAGGATAGTGTTAGGGTTAGGGTTAGGGTTAGCATCAGCCCTAGGATAGTGTTAGGTTTAGGGTTAGCATCAGCCCTAGGATAGTGTTAGGGTTAGGGTTAGGGTTAGCATCAGCCCTAGGATAGTGTTAGGGTTAGGGTTAGTGTTAGCATCAGCCCTAGGATATTATTAGGGTTAGGGTTAGCATCAGCCCTAGGATACTGTTAGGGTTAGAGTTAGGGTTATCACCAGGCTTAGGATAGTGTTAGTGTTAGGGTTACCATCAGCCTTAGGATAGTGTTAGGGTTAGGGTTAGGGTTAGCATCAGCCCTACGATATTATTAGGGTTAGGGTTAGGGTTAGCATCAGCCCTAGGATAGTGTTAGGGTTAGGGTTAGGGTTAGCATCAGCCCTAGGATAGTGTTAGGGTTAGGGTTAGCATCAGCCCTGGGATAATGTTAGGGTTAGGGTTAGGGTTAGCATCAGCCCTAGGATAGTGTTAGGGTTAGGGTTAGCATCAGCCCTAGGATAGTGTTAGGGTTAGGGTTAGGGTTAGCAACTGCCCTGGGATAGTGTTTGGGTTAGGGTTAGCATCAGCCCTAGGATAGTGTTAGGGTTAGGGTTAGGGTTAGCATCAGCCCTAGGATAGTGTTAGGGTTAGGGTTAGCATCAGCCCTAGGATAGTGTTAGGGTTAGGGTTAGGGTTAGCATCAGCCCTAGGATAGTGTTAGAGTAAGGGTTAGCATCAACCCTAGGATAGTTTTAGGGTTCGGGTTAGGGTTAGCGTCAGCCCTAGGTTAGTGTTAGGGTTAGGGTTAGCCTCAGCCCTAGGAGAGTGTTATGGTTAGGGATAGGGTTAGCATCAGGCCTAGGATAGTGTTAGGTTTAGGGTTAGGGTTAGCATCAGCCCTAGGATATTGTTAGGGTTAGGGTTAGGGTTAGCATCAGCCCTAGGATATTATTAGGGTTAGGGTTAGCATCAGCCCTAGGATAGTGTTAGGGTTAGGGTTAGCATCAGCCCTAGGATAGTGTTAGGGTTAGGGTTAGGGTTAGCATCAGCCCTAGGATAGTGTTAGGGTTAGGGTTAGCATCAGCCCTAGTATAGTGTTAGGGATAGGGTTAGGGTTAGCATCAGCCCTAGGATAGTGTTAAGGTTAGGGTTAGGCTTAGAATCAGCCCTAGGATAGTGTTAGGGTTAGGGTTAACATAAACCCTAGGATAGTGTTAGGGTTAGGGTTAGGGTTATCATCAGGCCTAGGATAGTGTTAGGGTTAGGGTTAGGGTTAGCATCAGGTCAAGGACAGTGTTAGGGTTATGGTTAGGGTTAGCATCTGCCCTAGGATAGTGTTAGGGTTAGGGTTAGGGTTAGCATCAGCCCAAGGATAGTGTTAGGGTTAGGGTTAGCATCAGCCCTAGGATAGTGTTAGGGTTAGGGTTAGGGTTAGCATCAGGCCCAGGATAGTGTTAGGGTTAGGGTTAGGGTTAGCATCAGCCCTAGGATAGTGTTAGGGTTAGGGTTAGTGTTAGCTTCAGCCCTAGGATATTATTAGGGTTAGGGTTAGCATCAGCCCTAGGATACTGTTAGGGTTAGAGTTAGGGTTCTCACCAGGCTTAGGATAGTGTTAGTGTTAGGGTTACCATCAGCCTTAGATAGTGTTAGGGTTAGGGTTAGGGTTAGCATCAGCCCTACGATATTATTAGGGTTAGGGTTAGGGTTAGCATCAGCCCTAGGATAGTGTTAGGGTTAGGGTTAGGGTTAGCATCAGCCCTAGGATAGTGTTAGGGTTAGGGTTAGCATCAGCCCTCGGATAATGTTAGGGTTAGGGTTAGGGTTAGCATCAGCCCTAGGATAGTGTTAGGGTTAGGGTTAGCATCAGCCCTAGGATAGTGTTAGGGTTAGGGTTAGGGTTAGCAACTGCCCTAGGATAGTGTTTGGGTTAGGGTTAGCATCAGCCCTAGGATAGTGTTAGGGTTAGGGTTAGGGTTAGCATCAGCCCTAGGATAGTGTTAGGGTTAGGGTTAGCATCAGCCCTAGGATAGTGTTAGGGTTAGGGTTAGGGTTAGCATCAGCCCTAGGATAGTGTTAGGGTAAGGGTTAGCATCAACCCTAGGATAGTTTTAGGGTTCGGGTTAGGGTTAGCGTCAGCCCTAGGTTAGTGTTAGGGTTAGGGTTAGCATCAACCCTAGGATAGTGTTTGTGTTAGGGTTAGAGTTAGCCTCAGCCCTAGGAGAGTGTTAGGGTTATGGATAGGGTTAGCATCAGGCCTAGGATAGTGTGAAGGATAGGGTTAGGGTTAGCATCAGCCCTAGGATAGTGTTAGGGTTAGGGTTAGCATCAGGCCTAGGATAGTGTTAGGGTTAGGGTTAGCATCAGCCCTAGGATAGTGTTAGCGTTAGGGTTAGGGTTAGCATCAGCCCTAGGATAGTGTTAGGGTTATTGGTAGGTTTAGCATTAGCCTTGGATAGGTTTATGGTAAGGGTTAGGGTTAGCATCAGGCCTAGGATAGTGTTAGGGTTACGGTTAGAATCAGCCCAAGGATAGTGTTAGGGTTAGGGTTAAGTTTTGCATCAGCCCTAGGATAGTGTTAGGGTTAGGGTTAGGGTTACCATCAGCCCTAGGATAGTGTTAGGGTTAGGGTTAGGGTTAGAATCAGCCCTAGGATAGTGTTAGGGTTAGGGTTAGGGTTAGCATCAGCCCTAGGATAGTGTTAGGGTTAGGGTTAACATAAACCCTAGGATAGTGTTAGGGTTAGGGTTAGGGTTAGCATGAGGCCTAGGATAGTTTTAGGGTTAGGGTTAGCATCAGCCCTAGGATAGTGTTAGGGTTAGGGTTAGGGTTAGCATCAGCCCTAGGATACTGTTAGGGTTAGGGTTAGTGTTAGCATCAGCCCTAGGATATTATTAGGGTTAGGGTTATCATCAGCCCTAGGATACTGTTAGGGTTAGAGTTAGGGTTCTCACCAGGCTTAGGATAGTGTTAGTGTTAGGGTTACCATCAGCCTTAGGATAGTGTTAGGGTTAGGGTTAGGGTTAGCATCAGCCCTAGGATATTATTAGGTTTAGGGTTAGGGTTAGCATCAGCCCTAGGATAGTGTTAGGGTTAGGGTTAGGGTTAGCATCAGCCCTAGGATAGTGTTAGGGTTTGGGTTAGCATCAGCCCCAGGATAGTGTGAGGGTTAGGGTTAGGGTTAGCATCAGCCCTAGGATAGTGTTAGGGTTAGGGTTAGCATCAGCCCTAGGATAGTGTTAGGGTTAGGGTTAGGGTTAGCATCTGCCCTAGGATAGTGTTAGGGTTAGGGTTAGCATCAGCCCTAGGATAGTGTTAGGGTTAGGGTTAGGGTTAGCATCAGCCCTAGGATAGTGTTAGGGTTAGGGTTAGCATCAGCCCTAGGATAGTGTTAGGGTTAGGGTTAGGGTTAGCATCAGCCCTAGGATAGTGTTAGGGTTAGGGTTAGCATCAACCCTAGGAAAGTTTTAGGGTTAGGGTTAGGGTTAGCGTCAGCCCTAGGTTAGTGTTAGGGTTAGGGTTATCCTCAGCCCTAGGAGAGTGTTATGGTTAGGGATAGGGTTAGCATCAGGCCTAGGATAGTGTTAGGGTTAGGGTTAGGGTTAGCGTCAGCCCTAGGATATTGTTAGGGTTAAGGTTAGGGTTAGCATCAGCCCTAGGATATTATTAGGGTTAGGGTTAGCATCAGCCCTAGGATAGTGTTAGGGTTAGGGTTAGCATCAGCCCTAGGATAGTGTTAGGGTTAGGGCTAGGGTTAGCATCAGCCCTAGGGTAGTGTTAGGGTTAGGGTTAGCCTCAGCCCTAGGAGAGTGTTAGGGTTAGGGATAGGGTTAGCATCAGGCCTAGGATAGTGTGAGGGTTAGGGTTAGGGTTAGCATCAGCCCTAGGATAGTGTTAGGGTTAGGGTTAGCATCAGGCCTAGGATAGTGTTAGGGTTAGGGTTAGGGTTAGCATCAGCCCTAGGATAGTGTCAGGGTTAGGGTTCGTGTTAGCATCAGCCCTAGGATATTATTAGGGTTAGGGTTAGCATCAGCCCTAGGATACTGTTAGGGTTAGAGTTAGGGTTCTCACCAGGCTTAGGATAGTGTTAGTGTTAGGGTTACCATCAGCCTTAGGATAGTGTTAGGGTTAGGGTTAGGGTTAGCATCAGCCCTAGGATATTATTAGGGTTAGGGTTAGGGTTAGCATCAGCCCTAGCATAGTGTTAGGGTTAGGGTTAGGGTTAGCATCAGCCCTAAGATAATGTTAGGGTTAGGGTTAGCATCAGCCCTGGGATAATGTTAGGGTTAGGGTTAGCATCAGCCCTAGGATAGTGTTAGGGTTAGGGTTAGGGTTAGCATCTGCCCTAGGATAGTGTTTGGGTTAGGGTTAGCATCAGCCCTAGGATAGTGTTAGCGTTAGTGTTATGGTTAGCATCAGCCCTAGGATAGTGTTAGGGTTAGGGTTAGCATCAGCCCTAGGATAGTGTTAGGGTTAGGGTTAGGGTTAGCATCAGCCCGAGGATAGTGTTAGGGTTAGGGTTAGCATCAACCCTAGGATAGTTTTAGGGTTAGGGTTAGGGTTAGCGTCAGCCCTAGGTTAGTGTTACGGTTAGGGTTAGCCTCAGCCCTAGGAGAGTGTTATGGTTAGGGATAGGGTTAGCATCAGGCCTAGGATAGTGTTAGGGTTAGGGTTAGGGTTAGAATCAGCCCTAGGATATTGTTAGGGTTAGGGTTAGGGTTACCATCAGCCCTAGGATATTATTAGGGTTAGGGTTAGCATCAGCCCTAGGATAGTGTTAGGGTTAGGTTTAGCATCAGCCCTAGGATAGTGTTAGGGTTAGGGTTAGGGTTAGCATCAGCCCTAGGATAGTGTTAGGGTTAGGGTTAGCATCAGCCCTAGGATAGTGTTAGGGTTAGGGTTAGGTTTAGCATCAGCCCTAGGATAGTGTTAGGGTTAGGGTTAGCATCAACCCTAGGATAGTATTAGGGTTAGGATTAGGGTTAGCGTCAGCCCTAGGATAGTGTTAGGGTTAGGGTTAGCCTCAGCCCTAGGAGAGTGTTATGGTTAGGGATAGGGTTAGCATAAGGCCTAGGATAGTGTTAGGGTTAGGGTTAGGGTTAGCATCAGCCCTAGGATAGTGTTAGGGTTATGGTTAGGGTTATCATCAGGCCTAGGATAGTGTTAGGGTTAGGGTTAGCATCAGCCCTAGGATAGTGTTAGGGTTAGGGTTAGGGTTAGCATCAGCCCTAGGATAGTGTTAGGGCTAGGGTTAGCATCAGCCCTAGGATAGTGTTAGGGTTAGGGTTAGGGTTAGAATCAGGCCTAGGATAGTGTTAGGGTTAGGGTTAGCATCAGCCCTAGGATAGTGTTTGGGTTAGGGTTAGGGTTAGCATCAGCCGTAGGATAGTGTTAGTATTAGGGTTAGCCTCAGCCCTAAGATAGTGTTAGAGTTAGGGTTAGGGTTAGCATGAGCCCTAGGATAGTGTTAGGGTTAGGGTTAGGGTTAGCATCCACCCTAGGATAGTGTTAGGTTTAGGGTTAGGGTTAGCATCAACCCTAGGATAGTGTTAGGGTTAGGGTTAACATAAACCCTAGGATAGTGTTAGGGTTTGGGTTAGGGTTATCATCAGGCCTAGTATAGTGTTAGGGTTAGGGTTAGGGTTAGCATCAGTTCAAGGATAGTGTTAGAGTTAGCGTTACGGTTAGCATCAGCCCTAGGATAGTGTTAGGGTTAGGGTTAACATAAACCCTAGGATAGTGTTAGGCTTAGGGTTAGGGTTATCATCAGGCCTATGATAGTGTTAGGGTTAGGGTTAGGGTTAGCATCAGTTCAAGGATAGTGTAAGGGTTAGCGTTAGGGTTAGCATCAGCCCTAGGATAGTGTTAGGGTTAGGGTTAGGGTTAGCATCAGCCCTAGGATAGTGTTAGGGTTAGGGTTAGCAACTGCCCTAGGATAGTGTTAGGCTTAGGGTTAGGGTTATCATCAGGCCTAGGATAGTGTTAGGGTTAGGGTTAGCCTCAGCCCTAAGATAGTGTTAGAGTTAGGGTTAGGGTTAGCATCAGCCCTAGGATAGTGTTAGGGTTAGGGTTAGGGTTAGCATCAGCACTAGGATAGTGTTAGTGTTAGTGTTAGCATCAGCCCTAGGATAGTGTTACGGTTAGGGTTAGGGTTAGCATCAGCCCTAGGATAGTGTTAGGGTTAGGGTTAACATAAACCGTTGGATAGTGTTAGGGTTAGGGTTAGGGTTAGCATCAGGTCAAGGACAGTGTTAGTTTTATGGTTAGGGTTAGCATCTGCCCTAGGATAGTGTTAGGGTTAGGGTTAGGGTTAGCATCAGCCCAAGGATAGTGTTAGGGTTAGGGTTAGCATCAGCCCTAGGATAGTGTTAGGGTTAGGGTTAGGGTTAGCATCAGGCCCAGGATCGTGTTACGGTTAGGGTTAGCATCAGCCCTAGGATAGTGTTAGGGTTAGGGTTAGGGTTAGCATCAGCCCTAGGATAGTGTTAG
Source organism: Lemur catta (assembly GCF_020740605.2). NCBI lineage: Eukaryota > Metazoa > Chordata > Mammalia > Primates > Lemuridae > Lemur > Lemur catta. Next base: position 92,163,926 of record NC_059137.1, on the reverse strand, counting down.
GGTTAGGGTTAGCATCAACCCTAGGATAGTGTTTGTTTTAGGGTTAGGGTTAGCATCAGCCCTAGGATAGTGTTAGGGTTAGAGTTAGCCTCAGCCCTAGGAGAGTGTTAGTGTTATGGATAGGGTTAGCATCAAGCCTATGATAGTGTGAGGGTTAGGGTTAGGGTTAGCATCAGCCCTAGGATAGTGTTAGGGATAGGGTTAGCATCAGGCCTAGGATAGTGTTAGGGTTAGGGTTAGCATCACCCCTAGGATAGTGTTAAGGTTAGGGTTAGGGTGAGCATCAGGCCTAGGATAGTGTTAGGGTTACGGTTAGAATCAGCCCAAGGATAGTGTTATGGTTAGGGTTAAGTTTAGGATCAGCCCTAGGATAGTGTTAGGGTTAGGGTTAGGGTTACCATCAGCCCTAGGATATTGTTAGGGTTAGGGTTAGGTTTAGCATGAGCCCTAGGATAGTGTTAGGGTTAGGGTTAGCATCAGCCCTAGGATAGTGTTAGGGTTAGGGTTAGGGTTAGCATCAGGCCTAGGATAGTATCAGTGTTAGGGTTAGCATCAGCCCTAGGATAGTGTTAAGGTTAAGGTTAGGGTTAGCATCAGCCGTAGGATAGTGTTAGGGTTAGGGTTAGCCTCAGCCCTAAGATAGTGTTAGATTTAGGGTTAGGGTTAGCATCAGCCCTAGGGTAGTGTTAGGGTTAGTGTTAGGGTTAGCATCCGCCCTAGGATAGTGTTAGGGTTAGGGTTAGGGTTAGCATCAGCCCTAGGATAGTGTTAGGGTTAGGGTTAACATAAACCCTAGGATAGTGTTAGGGTTAGGGTTAGGGTTATCAACAGGCCTAGGATAGTGTTAGGGTTAGGGTTAGGGGTAGCATAAGTTCAAGGATAGTGTTAGGGTTAGCGTTAGGGTTAGAATCAGCCCTAGGATAGTGTTAGGGTTAGGGTTAGGGTTAGCATCAGCCCTAGGACAGTGTTAGGGTTAGGGTTAACATAAACCCTAGGATAGTGTTAGGGTTAGGGTTAGGGTTAGCATCAGGCCTAGGATAGTGTTAGGGTTAGGGTTAGCATCAGCCCTAGGATAGTGTTAGGGTTAGGTTTAGGGTTATCATCAGGCCTATGATAGTTTTAGGGTTAGGGTTATCATCAGCCCTAGGATAGTGTTAGGGTTAGGGTTAGCGTCAGCCCTAGGATAGTGTTAGGGTTATGGTTAGGTTTAGCATCAGCCCTAGGATAGTGTTAGGGTAAGGGTTAGGGTTAGCATCAGGCCTAGGATAGTGTTAGGGTTACGGTTAGAATCAGCTCAAGGATAGTGTTAGGGTTAGGGTTAAGTTTTGCATCAGCCCTAGGATAGTGTTAGGGTTAGGGTTAGGGTTACCATCAGCCCTAGGATAGTGTTAGGGTTAAGGTTAGGGTTAGCATCAGCCCTAGGATAGTGTTAGGGTTAGGGTTAGGGTTAGCATCAGCCCTAGGATAGTGTTAGGGTTAGGGTTAGCATCAGCCCTAGGATAGTGTTAGGATTAGGGTTAGGGTTATCATCAGGCCTAGGATAGTGTTAGGGTTAGGGTTAGCATCAGCCCTAGGATAGTGTTAGGGTTAGTGTTAGGGTTAGCATCAGCCCTAGGATACTGTTAGGGTTAAGGTTAGCATCAACCCTAGGATAGTTTTAGGGTTAGGGTTAGGGTTAGCGGCAGCCCTAGGATAGTTTTAGGGTTAGGGTTAGCCTCAGCCCTAGGAGAGTATTATGGTTAGGGATAGGGTTAGCATCAGGCCTAGGATAGTGTTAGGGTTAGGGTTAGGGTTAGCATCAGCCCTAGGATAGTGTTAGGGTTAGGGTTAACATAAAACCTAGGATAGTGTTAGGGTTTGGGTTAGGGTTATCATCAGGCCTAGGATAGTGTTAGGGTTAGGGTTAGGGTTAGCATCAGTTCAAGGATAGTGTTAGAGTTAGCGTTACGGTTAGCATCAGCCCTAGGATAGTGTTAGGGGTAGGGTTAACATAAACCCTAGGATAGTGTTAGGCTTAGGGTTAGGGTTATCATCAGGCCTATGATAGTGTTAGGGTTAGGGTTAGGGTTAGCATCAGTTCAAGGATAGTGTAAGGGTTAGCGTTAGGGTTAGCATCAGCCCTAGGATAGTGTTAGGGTTAGGGTTAGGGTTAGCATCAGCCCTAGGATAGTGTTAGGGTTAGGGTTAGCAACTGCCCTAGGATAGTGTTAGGCTTAGGGGTAGGGTTATCATCAGGCCTAGGATAGTGTTAGGGTTAGGGTTAGCCTCAGCCCTAAGATAGTGTTAGAGTTAGGGTTAGGGTTAGCATCAGCCCTAGGATAGTGTTAGGGTTAGGGTTAGGGTTAGCATCAGCACTAGGATAGTGTTAGTGTTAGTGTTAGCATCAGCCCTAGGATAGTGTTACGGTTAGGGTTAGGATTAGCATCAGCCCTAGGATAGTGTTAGGGTTAGGGTTAACATAAACCGTTGGATAGTGTTAGGGTTAGGGTTAGGGTTAGCATCAGGTCAAGGACAGTGTTAGGGTTATGGTTAGGGTTAGCATCTGCCCTAGGATAGTGTTAGGGTTAGGGTTAGGGTTAGCATCAGCCCAAGGATAGTGTTAGGGTTAGGGTTAGCATCAGCCCTAGGATAGTGTTAGGGTTAGGGTTAGGGTTAGCATCAGGCCCAGGATCGTGTTACGGTTAGGGTTAGCATCAGCCCTAGGATAGTGTTAGGGTTAGGGTTAGGGATAGCATCAGCCCTAGGATAGTGTTAGGGTTAGGGTTAGCATCAACCCTAGGATAGTGTTTGTTTTAGGGTTAGGGTTAGCATCAGCCCTAGGATAGTGTTAGGGTTAGAGTTAGCCTCAGCCCTAGGAGAGTGTTAGTGTTATGGATAGGGTTAGCATCAGGCCTATGATAGTGTGAGGGTTAGGGTTAGGGTTAGCATCAGCCCTAGGATAGTGTTAGGGTTAGGGTTAGCATCAGGCCTAGGATAGTGTTAGGGTTAGGGTTAGCATCACCCCTAGGATAGTGTTAAGGTTAGGGTTAGGGTGAGCATCAGGCCTAGGATAGTGTTAGGGTTACGGTTAGAATCAGCCCAAGGATAGTGTTATGGTTAGGGTTAAGTTTAGGATCAGCCCTAGGATAGTGTTAGGGTTAGGGTTAGGGTTACCATCAGCCCTAGGATAGTGTTAGGGTTAGGGTTAGGGTTAGCATCAGCCCTAGGATAGTGTTAGGGTTAGGGTTAGCATCAGCCCTAGGATAGTGTTAGGGTTAGGGTTAGGGTTAGCATCAGGCCTAGGATAGTATCAGGGTTAGGGTTAGCATCAGCCCTAGGATAGTGTTAAGGTTAAGGTTAGGGTTAGCATCAGCCGTAGGATAGTGTTAGGGTTAGGGTTAGCCTCAGCCCTAAGATAGTGTTAGAGTTAGGGTTAGGGTTAGCATCAGCCCTAGGGTAGTGTTAGTGTTAGGGTTAGGGTTAGCATCCGCCCTAGGATAGTGTTAGGGTTAGGGTTAGGGTTAGCATCAGCCCTAGGATAGTGTTAGGGTTAGGGTTAACATAAACCCTAGGATAGTGTTAGGGTTAGGGTTAGGGTTATCAACAGGCCTAGGATAGTGTTAGGGTTAGGGTTAGGGGTAGCATAAGTTCAAGGATAGTGTTAGGGTTAGCGTTAGGGTTAGAATCAGCCCTAGGATAGTGTTAGGGTTAGGGTTAGGGTTAGCATCAGCCCTAGGACAGTGTTAGGGTTAGGGTTAACATAAACCCTAGGATAGTGTTAGGGTTAGGGTTAGGGTTAGCATCAGGCCTAGGATAGTGTTAGGGTTAGGGTTAGCATCAGCCCTAGGTTAGTGTTAGGGTTAGGTTTAGGGTTATCATCAGGCCTATGATAGTGTTAGGGTTAGGGTTATCATCAGCCCTAGGATAGTGTTAGGGTTAGGGTTAGGTTTAGCATCAGCCCTAGGATAGTGTTAGGGTAAGGGTTAGGGTTAGCATCAGGCCTAGGATAGTGTTAGGGTTACGGTTAGAATCAGCCCAAGGATAGTGTTAGGGTTAGGGTTAAGTTTTGCATCAGCCCTAGGATAGTGTTAGGATTAGGGTTAGGGTTACCATTAGCCCTAGGATAGTGTTAGGGTTAGGGTTAGGGTTAGCATCAGCCCTAGGATAGTGTTAGGGTTAGGGTTAGGGTTAGCATCAGCCCTAGGATAGTGTTAGGGTTAGGGTTAGCATCAACCCTAGGATAGTTTTAGGGTTAGGTTTAGGGTTAGCGGCAGCCCTAGGATAGTGTTAGGGTTAGGGTTAGCCTCAGCCCTAGGAGAGTATTATGGTTAGGGATAGGGTTAGCATCAGGCCTAGGATAGTGTTAGGGTTAGGGTTAGGGTTAGCATAAGCCCTAGGATAGTGTTAGGGTTAGGGTTAGCCTCAGCCCTAGGAGAGTGTTAGTGTTAGGGATAGGGTTAGCATCAGGCCTAGGATAGTGTGAGGGTTAGGGTTAGGGTTAGCATCAGCCCAAGGATAGTGTTAGGGTTAGTGTTAGCATCAGGCCTAGGATAGGTTAGGGTTAGGGTTAGCATCAGCCCTAGGATAGTGTTAGCGTTAGGGTTAGGGTTAGCATCAGCCCTAGGATAGTGTTAGGGTTATTGTTAGGTTTAGCATCAGCTCTAGGATAGTTTTAGGGTAAGGGTTAGGGTTAGCATCAGGCCTAGGATAGTGTTAGGGTTACGGTTAGGGTTAGCATCAGCCCTAGGATATTGTTAGGGTTAGGGTTAGGGTTAGCATGAGCGCTAGGATATTATTAGTTTTAGGGTTAGCATCAGCCCTAGGATAGTGTTAGGGTTAGGGTTAAGTTTTGCATCAGCCCTAGGATAGTGTTAGGGTTAGGGTTACCATCAGCCCTAGGATAGTGTTAGGGTTAGGGTTAGGGTTAGCATCAGCCCTAGGATAGTGTTAGGGTTAGGGTTAGCATCAGCCCTAGGATAGTGTTAGGGTTAGGGTTAGGGTTATCATCAGGCCTAGGGTAGTGTTAGGTTTAGGGTTAGCATCAGCCCTAGGATAGTGTTAGGGTTAGGGTTAGGGTTAGCATCAGCCCTAGGATAGTGTTAGGGTTAGGGTTAGCATCAGCCCTAGGATAGTGTTAGGGTTAGCGTTAGTGTTACCATCAGCCCTAGGATGTTATTAGGGTTAGGGTTAGCATCAGCCCTAGGATACTGTTAGGGTTAGAGTTAGGGTTAGCACCAGGCTTAGGATAGTGTTAGTGTTAGGGTTACCATCAGCCTTAGGATAGTGTTATGGTTAGGGTTAGTGTTAGCATCAGCCGTAGGATAGTGTTAGGGTTAGGGTTAGCCTCAGCCCTAGGATAGTGTTAGCGTTAGAGTTAGGGTTAGCATCAGCCCTAGGATAGTGTTAGGCGTAGGGTGAGGGTTAGCATCAGCCCTAGGATAGTGTTAGTGTTAGGGTTAGCATCAGCCCTAGGATAGTGTTAGGGTTAGCGTTAGGGTTAGCATCAGACCTAGGATAGTATTAGGGTTAGGGTTAGGGTTAGCATCAGCCCTAGGATAGTGTTAGGGTTAGGGTTAGGGTTAGCATCAGCCCTAGGATAGTGTTAAGGTTAGGGTTAGCATCAGCCCTGGGATAATGTTAGGGTTAGGGTTAGGGTTAGCATCAGCCCTAGGATAGTGTTAGGGTTAGGGTTAGGGTTAGCATCAGCCCTAGGATAGTGTTAGGGTTAGGGTTAGCATCAGCCCTAGGATAGTGTTAGGGTTAGGGTTAGGGTTAGCATCAGCCCTAGGATAGTGTTAGGGTTAGGGTTAGCATCAACCCTAGGATAGTTTTAGGGTTAGGGTTAGGGTTAGAGTCAGCCCTAGGATAGTGTTAGGGTTAGGGTTAGCCTCAGCCCTAGGAGAGTGTTATGGTTAGGGATAGGGTTAGCATCAGGCCTAGGATAGTGTTAGGGTTAGGGTTAGGGTTAGCATCAGCCCTAGGATATTGTTAGGGTTAGGGTTAGGGTTAGCATCAGCGCTAGGATATTATTAGTTTTAGGGTTAGCATCAGCCCTAGGATAGTGTTAGGGTTAGGGTTAGGGTTAGCATCAGCCCTAGGATAGTGTTAGGGTTAGGGTTAGCCTCAGCCCTAGGAGAGTGTTAGGGTTATGGATAGGGTTAGCCTCAGGCCTAGGATAGTGTGAGGGTTAGGGTTAGGGTTAGCATCAGCCCTAGGATAGTGTTAGTGTTAGGGTTAGCATCAGGCCTAGGATAGTGTTAGGGTTAGGGTTAGCATCAGCCCTAGGATAGTGTTAGGGTTAGGGTTAGGGTTAGCATCAGCCCTAGGATAGTGTTAGTGTTATGGTTAGGTTTAGCATCAGCCCTAGGATAGTGTTAGGGTAAGGGTTAGGGTTAGCATCAGGCCTAGGATAGTGTTAGGGTTACGGTTAGAATCAGCCCAAGGATAGTGTTAGGGTTAGGGTTAAGTTTTGCATCAGCCCTAGGATAGTTTTAGGGTAAGGGTTAGGGTTACCATCAGCCCTAGGATAGTGTTACGGTTAGGGTTAGCATCAGCCCTAGGATAGTGTTAGGGTTAGGGTTAGGGTTATTTTCAGGCCTAGGATTTTGTTAGGGTTAGGGTTAGCATCAGCCCTAGGATTGTGTTAGGGTTAGTGTTAGGGTTAGCATCAGCCCTAGGATAGTGTTAGGGTTAGGGTTAGCATCAGCCCTAGGATAGTGTTAGGGTTAGGGTTAGGGTTAGCATCAGGCCTAGAATAGTGTCAGGGTTAGGGTTAGCATCAGCCCTAGGATAGTGTTAGGGTTAAGGTTAGGGTTAGCATCAGCTGTAGGATAGTGTTAGGGTTAGGGTTAGCCTCAGCCCTAAGATAGTGTTAGAGTTAGGGTTAGGGTTAGCATCAGCCCTAGGGTAGTGTTAGGGTTAGGGTTAGGGTTAGCATCCGCCCTAGGATAGTGTTAGGGTTAGGGTTAGGGTTAGCATCAGCCCTAGGATAGTGTTATGGTTAGGGTTAACATAAACCCTAGGATAGTGTTAGGGTTAGGGTTAGGGTTATCATCAGGCCTAGGATAGTGTTAGGGTTAGGGTTAGGGTTAGCATCAGTTCAAGGATAGTGTTAGGGTTAGCGTTAGGGTTACCATCAGCCCTAGGATAGTGTTAGGGTTAGGGTTAACATAAACCCTAGCATAGTGTTAGGGTTAGGGTTAGGGTTATCATCAGGCCTATGATAGTGTTAGGGTTAGGGTTAGGGTTAGCATCAGTTCAAGGATAGTGTTAGGGTTAGCGTTAGGGTTAGCATCAGCCCTAGGATAGTGGTAGGGTTAGGGTTAGGGTTAGCATCAGCCCTAGGATAGTGTTAGGGTTAGGGTTAACTTAAACCCTAGGATAGTGTTAGGGTTAGGGTTAGGGTTAGCATCAGCCCTAGGATAGTGTTAGGGTTAGGGTTATCATCAGCCCTAGGATAGTGTTAGGGTTAGGGTTAGGGTTAGCATCAGCCCTAGGATAGTGTTAGGGTTAGGGTTAGCATCAGCCCTAGGATAGTGTTAGGGTTAGGGTTAGGGTTAGCATCAGCCCTAGGATAGTGTTAGGGTTTGGGTTAGCATCAACCCTAGGATAGTTTTAGGGTTAGGGTTAGGGTTAGCGTCAGCCCTAGGATAGTGTTAGGGTTAGGGTTAGCGTCAGCCCTAGGAGAGTGTTATGGTTAGGGATAGGGTTAGCATCAGGCCTAGGATAGTGTTAGGGTTAGGGTTAGGGTTAGCGTGAGCCCTAGGATAGTGTTAGGATTATGGTTAGGGTTATCATCAGGCCTAGGATAGTGTTAGGGTTAGGGTTAGCATCAGCCCTAGGATAGTGTTAGGGTTAGGGTTAGGGTTAGCATCAGCCCTAGGATAGTGTTAGGGCTAGGGTTAGCATCAGCCCTAGGATAGTGTTATTGTTAGGTTTAGGGTTAGCATCAGGCCTAGGATAGTGTTAGGGTTAGGGTTAGGGTTAGCATCAGCCGTAGGATAGTGTTAGGATTAGGGTTAGCCTCAGCCCTAAGATAGTGTTAGAGTTAGGGTTAGGGTTAGCATGAGCCCTAGGATAGTGTTAGTGTTAGGGTTAGGGTTAGCATCCGCCCTAGGATAGTGTTAGGTTTAGGGTTAGGGTTAGCATCAGCCCTAGGATAGTGTTAGGGTTAGGGTTAACATAAACCCTAGGATAGTGTTAGGGTTTGGGTTAGGGTTATCATCAGGCCTAGGATAGTGTTAGGGTTAGGGTTAGGGTTAGCATCCGTTCAAGGATAGTGTTAGGGTTAGCGCTAGGGTTAGCATCAGCCCTAGGATAATGTTAGGGTTAGGGTTAACATAAACCCTAGGATATTGTTAGGGTTACGGTTAGGGTTATCATCAGGCCTATGATAGTGTTAGGGTTAGGGTTAGGGTTAGCATCAGTTCAAGGATAGTGTAAGGGTTAGCGTTAGCGTTAGCATCAGCCCTAGGATAGTGTTAGGGTTAGGGTTAGGGTTAGCATCAGCCCTAGGGTAGTGTTAGGGTTAGGGTTAGCAACTGCCCTAGGGTAGTGTTAGGGTTAGGGTTAGGGTTATCATCAGGCCTAGGATAGTGTTAGGGTTAGGGTTAGCCTCAGCACTAAGATAGTGTTAGAGTTAGGGTTAGGGTTAGCATCAGCGCTAGGGTAGTGTTAGGGTTAGGGTTAGGGTTAGCATCAGGCCTAGGATAGTGTTAGGGTAAGGGTTAGGGTTAGCATCAGCCCTAGGATAGTGTTAGGGCTAGGGTTAGCATCAGCCATAGGATAGTGTTAGGGTTAGGGTTAGGGTTAGCATCAGCCGTAGGATAGTGTTAGGGTTAGGGTTAGCCTCAGCCCTAAGATAGTGTTAGAGTTAGGGTTAGGGTTAGCATGAGCCCTAGGATAGTGTTAGGGTTAGGGTTAGGGTTAGCATCCGCCCTAGGATAGTGTTAGGTTTAGGGTTAGGGTTAGCATCAGCCCTAGGATAGTGTTAGGGTTAGGGTTAACATAAACCCTAGGATAGTGTTAGGGTTAGGGTTAGGGTTATCATCAGGCCTAGGATAGTGTTAGGGTTAGGGTTAGGGTTAGCATCAGTTCAAGGATAGTGTTAGGGTTAGCGTTAGGGTTACCATCAGCCCTAGGATAGTGTTAGGGTTAGGGTTAACATAAACCCTAGCATAGTGTTAGGGTTAGGGTTAGGGTTATCATCAGGCCTATGATAGTGTTAGGGTTAGGGTTAGGGTTAGCATCAGTTCAAGGATAGTGTTAGGGTTAGCGTTAGGGTTAGCATCAGCCCTGGGATAGTGTTAGGGTTAGGGTTAGGGTTAGCATCAGCCCTAGGATAGTGTTAGGCTTAGGGTTAGCATCAGCCCTAGGATAGTGTTAGGGTTAGGGTTAGGGTTATCATCAGGCCTAGGATAGTGTTAGGGTTAGGGTTAGCCTCAGCCCTAAGATAGTATTAGAGTTAGGGTTAGGGTTAGCATCAGCCCTAGGATAGTGTCAGGGTTAGGGTTAGGGTTAGCATCAGCCCTAGGATAGTGTTAGTGTTAGGGTTAGCATAAGCACTAGGATAGTGTTAGGGTTAGGGTTAACCTAAACCCTAGGATAGTGTTAGGGTTAGGGTTAAGGTTATCATCAGGCCTAGGATAGTGTTAGGGTTAGGGTTAGGGTTAGCATCAGTTCAAGGATAGTGTTAGGGTTATGGTTAGGGTTAGCATCTGCCCTAGGATAGTGTTAGGGTTAGGGTTAGGGTTAGCATCAGCCCTAGGATAGTGTTAGGGTTAGGGTTAGCATCAGCCCTAGGATAGTGTTAGGGTTAGGGTTAGGGTTAGCATCAGGCCTAGGATAGTGTCAGGGTTAGGGTTAGCATCAGCCCTAGGATAGTGTTAAGGTTAAGGTTAGGGTTAGCATCAGCCGTAGGATAGTGTTAGGGTTAGGGTTAGCCTCAGCCCTAAGATAGTGTTAGAGTTAGGGTTAGGGTTAGCATCAGCCCTAGGGTAGTGTTAGGGTTAGGGTTAGGGTTAGCATCCGCCCTAGGATAGTGTTAGGGTTAGGGTTAGGGTTAGCATCAGCCCTAGGATAGTGTTAGTGTTAGGGTTAACATAAACCCTAGGATAGTGTTAGGGTTAGGGTTAGGGTTAGCATCAGCCCTAGGATAGTGTTAGGGTTAGGGTTAGCATCAGCCCTAGGATAGTGTTAGGGTTAGGGTTAGGGTTAGCATCAGCCCTAGGATAGTGTTAGGGTTAGGGTTAGCATCAGCCCTAGGATAGTGTTAGGGTTAGGGTTAGCATCAGCCCTAGGATAGTGTTAGGGTTAGGGTTAGGGTTAGCATCAGGCCTAGGATAGTGTTAGGGTTAGGGTTAGCATCAGCCCTAGGATAGTGTTAGGGTTAGGGTTAGGGTTAGCATCAGCCCTAGGATACTGTTAGGGTTAGGGTTAGTGTTAGCATCAGCCCTAGGATATTATTAGGGTTAGGGTTAGCATCAGCCCTAGGATACTGTTAGGGTTAGAGTCAGGGTTATCACCAGGCTTAGGATAGTGTTAGTGTTAGGGTTACCATCAGCCTTAGGATAGTGTTAGGGTTAGGGTTAGGGTTAGCATCAGCCCAAGGATATTATTAGGGTTAGGGTTTGGGTTAGCATCAGCCCCACGATAATGTTAGGGTTAGGGTTAGGGTTAGCATCAGCCCTAGGATAGTGTTAGGGTTAGGGTTAGCATCAGCCCTAGGATAGTGTTAGGGTTAGGGTTAGGGTTAGCATCTGCCCTAGGATAGTGTTAGGGTTAGGGTTAGCATCAGCCCTAGGATAGTGTTAGGGTTAGGGTTAGGGTTAGCATCAGCCCTAGGATAGTGTTAGGTTTAGGGTTAGCATCAGCCCTAGGATAGTGTTAGGGTTAGGGTTAGGGTTAGCATCAGCCCTAGGATAGTTTTAGGGTTAGGGTTAGGGTTAGCGTCAGCCCTAGGTTAGTGTTAGGGTTAGGGTTATCCTCAGCCCTAGGAGAGTGTTATGGTTAGGGATAGGGTTAGCATCAGGCCTAGGATAGTGTTAGGGTTAGGGTTAGGGTTAGCATCAGCCCTAGGATATTATTAGGGTTAGGGTTAGCATCAGCCCTAGGATAGTGTTAGGGTTAGGGTTAGCATCAGCCCTAGGATAGTGTTAGGGTTAGGGTTAGGGTTAGCATCAGCCCTAGGATAGTGTTAGGGTTAGGGTTAGCATCAGCCCTAGGGTAGTGTTAGGGTTAGGGTTAGGGTTAGCATCAGCCCTAGGATAGTGTTAGGGTTAGGGTTAGGGTTAGCATCAGCCCTAGGATAGTGTTAGGGTTAGGGTTAACATAAACCCTAGGATAGTGTTAGGGTTAGGGTTAGGGTTATCAACAGGCCTAGGATAGTGTTAGGGTTAGGGTTAGGGTTAGCATAAGTTCAAGGATAGTGTTAGGGTTAGCGTTAGGGTTAGAATCAGCCCTAGGATAGTGTTAGGGTTAGGGTTAGGGTTAGCATCAGCCCTTGGATAGTGTTAGGGTTAGGGTTAACATAAACCCTAGGATAGTGTTAGGGTTAGGGTTAGGGTTAGCATCAGGCCTAGGATAGTGTTAGGGTTAGGGTTAGCATCAGCCCTAGGATAGTGTTAGGGTTAGGTTTAGGGTTATCATCAGCCCTAGGATAGTGTTAGGGTTAGGGTTAGCATCAGCCCTAGGATAGTGTTAGGGTTAGGGTGAGGGTTAGCATCAGCCCTAGGATAGTGTTAGGGTTAGGGTTAGGGTTAGCATCAGCCCTAGGATAGTGTTAGGGTTAGGGTTAGCATCAGCCCTAGGATAGTGTTAGGGTTAGGGTTAGCATCAGCCCTAGGATAGTTTTAGGGTTAGGGTTAGGGTTAGCATCAGCCCTAGGATAGTGTTAGGGTTAGGGTTAGCATCAACCCTAGGATAGTGTTAGGGTTAGGGTTAGCCTCAGACCTAGGAGAGTGTTATGGTTAGGGATAGGGTTAGCATCAGGCCTAGGATAGTGTTAGGGTTAGGGTTAGGGTTAGCATCAGCCCTAGGATATTGTTAGGGTTAGGGTTAGGGTTAGCATCAGCCCTAGGATATTATTAGGGTTACGGTTAGCATCAGCCCTAGGATAGTGTTAGGGTTAGGGTTAGGGTTAGCACCAGGCCTAGGATAGTGGTAGTGTTAGGGTTAGCATCAGCCTTAGGATAGTGTTAGGGTTAGGGTTAGGGTTAGCATCAGCCCTAGGATAGTGTTAGGGTTAGGGTTAGCATCAGCCCTAGGATAGTGTTAGGGTTAGGGTTAGGGTTAGCATCAGCCCTAGGATAGTGTTAGGGCTAGGGTTAGCATCAGCCATAGGATAGTGTTAGGGTTAGGGTTAGGGTTAGCATCAGCCGTAGGATAGTGTTAGGGTTAGGGTTAGCCTCAGCCCTAAGATAGTGTTAGAGTTAGGGTTAGGGTTAGCATGAGCCCTAGGATAGTGTTAGGGTTAGGGTTAGGGTTAGCATCCGCCCTAGGATAGTGTTAGGTTTAGGGTTAGGGTTAGCATCAGCCCTAGGATAGTGTTAGGGTTAGGGTTAACATAAACCCTAGGATAGTGTTAGGGTTAGGGTTAGGGTTATCATCAGGCCTAGGATAGTGTTAGGGTTAGGGTTAGGGTTAGCATCAGTTCAAGGATAGTGTTAGGGTTAGCGTTAGGGTTACCATCAGCCCTAGGATAGTGTTAGGGTTAGGGTTAACATAAACCCTAGCATAGTGTTAGGGTTAGGGTTAGGGTTATCATCAGGCCTATGATAGTGTTAGGGTTAGGGTTAGGGTTAGCATCAGTTCAAGGATAGTGTTAGGGTTAGCGTTAGGGTTAGCATCAGCCCTAGGATAGTGTTAGGGTTAGGGTTAGGGTTAGCATCAGCCCTAGGATAGTGTTAGGCTTAGGGTTAGCATCAGCCCTAGGATAGTGTTAGGGTTAGGGTTAGGGTTATCATCAGGCCTAGGATAGTGTTAGTGTTAGGGTTAGCCTCAGCCCTAAGATAGTATTAGAGTTAGGGTTAGGGTTAGCATCAGCCCTAGGATAGTGTCAGGGTTAGGGTTAGGGTTAGCATCAGCCCTAGGATAGTGTTAGTGTTAGGGTTAGCATCAGCACTAGGATAGTGTTAGGGTTAGGGTTAACCTAAACCCTAGGATAGTGTTAGGGTTAGGGTTAAGGTTATCATCAGGCCTAGGATAGTGTTAGGGTTAGGGTTAGGGTTAGCATCAGTTCAAGGATAGTGTTAGGGTTATGGTTAGGGTTAGCATCTGCCCTAGGATAGTGTTAGGGTTAGGGTTAGGGTTAGCATCAGCCCTAGGATAGTGTTAGGGTTAGGGTTAGCATCAGCCCTAGGATAGTGTTAGGGTTAGGGTTAGGGTTAGCATCAGGCCTAGGATAGTGTCAGGGTTAGGGTTAGCATCATCCCTATTATAGTGTTAAGGTTAAGGTTAGGGTTAGCATCAGCCGTAGGATAGTGTTAGGGTTAGGGTTAGCCTCAGCCCTAAGATAGTGTTAGAGTTAGGGTTAGGGTTAGCATCAGCCCTAGGGTAGTGTTAGGGTTAGGGTTAGGGTTAGCATCCGCCCTAGGATAGTGTTAGGGTTAGGGTTAGGGTTAGCATCAGCCCTAGGATAGTGTTAGTGTTAGGGTTAACATAAACCCTAGGATAGTGTTAGGGTTAGGGTTAGGGTTAGCATCAGGCCTAGGATAGTGTTAGGGTTAGGGTTAGCATCAGCCCTAGGATAGTGTTAGTGTTAGGGTTAGGGTTATCATCAGGCCTATGATAGTGTTAGGGTTAGGGTTATCATCAGCCCTAGGATAGTGTTAGGGTTAGGGTTAGCATCAGCCCTAGGATAGTGTTAGGGTTAGGGTTAGGGTTAGCATCAGGCCTAGGATAGTGTTAGGGTTAGGGTTAGCATCAGCCCTAGGATAGTGTTAGGGTTAGGGTTAGGGTTAGCATCAGCCCTAGGATACTGTTAGGGTTAGGGTTAGTGTTAGCATCAGCCCTAGGATATTATTAGGGTTAGGGTTAGCATCAGCCCTAGGATACTGTTAGGGTTAGAGTCAGGGTTATCACCAGGCTTAGGATAGTGTTAGTGTTAGGGTTACCATCAGCCTTAGGATAGTGTTAGGGTTAGGGTTAGGGTTAGCATCAGCCCTAGGATATTATTAGGGTTAGGGTTTGGGTTAGCATCAGCCCCACGATAATGTTAGGGTTAGGGTTAGGGTTAGCATCAGCCCTAGGATAGTGTTAGGGTTAGGGTTAGCATCAGCCCTAGGATAGTGTTAGGGTTAGGGTTAGGGTTAGCATCTGCCCTAGGATAGTGTTAGGGTTAGGGTTAGCAACAGCCCTAGGATAGTGTTAGGGTTAGGGTTAGGGTTAGCATCAGCCCTAGGATAGTGTTAGGTTTAGGGTTAGCATCAGCCCTAGGATAGTGTTAGGGTTAGGGTTAGGGTTAGCATCAGCCCTAGGATAGTTTTAGGGTTAGGGTTAGGGTTAGCGTCAGCCCTAGGTTAGTGTTAGGGTTAGGGTTATCCTCAGCCCTAGGAGAGTGTTATGGTTAGGGATAGGGTTAGCATCAGGCCTAGGATAGTGTTAGGGTTAGGGTTAGGGTTAGCGTCAGCCCTAGGATATTGTTAGGGTTAGGGTTAGGGTTAGCATCAGCCCTAGGATATTATTAGGGTTAGGGTTAGCATCAGCCCTAGGATAGTGTTAGGGTTAGGGTTAGCATCAGCCCTAGGATAGTGTTAGGGTTAGGGTTAGGGTTAGCATCAGCCCTAGGATAGTGTTAGGGTTAGGGTTAGCATCAGCCCTAGGGTAGTGTTAGGGTTAGGGTTAGGGTTAGCATGAGCCCTAGGATAGTGTTAGGGTTAGGGTTAGGGTTAGCATCAGCCCTAGGATAGTGTTAGGGTTAGGGTTAACATAAACCCTAGGATAGTGTTAGGGTTAGGGTTAGGGTTATCAACAGGCCTAGGATAGTGTTAGGGTTAGGGTTAGGGTTAGCATAAGTTCAAGGATAGTGTTAGGGTTAGCGTTAGGGTTAGAATCAGCCCTAGGATAGTGTTAGGGTTAGGGTTAACATAAACCCTAGGATAGTGTTAGGGTTAGGGTTAGGGTTAGCATCAGGCCTAGGATAGTGTTAGGGTTAGGGTTAGCATCAGCCCTAGGATAGTGTTAGTGTTAGGTTTAGGGTTATCATCAGCCCTAGGATAGTGTTAGGGTTAGGGTTAGCATCAGCCCTAGGATAGTGTTAGGGTTAGGGTGAGGGTTAGCATCAGCCCTAGGATAGTGTTAGGGTTAGGGTTAGGGTTAGCATCAGCCCTAGGATAGTGTTAGGGTTAGGGTTAGCATCAGCCCTAGGATAGTGTTAGGGTTAGGGTTAGCATCAGCCCTAGGATAGTTTTAGGGTTAGGGTTAGGGTTAGCATCAGCCCTAGGATAGTGTTAGGGTTAGGGTTAGCATCAACCCTAGGATAGTGTTAGGGTTAGGGTTAGCCTCAGACCTAGGAGAGTGTTATGGTTAGGGATAGGGTTAGCATCAGGCCTAGGATAGTGTTAGGGTTAGGGTTAGGGTTAGCATCAGCCCTAGGATATTGTTAGGGTTAGGGTTAGGGTTAGCATCAGCCCTAGGATATTATTAGGGTTACGGTTAGCATCAGCCCTAGGATAGTGTTAGGGTTAGGGTTAGGGTTAGCACCAGGCCTAGGATAGTGGTAGTGTTAGGGTTAGCATCAGCCTTAGGATAGTGTTAGGGTTAGGGTTAGGGTTAGCATCAGCCCTAGGATAGTGTTAGGGTTAGGGTTAGCATCAGCCCTAGGATAGTGTTAGGGTTAGGGTTAGGGTTAGCATCAGCCCTAGGATAGTGTTAGGGCTAGGGTTAGCATCAGCCATAGGATAGTGTTAGGGTTAGGGTTAGGGTTAGCATCAGCCGTAGGATAGTGTTAGGGTTAGGGTTAGCCTCAGCCCTAAGATAGTGTTAGAGTTAGGGTTAGGGTTAGCATGAGCCCTAGGATAGTGTTAGGGTTAGGGTTAGGGTTAGCATCCGCCCTAGGATAGTGTTAGGTTTAGGGTTAGGGTTAGCATCAGCCCTAGGATAGTGTTAGGGTTAGGGTTAACATAAACCCTAGGATAGTGTTAGGGTTAGGGTTAGGGTTATCATCAGGCCTAGGATAGTGTTAGGGTTAGGGTTAGGGTTAGCATCAGTTCAAGGATAGTGTTAGGGTTAGCGTTAGGGTTACCATCAGCCCTAGGATAGTGTTAGGGTTAGGGTTAACATAAACCCTAGCATAGTGTTAGGGTTAGGGTTAGGGTTATCATCAGGCCTATGATAGTGTTAGGGTTAGGGTTAGGGTTAGCATCAGTTCAAGGATAGTGTTAGGGTTAGCGTTAGGGTTACCATCAGCCCTAGGATAGTGTTAGGGTTAGGGTTAGGGTTAGCATCAGCCCTAGGATAGTGTTAGGCTTAGGGTTAGCATCATCCCTAGGATAGTGTTAGGGTTAGGGTTAGGGTTATCATCAGGCCTAGGATAGTGTTAGTGTTAGGGTTAGCCTCAGCCCTAAGATAGTATTAGAGTTAGGGTTAGGGTTAGCATCAGCCCTAGGATAGTGTCAGGGTTAGGGTTAGGGTTAGCATCAGCCCTAGGATAGTGTTAGTGTTAGGGTTAGCATCAGCACTAGGATAGTGTTAGGGTTAGGGTTAACCTAAACCCTAGGATAGTGTTAGGGTTAGGGTTAAGGTTATCATCAGGCCTAGGATAGTGTTAGGGTTAGGGTTAGGGTTAGCATCAGTTCAAGGATAGTGTTAGGGTTATGGTTAGGGTTAGCATCTGCCCTAGGATAGTGTTAGGGTTAGGGTTAGGGTTAGCATCAGCCCTAGGATAGTGTTAGGGTTAGGGTTAGCATCAGCCCTAGGATAGTGTTAGGGTTAGGGTTAGGGTTAGCATCAGGCCTAGGATAGTGTCAGGGTTAGGGTTAGCATCATCCCTATTATAGTGTTAAGGTTAAGGTTAGGGTTAGCATCAGCCGTAGGATAGTGTTAGGGTTAGGGTTAGCCTCAGCCCTAAGATAGTGTTAGAGTTAGGGTTAGGGTTAGCATCAGCCCTAGGGTAGTGTTAGGGTTAGGGTTAGGGTTAGCATCCGCCCTAGGATAGTGTTAGGGTTAGGGTTAGGGTTAGCATCAGCCCTAGGATAGTGTTAGTGTTAGGGTTAACATAAACCCTAGGATAGTGTTAGGGTTAGGGTTAGGGTTAGCATCAGGCCTAGGATAGTGTTAGGGTTAGGGTTAGCATCAGCCCTAGGATAGTGTTAGTGATAGGGTTAGGGTTATCATCAGGCCTATGATAGTGTTAGGGTTAGGGTTATCATCAGCCCTAGGATAGTGTTAGGGTTAGGGTTAGCATCAGCCCTAGGATAGTGTTAGGGTTAGGGTTAGGGTTAGCATCAGGCCTAGGATAGTGTTAGGGTTAGGGTTAGCATCAGCCCTAGGATAGTGTTAGGGTTAGGGTTAGGGTTAGCATCAGCCCTAGGATACTGTTAGGGTTAGGGTTAGTGTTAGCATCAGCCCTAGGATATTATTAGGGTTAGGGTTAGCATCAGCCCTAGGATACTGTTAGGGTTAGAGTCAGGGTTATCACCAGGCTTAGGATAGTGTTAGTGTTAGGGTTACCATCAGCCTTAGGATAGTGTTAGGGTTAGGGTTAGGGTTAGCATCAGCCCTAGGATATTATTAGGGTTAGGGTTTGGGTTAGCATCAGCCCTAGGATAGTGTTAGGGTTAGGGTTAGCATCAGCCCTAGGATAGTGTTAGGGTTAGGGTTAGGGTTAGCATCTGCCCTAGGATAGTGTTAGGGTTAGGGTTAGCAACAGCCCTAGGATAGTGTTAGGGTTAGGGTTAGGGTTAGCATCAGCCCTAGGATAGTGTTAGGTTTAGGGTTAGCATCAGCCCTAGGATAGTGTTAGGGTTAGGGTTAGGGTTAGCATCAGCCCTAGGATAGTTTTAGGGTTAGGGTTAGGGTTAGCGTCAGCCCTAGGTTAGTGTTAGGGTTAGGGTTATCCTCAGCCCTAGGAGAGTGTTATGGTTAGGGATAGGGTTAGCATCAGGCCTAGGATAGTGTTAGGGTTAGGGTTAGGGTTAGCGTCAGCCCTAGGATATTGTTAGGGTTAGGGTTAGGGTTAGCATCAGCCCTAGGATATTATTAGGGTTAGGGTTAGCATCAGCCCTAGGATAGTGTTAGGGTTAGGGTTAGCATCAGCCCTAGGATAGTGTTAGGGTTAGGGTTAGGGTTAGCATCAGCCCTGGGATAGTGTTAGGGTTAGGGTTAGCATCAGCCCTAGGGTAGTGTTAGGGTTAGGGTTAGGGTTAGCATGAGCCCTAGGATAGTGTTAGGGTTAGGGTTAGGGTTAGCATCAGCCCTAGGATAGTGTTAGGGTTAGGGTTAACATAAACCCTAGGATAGTGTTAGGGTTAGGGTTAGGGTTATCAACAGGCCTAGGATAGTGTTAGGGTTAGGGTTAGGGTTAGCATAAGTTCAAGGATAGTGTTAGGGTTAGCGTTAGGGTTAGAATCAGCCCTAGGATAGTGTTAGGGTTAGGGTTAGGGTTAGCATCAGCCCTTGGATAGTGTTAGGGTTAGGGTTAACATAAACCCTAGGATAGTGTTAGGGTTAGGGTTAGGGTTAGCATCAGGCCTAGGATAGTGTTAGGGTTAGGGTTAGCATCAGCCCTAAGATAGTGTTAGGGTTAGGTTTAGGGTTATCATCAGCCCTAGGATAGTGTTAGGGTTAGGGTTAGGGTTAGCACCAGGCCTAGGATAGTGGTAGTGTTAGGGTTAGCATCAGCCTTAGGATAGTGTTAGGGTTAGGGTTAGGGTTAGCATCAGCCGTAGGATAGTGTTAGGGTTAGGGTTAGCATCAGCCCTAGGATAGTGTTAGGGTTAGGGTTAGGGTTAGCATCAGCCCTAGGATAGTGTTAGGGCTAGGGTTAGCATCAGCCATAGGATAGTGTTAGGGTTAGGGTTAGGGTTAGCATCAGCCGTAGGATAGTGTTAGGGTTAGGGTTAACCTCAGCCCTAAGATAGTGTTAGAGTTAGGGTTAGGGTTAGCATGAGCCCTAGGATAGTGTTAGGGTTAGGGTTAGGGTTAGCATCCGCCCTAGGATAGTGTTAGGTTTAGGGTTAGGGTTAGCATCAGCCCTAGGATAGTGTTAGGGTTAGGGTTAACATAAACCCTAGGATAGTGTTAGGTTTAGGGTTAGGGTTATCATCAGGCCTAGGATAGTGTTAGGGTTAGGGTTAGGGTTAGCATCAGTTCAAGGATAGTGTTAGGGTTAGCGTTAGGGTTACCATCAGCCCTAGGATAGTGTTAGGGTTAGGGTTAACATAAACCCTAGCATAGTGTTAGGGTTAGGGTTAGGGTTATCATCAGGCCTATGATAGTGTTAGGGTTAGGGTTAGGGTTAGCATCAGTTCAAGGATAGTGTTAGGGTTAGCGTTAGGGTTAGCATCAGCCCTAGGATAGTGTTAGGGTTAGGGTTAGGGTTAGCATCAGCCCTAGGATAGTGTTAGGCTTAGGGTTAGCATCAGCCCTAGGATAGTGTTAGGGTTAGGGTTAGGGTTATCATCAGGCCTAGGATAGTGTTAGGGTTAGGGTTAGCCTCAGCCCTAAGATAGTATTAGAGTTAGGGTTAGGGTTAGCATCAGCCCTAGGATAGTGTCAGGGTTAGGGTTAGGGTTAGCATCAGCCCTAGGATAGTGTTAGTGTTAGGGTTAGCATCAGCACTAGGATAGTGTTAGGGTTAGGGTTAACCTAAACCCTAGGATAGTGTTAGGGTTAGGGTTAAGGTTATCATCAGGCCTAGGATAGTGTTAGGGTTAGGGTTAGGGTTAGCATCAGTTCAAGGATAGTGTTAGGGTTATGGTTAGGGTTAGCATCTGCCCTAGGATAGTGTTAGGGTTAGGGTTAGGGTTAGCATCAGCCCTAGGATAGTGTTAGGATTAGGGTTAGCATCAGCCCTAGGATAGTGTTAGGGTTAGGGTTAGGGTTAGCATCAGGCCTAGGATAGTGTCAGGGTTAGGGTTAGCATCAGCCCTAGGATAGTGTTAAGGTTAAGGTTAGGGTTAGCATCAGCCGTAGGATAGTGTTAGGGTTAGGGTTAGCCTCAGCCCTAAGATAGTGTTAGAGTTAGGGTTAGGGTTAGCATCAGCCCTAGGGTAGTGATAGGGTTAGGGTTAGGGTTAGCATCCGCCCTAGGATAGTGTTAGGGTTAGGGTTAGGGTTAGCATCAGCCCTAGGATAGTGTTAGTGTTAGGGTTAGCATCAGCACTAGGATAGTGTTAGGGTTAGGGTTAACCTAAACCCTAGGATAGTGTTAGGGTTAGGGTTAAGGTTATCATCAGGCCTAGGATAGTGTTAGGGTTAGGGTTAGGGTTAGCATCAGTTCAAGGATAGTGTTAGGGTTATGGTTAGGGTTAGCATCTGCCCTAGGATAGTGTTAGGGTTAGGGTTAGGGTTAGCATCAGCCCTAGGATAGTGTTAGGGTTAGGGTTAGCATCAGCCCTAGGATAGTGTTAGGGTTAGGGTTAGGGTTAGCATCAGGCCTAGGATAGTGTCAGGGTTAGGGTTAGCATCATCCCTATTATAGTGTTAAGGTTAAGGTTAGGGTTAGCATCAGCCGTAGGATAGTGTTAGGGTTAGGGTTAGCCTCAGCCCTAAGATAGTGTTAGAGTTAGGGTTAGGGTTAGCATCAGCCCTAGGGTAGTGTTAGGGTTAGGGTTAGGGTTAGCATCCGCCCTAGGATAGTGTTAGGGTTAGGGTTAGGGTTAGCATCAGCCCTAGGATAGTGTTAGTGTTAGGGTTAACATAAACCCTAGGATAGTGTTAGGGTTAGGGTTAGGGTTAGCATCAGGCCTAGGATAGTGTTAGGGTTAGGGTTAGCATCAGCCCTAGGATAGTGTTAGTGATAGGGTTAGGGTTATCATCAGGCCTATGATAGTGTTAGGGTTAGGGTTATCATCAGCCCTAGGATAGTGTTAGGGTTAGGGTTAGCATCAGCCCTAGGATAGTGTTAGGGTTAGGGTTAGGGTTAGCATCAGGCCTAGGATAGTGTTAGGGTTAGGGTTAGCATCAGCCCTAGGATAGTGTTAGGGTTAGGGTTAGGGTTAGCATCAGCCCTAGGATACTGTTAGGGTTAGGGTTAGTGTTAGCATCAGCCCTAGGATATTATTAGGGTTAGGGTTAGCATCAGCCCTAGGATACTGTTAGGGTTAGAGTCAGGGTTATCACCAGGCTTAGGATAGTGTTAGTGTTAGGGTTACCATCAGCCTTAGGATAGTGTTAGGGTTAGGGTTAGGGTTAGCATCAGCCCTAGGATATTATTAGGGTTAGGGTTTGGGTTAGCATCAGCCCTAGGATAGTGTTAGGGTTAGGGTTAGCATCAGCCCTAGGATAGTGTTAGGGTTAGGGTTAGGGTTAGCATCTGCCCTAGGATAGTGTTAGGGTTAGGGTTAGCAACAGCCCTAGGATAGTGTTAGGGTTAGGGTTAGGGTTAGCATCAGCCCTAGGATAGTGTTAGGTTTAGGGTTAGCATCAGCCCTAGGATAGTGTTAGGGTTAGGGTTAGGGTTAGCATCAGCCCTAGGATAGTTTTAGGGTTAGGGTTAGGGTTAGCGTCAGCCCTAGGTTAGTGTTAGGGTTAGGGTTATCCTCAGCCCTAGGAGAGTGTTATGGTTAGGGATAGGGTTAGCATCAGGCCTAGGATAGTGTTAGGGTTAGGGTTAGGGTTAGCGTCAGCCCTAGGATATTGTTAGGGTTAGGGTTAGGGTTAGCATCAGCCCTAGGATATTATTAGGGTTAGGGTTAGCATCAGCCCTAGGATAGTGTTAGGGTTAGGGTTAGCATCAGCCCTAGGATAGTGTTAGGGTTAGGGTTAGGGTTAGCATCAGCCCTGGGATAGTGTTAGGGTTAGGGTTAGCATCAGCCCTAGGGTAGTGTTAGGGTTAGGGTTAGGGTTAGCATGAGCCCTAGGATAGTGTTAGGGTTAGGGTTAGGGTTAGCATCAGCCCTAGGATAGTGTTAGGGTTAGGGTTAACATAAACCCTAGGATAGTGTTAGGGTTAGGGTTAGGGTTATCAACAGGCCTAGGATAGTGTTAGGGTTAGGGTTAGGGTTAGCATAAGTTCAAGGATAGTGTTAGGGTTAGCGTTAGGGTTAGAATCAGCCCTAGGATAGTGTTAGGGTTAGGGTTAGGGTTAGCATCAGCCCTTGGATAGTGTTAGGGTTAGGGTTAACATAAACCCTAGGATAGTGTTAGGGTTAGGGTTAGGGTTAGCATCAGGCCTAGGATAGTGTTAGGGTTAGGGTTAGCATCAGCCCTAAGATAGTGTTAGGGTTAGGTTTAGGGTTATCATCAGCCCTAGGATAGTGTTAGGGTTAGGGTTAGGGTTAGCACCAGGCCTAGGATAGTGGTAGTGTTAGGGTTAGCATCAGCCTTAGGATAGTGTTAGGGTTAGGGTTAGGGTTAGCATCAGCCGTAGGATAGTGTTAGGGTTAGGGTTAGCATCAGCCCTAGGATAGTGTTAGGGTTAGGGTTAGGGTTAGCATCAGCCCTAGGATAGTGTTAGGGCTAGGGTTAGCATCAGCCATAGGATAGTGTTAGGGTTAGGGTTAGGGTTAGCATCAGCCGTAGGATAGTGTTAGGGTTAGGGTTAACCTCAGCCCTAAGATAGTGTTAGAGTTAGGGTTAGGGTTAGCATGAGCCCTAGGATAGTGTTAGGGTTAGGGTTAGGGTTAGCATCCGCCCTAGGATAGTGTTAGGTTTAGGGTTAGGGTTAGCATCAGCCCTAGGATAGTGTTAGGGTTAGGGTTAACATAAACCCTAGGATAGTGTTAGGTTTAGGGTTAGGGTTATCATCAGGCCTAGGATAGTGTTAGGGTTAGGGTTAGGGTTAGCATCAGTTCAAGGATAGTGTTAGGGTTAGCGTTAGGGTTACCATCAGCCCTAGGATAGTGTTAGGGTTAGGGTTAACATAAACCCTAGCATAGTGTTAGGGTTAGGGTTAGGGTTATCATCAGGCCTATGATAGTGTTAGGGTTAGGGTTAGGGTTAGCATCAGTTCAAGGATAGTGTTAGGGTTAGCGTTAGGGTTAGCATCAGCCCTAGGATAGTGTTAGGGTTAGGGTTAGGGTTAGCATCAGCCCTAGGATAGTGTTAGGCTTAGGGTTAGCATCAGCCCTAGGATAGTGTTAGGGTTAGGGTTAGGGTTATCATCAGGCCTAGGATAGTGTTAGGGTTAGGGTTAGCCTCAGCCCTAAGATAGTATTAGAGTTAGGGTTAGGGTTAGCATCAGCCCTAGGATAGTGTCAGGGTTAGGGTTAGGGTTAGCATCAGCCCTAGGATAGTGTTAGTGTTAGGGTTAGCATCAGCACTAGGATAGTGTTAGGGTTAGGGTTAACCTAAACCCTAGGATAGTGTTAGGGTTAGGGTTAAGGTTATCATCAGGCCTAGGATAGTGTTAGGGTTAGGGTTAGGGTTAGCATCAGTTCAAGGATAGTGTTAGGGTTATGGTTAGGGTTAGCATCTGCCCTAGGATAGTGTTAGGGTTAGGGTTAGGGTTAGCATCAGCCCTAGGATAGTGTTAGGATTAGGGTTAGCATCAGCCCTAGGATAGTGTTAGGGTTAGGGTTAGGGTTAGCATCAGGCCTAGGATAGTGTCAGGGTTAGGGTTAGCATCAGCCCTAGGATAGTGTTAAGGTTAAGGTTAGGGTTAGCATCAGCCGTAGGATAGTGTTAGGGTTAGGGTTAGCCTCAGCCCTAAGATAGTGTTAGAGTTAGGGTTAGGGTTAGCATCAGCCCTAGGGTAGTGATAGGGTTAGGGTTAGGGTTAGCATCCGCCCTAGGATAGTGTTAGGGTTAGGGTTAGGGTTAGCATCAGCCCTAGGATAGTGTTAGTGTTAGGGTTAACATAAACCCTAGGATAGTGTTAGGGTTAGGGTTAGGGTTAGCATCAGGCCTAGGATAGTGTTAGGGTTAGGGTTAGCATCAGCCCTAGGATAGTGTTAGTGTTAGGGTTAGGGTTATCATCAGGCCTATGATAGTGTTAGGGTTAGGGTTATCATCAGCCCTAGGATAGTGTTAGGGTTAGGGTTAGCATCAGCCCTAGGATAGTGTTAGGGTTAGGGTTAGGGTTAGCATCAGGCCTAGGATAGTGTTAGGGTTTGGGTTAGCATCAGCCCTAAGATAGTGTTAGGGTTAGGGTTAGGGTTAGCATCAGCCCTAGGATACTGTTAGGGTTAGGGTTAGTGTTAGCATCAGCCCTAGGATATTATTAGGGTTAGGGTTAGCATCAGCCCTAGGATACTGTTAGGGTTAGAGTCAGGGTTATCACCAGGCTTAGGATAGTGTTAGTGTTAGGGTTACCATCAGCCTTAGGATAGTGTTAGGGTTAGGGTTAGGGTTAGCATCAGCCCTAGGATATTATTAGGGTTAGGGTTTGGGTTAGCATCAGCCCCACGATAATGTTAGGGTTAGGGTTAGGGTTAGCATCAGCCCTAGGATAGTGTTAGGGTTAGGGTTAGCATCAGCCCTAGGATAGTGTTAGGGTTAGGGTTAGGGTTAGCATCTGCCCTAGGATAGTGTTAGGGTTAGGGTTAGCATCAGCCCTAGGATAGTGTTAGGGTTAGGGTTAGGGTTAGCATCAGCCCTAGGATAGTGTTAGGTTTAGGGTTAGCATCAGCCCTAGGATAGTGTTAGGGTTAGGGTTAGGGTTAGCGTCAGCCCTAGGATATTGTTAGGGTTAGGGTTAGGGTTAGCATCAGCCCTAGGATATTATTAGGGTTAGGGTTAGCATCAGCCCTAGGATAGTGTTAGGGTTAGGGTTAGCATCAGCCCTAGGATAGTGTTAGGGTTAGGGTTAGGGTTAGCATCAGCCCTAGGATACTGTTAGGGTTAGGGTTAGCATCAGCCCTAGGGTAGTGTTAGGGTTAGGGTTAGGGTTAGCATCAGCCCTAGGATAGTGTTAGGGTTAGGGTTAGGGTTAGCATCAGCCCTAGGATAGTGTTAGGGTTAGGGTTAACATAAACCCTAGGATAGTGTTAGGGTTAGGGTTAGGGTTATCAACAGGCCTAGGATAGTGTTAGGGTTAGGGTTAGGGTTAGCATAAGTTCAAGGATAGTGTTAGGGTTAGCGTTAGGGTTAGAATCAGCCCTAGGATAGTGTTAGGGTTAGGGTTAGGGTTAGCATCAGCCCTTGGATAGTGTTAGGGTTAGGGTTAACATAAACCCTAGGATAGTGTTAGGGTTAGGGTTAGGGTTAGCATCAGGCCTAGGATAGTGTTAGGGTTAGGGTTAGCATCAGCCCTAGGATAGTGTTAGGGTTAGGTTTAGGGTTATCATCAGCCCTAGGATAGTGTTAGGGTTAGGGTTAGGGTTAGCACCAGGCCTAGGATAGTGGTAGTGTTAGGGTTAGCATCAGCCTTAGGATAGTGTTAGGGTTAGGGTTAGGGTTAGCATCAGCCGTAGGATAGTGTTAGGGTTAGGGTTAGCATCAGCCCTAGGATAGTGTTAGGGTTAGGGTTAGGGTTAGCATCAGCCCTAGGATAGTGTTAGGGCTAGGGTTAGCATCAGCCATAGGATAGTGTTAGGGTTAGGGTTAGGGTTAGCATCAGCCATAGGATAGTGTTAGGGTTAGGGTTAGCCTCAGCCCTAAGATAGTGTTAGAGTTAGGGTTAGGGTTAGCATGAGCCCTAGGATAGTGTTAGGGTTAGGGTTAAGGTTAGCATCCGCCCTAGGATAGTGTTAGGTTTAGGGTTAGGGTTAGCATCAGCCCTAGGATAGTGTTAGGGTTAGGGTTAACATAAACCCTAGGATAGTGTTAGGGTTAGGGTTAGGGTTATCATCAGGCCTAGGATAGTGTTAGGGTTAGGGTTAGGGTTAGCATAAGTTCAAGGATAGTGTTAGGGTTAGCGTTAGGTTTACCATCAGCCCTAGGATAGTGTTAGGGTTAGGGTTAACATAAACCCTAGCATAGTGTTAGGGTTAGGGTTAGGGTTATCATCAGGCCTATGATAGTGTTAGGGTTAGGGTTAGGGTTAGCATCAGTTCAAGGATAGTGTTAGGGTTAGCGTTAGGGTTAGCATCAGCCCTGGGATAGTGTTAGGGTTAGGGTTAGGGTTAGCATCAGCCCTAGGATAGTGTTAGGCTTAGGGTTAGCATCAGCCCTAGGATAGTGTTAGGGTTAGGGTTAGGGTTATCATCAGGCCTAGGATAGTGTTAGGGTTAGGGTTAGCCTCAGCCCTAAGATAGTATTAGAGTTAGGGTTAGGGTTAGCATCAGCCCTAGGATAGTGTCAGGGTTAGGGTTAGGGTTAGCATCAGCCCTAGGATATTGTTAGTGTTAGGGTTAGCATCAGCACTAGGATAGTGTTAGGGTTAGGGTTAACCTAAACCCTAGGATAGTGTTAGGGTTAGGGTTAAGGTTATCATCAGGCCTAGGATAGTGTTAGGGTTAGGGTTAGGGTTAGCATCAGTTCAAGGATAGTGTTAGGGTTATGGTTAGGGTTAGCATCTGCCCTAGGATAGTGTTAGGGTTAGGGTTAGGGTTAGCATCAGCCCTAGGATAGTGTTAGGGTTAGGGTTAGCATCAGCCCTAGGATAGTGTTAGGGTTAGGGTTAGGGTTAGCATCAGCCCTAGGATAGTGTTAGGGTTAGGGTTAGCATCAGCCCTAGGGTAGTGTTAGGGTTAGGGTTAGGGTTAGCATGAGCCCTAGGATAGTGTTAGGGTTAGGGTTAGGGTTAGCATCAGCCCTAGGATAGTGTTAGGGTTAGGGTTAGGGTTAGCATCAGCCCTAGGATAGTGTTAGGGTTAGGGTTAGCATCAGCCCTAGGGTAGTGTTAGGGTTAGGGTTAGGGTTAGCATGAGCCCTAGGATAGTGTTAGGGTTAGGGTTAGGGTTAGCATCAGCCCTAGGATAGTGTTAGGGTTAGGGTTAGCATCAGCCCTAGGGTAGTGTTAGGGTTAGGGTTAGGGTTAGCATGAGCCCTAGGATAGTGTTAGGGTTAGGGTTAGGGTTAGCATCAGCCCTAGGATATTATTAGGGTTAGGGTTAGCATCAGCCCTAGGATAGTGTTAGGGTTAGGGTTAGCATCAGCCCTAGGATAGTGTTAGGGTTAGGGTTAGGGTTAGCATCAGCCCTAGGATAGTGTTAGGGTTAGGGTTAGCATCAGCCCTAGGGTAGTGTTAGGGTTAGGGTTAGGGTTAGCATGAGCCCTAGGATAGTGTTAGGGTTAGGGTTAGGGTTAGCATCAGCCCTAGGATAGTGTTAGGGTTAGGGTTAACATAAACCCTAGGATAGTGTTAGGGTTAGGGTTAGGGTTATCAACAGGCCTAGGATAGTGTTAGGGTTAGGGTTAGGGTTAGCATAAGTTCAAGGATAGTGTTAGGGTTAGCGTTAGGGTTAGAATCAGCCCTAGGATAGTGTTAGGGTTAGGGTTAGGGTTAGCATCAGCCCTTGGATAGTGTTAGGGTTAGGGTTAACATAAACCCTAGGATAGTGTTAGGGTTAGGGTTAGGGTTAGCATCAGGCCTAGGATAGTGTTAGGGTTAGGGTTAGCATCAGCCCTAAGATAGTGTTAGGGTTAGGTTTAGGGTTATCATCAGCCCTAGGATAGTGTTAGGGTTAGGGTTAGGGTTAGCACCAGGCCTAGGATAGTGGTAGTGTTAGGGTTAGCATCAGCCTTAGGATAGTGTTAGGGTTAGGGTTAGGGTTAGCATCAGCCGTAGGATAGTGTTAGGGTTAGGGTTAGCATCAGCCCTAGGATAGTGTTAGGGTTAGGGTTAGGGTTAGCATCAGCCCTAGGATAGTGTTAGGGCTAGGGTTAGCATCAGCCATAGGATAGTGTTAGGGTTAGGGTTAGGGTTAGCATCAGCCGTAGGATAGTGTTAGGGTTAGGGTTAACCTCAGCCCTAAGATAGTGTTAGAGTTAGGGTTAGGGTTAGCATGAGCCCTAGGATAGTGTTAGGGTTAGGGTTAGGGTTAGCATCCGCCCTAGGATAGTGTTAGGTTTAGGGTTAGGGTTAGCATCAGCCCTAGGATAGTGTTAGGGTTAGGGTTAACATAAACCCTAGGATAGTGTTAGGTTTAGGGTTAGGGTTATCATCAGGCCTAGGATAGTGTTAGGGTTAGGGTTAGGGTTAG
This sequence comes from Lemur catta, assembly GCF_020740605.2. Classification (NCBI taxonomy): domain Eukaryota; kingdom Metazoa; phylum Chordata; class Mammalia; order Primates; family Lemuridae; genus Lemur; species Lemur catta. The sequence goes on along the minus strand of NC_059137.1, from coordinate 92,135,763 downwards.
CATCAGTTGAAGGATAGTGTTAGGGTTAGCGTTAGGGTTACCATCAGCCCTAGGATAGTGTTAGGGTTAGGGTTAACATAAACCCTAGCATAGTGTTAGGGTTAGGGTTAGGGTTATCATCAGGCCTATGATAGTGTTAGGGTTAGGGTTAGGGTTAGCATCAGTTCAAGGATAGTGTTAGGGTTAGCGTTAGGGTTAGCATCAGCCCTAGGATAGTGTTAGGGTTAGGGTTAGGGTTAGCATCAGCCCTAGGATAGTGTTAGGCTTAGGGTTAGCATCAGCCCTAGGATAGTGTTAGGGTTAGGGTTAGGGTTATCATCAGGCCTAGGATAGTGTTAGGGTTAGGGTTAGCCTCAGCCCTAAGATAGTATTAGAGTTAGGGTTAGGGTTAGCATCAGCCCTAGGATAGTGTCAGGGTTAGGGTTAGGGTTAGCATCAGCCCTAGGATAGTGTTAGTGTTAGGGTTAGCATCAGCACTAGGATAGTGTTAGGGTTAGGGTTAACCTAAACCCTAGGATAGTGTTAGGGTTAGGGTTAAGGTTATCATCAGGCCTAGGATAGTGTTAGGGTTAGGGTTAGGGTTAGCATCAGTTCAAGGATAGTGTTAGGGTTATGGTTAGGGTTAGCATCTGCCCTAGGATAGTGTTAGCGTTAGGGTTAGGGTTAGCATCAGCCCTAGGATAGTGTTAGGGTTAGGGTTAGCATCAGCCCTAGGATAGTGTTAGGGTTAGGGTTAGGGTTAGCATCAGTCCTAGGATAGTGTCAGGGTTAGGGTTAGCATCAGCCCTAGGATAGTGTTAAGGTTAAGGTTAGGGTTAGCATCAGCCGTAGGATAGTGTTAGGGTTAGGGTTAGCCTCAGCCCTAAGATAGTGTTAGAGTTAGGGTTAGGGTTAGCATCAGCCCTAGGGTAGTGTTAGGGTTAGGGTTAGGGTTAGCATCCGCCCTAGGATAGTGTTAGGGTTAGGGTTAGGGTTAGCATCAGCCCTAGGATAGTGTTAGTGTTAGGGTTAACATAAACCCTAGGATAGTGTTAGGGTTAGGGTTAGGGTTAGCATCAGGCCTAGGATAGTGTTAGGGTTAGGGTTAGCATCAGCCCTAGGATAGTGTTAGTGTTAGGGTTAGGGTTATCATCAGGCCTATGATAGTGTTAGGGTTAGGGTTATCATCAGCCCTAGGATAGTGTTAGGGTTAGGGTTAGCATCAGCCCTAGGATAGTGTTAGGGTTAGGGTTAGGGTTAGCATCAGGCCTAGGATAGTGTTAGGGTTAGGGTTAGCATCAGCCCTAAGATAGTGTTAGGGTTAGGGTTAGGGTTAGCATCAGCCCTAGGATACTGTTAGGGTTAGGGTTAGTGTTAGCATCAGCCCTAGGATATTATTAGGGTTAGGGTTAGCATCAGCCCTAGGATACTGTTAGGGTTAGAGTCAGGGTTATCACCAGGCTTAGGATAGTGTTAGTGTTAGGGTTACCATCAGCCTTAGGATAGTGTTAGGGTTAGGGTTAGGGTTAGCATCAGCCCTAGGATATTATTAGGGTTAGGGTTTGGGTTAGCATCAGCCCCACGATAATGTTAGGGTTAGGGTTAGGGTTAGCATCAGCCCTAGGATAGTGTTAGGGTTAGGTTTAGCATCAGCCCTAGGATAGTGTTAGGGTTAGGGTTAGGGTTAGCATCTGCCCTAGGATAGTGTTAGGGTTAGGGTTAGCATCAGCCCTAGGATAGTGTTAGGGTTAGGGTTAGGGTTAGCATCAGCCCTAGGATAGTGTTAGGTTTAGGGTTAGCATCAGCCCTAGGATAGTGTTAGGGTTAGGGTTAGGGTTAGCATCAGCCCTAGGATAGTTTTAGGGTTAGGGTTAGGGTTAGCGTCAGCCCTAGGTTAGTGTTAGGGTTAGGGTTATCCTCAGCCCTAGGAGAGTGTTATGGTTAGGGATAGGGTTAGCATCAGGCCTAGGATAGTGTTAGGGTTAGGGTTAGGGTTAGCGTCAGCCCTAGGATATTGTTAGGGTTAGGGTTAGGGTTAGCATCAGCCCTAGGATATTATTAGGGTTAGGGTTAGCATCAGCCCTAGGATAGTGTTAGGGTTAGGGTTAGCATCAGCCCTAGGATAGTGTTAGGGTTAGGGTTAGGGTTAGCATCAGCCCTAGGATAGTGTTAGGGTTAGGGTTAGCATCAGCCCTAGGGTAGTGTTAGGGTTAGGGTTAGGGTTAGCATCAGCCCTAGGATAGTGTTAGGGTTAGGGTTAGGGTTAGCATCAGCCCTAGGATAGTGTTAGGGTTAGGGTTAACATAAACCCTAGGATAGTGTTAGGGTTAGGGTTAGGGTTATCAACAGGCCTAGGATAGTGTTAGGGTTAGGGTTAGGGTTAGCATAAGTTCAAGGATAGTGTTAGGGTTAGCGTTAGGGTTAGAATCAGCCCTAGGATAGTGTTAGGGTTAGGGTTAGGGTTAGCATCAGCCCTTGGATAGTGTTAGGGTTAGGGTTAACATAAACCCTAGGATAGTGTTAGGGTTAGGGTTAGGGTTAGCATCAGGCCTAGGATAGTGTTAGGGTTAGGGTTAGCATCAGCCCTAGGATAGTGTTAGGGTTAGGTTTAGGGTTATCATCAGCCCTAGGATAGTGTTAGGGTTAGGGTTAGGGTTAGCACCAGGCCTAGGATAGTGGTAGTGTTAGGGTTAGCATCAGCCTTAGGATAGTGTTAGGGTTAGGGTTAGGGTTAGCATCAGCCGTAGGATAGTGTTAGGGTTAGGGTTAGCATCAGCCCTAGGATAGTGTTAGGGTTAGGGTTAGGGTTAGCATCAGCCCTAGGATAGTGTTAGGGCTAGGGTTAGCATCAGCCATAGGATAGTGTTAGGGTTAGGGTTAGCCTCAGCCCTAAGATAGTGTTAGAGTTAGGGTTAGGGTTAGCATGAGCCCTAGGATAGTGTTAGGGTTAGGGTTAAGGTTAGCATCCGCCCTAGGATAGTGTTAGGTTTAGGGTTAGGGTTAGCATCAGCCCTAGGATAGTGTTAGGGTTAGGGTTAACATAAACCCTAGGATAGTGTTAGGGTTAGGGTTAGGGTTATCATCAGGCCTAGGATAGTGTTAGGGTTAGGGTTAGGGTTAGCATAAGTTCAAGGATAGTGTTAGGGTTAGCGTTAGGGTTACCATCAGCCCTAGGATAGTGTTAGGGTTAGGGTTAACATAAACCCTAGCATAGTGTTAGGGTTAGGGTTAGGGTTATCATCAGGCCTATGATAGTGTTAGGGTTAGGGTTAGGGTTAGCATCAGTTCAAGGATAGTGTTAGGGTTAGCGTTAGGGTTAGCATCAGCCCTGGGATAGTGTTAGGGTTAGGGTTAGGGTTAGCATCAGCCCTAGGATAGTGTTAGGCTTAGGGTTAGCATCAGCCCTAGGATAGTGTTAGGGTTAGGGTTAGGGTTATCATCAGGCCTAGGATAGTGTTAGGGTTAGGGTTAGCCTCAGCCCTAAGATAGTATTAGAGTTAGGGTTAGGGTTAGCATCAGCCCTAGGATAGTGTCAGGGTTAGGGTTAGGGTTAGCATCAGCCCTAGGATAGTGTTAGTGTTAGGGTTAGCATCAGCACTAGGATAGTGTTAGGTTTAGGGTTAACCTAAACCTTAGGATAGTGTTAGGGTTAGGGTTAAGGTTATCATCAGGCCTAGGATAGTGTTAGGGTTAGGGTTAGGGTTAGCATCAGTTCAAGGATAGTGTTAGGGTTATGGTTAGGGTTAGCATCTGCCCTAGGATAGTGTTAGGGTTAGGGTTAGGGTTAGCATCAGCCCTAGGATAGTGTTAGGGTTAGGGTTAGCATCACCCTTGGATAGTGTTAGGGTTAGGGTTAGGGTTAGCATCAGTCCTAGGATAGTGTCAGGGTTAGGGTTAGCATCAGCCCTAGGATAGTGTTAAGGTTAAGGTTAGGGTTAGCATCAGCCGTAGGATAGTGTTAGGGTTAGGGTTAGCCTCAGCCCTAAGATAGTGTTAGAGTTAGGGTTAGGGTTAGCATCAGCCCTAGGGTAGTGTTAGGGTTAGGGTTAGGGTTAGCATCCGCCCTAGGATAGTGTTAGGGTTAGGGTTAGGGTTAGCATCAGCCCTAGGATAGTGTTAGTGTTAGGGTTAACATAAACCCTAGGATAGTGTTAGGGTTAGGGTTAGGGTTAGCATCAGGCCTAGGATAGTGTTAGGGTTAGGGTTAGCATCAGCCCTAGGATAGTGTTAGGGTTAGGTTAGGGTTATCATCAGGCCTATGATAGTGTTAGGGTTAGGGTTATCATCAGCCCTAGGATAGTGTTAGGGTTAGGGTTAGCATCAGCCCTAGGATAGTGTTAGGGTTAGGGTTAGGGTTAGCATCAGGCCTAGGATAGTGTTAGGGTTAGGGTTAGCATCAGCCCTAGGATAGTGTTAGGGTTAGGGTTAGGGTTAGCATCAGCCCTAGGATACTGTTAGGGTTAGGGTTAGTGTTAGCATCAGCCCTAGGATATTATTAGGGTTAGGGTTAGCATCAGCCCTAGGATACTGTTAGGGTTAGAGTCAGGGTTATCACCAGGCTTAGGATAGTGTTAGTGTTAGGGTTACCATCAGCCTTAGGATAGTGTTAGGGTTAGGGTTAGGGTTAGCATCAGCCCTAGGATATTATTAGGGTTAGGGTTTGGGTTAGCATCAGCCCCACGATAATGTTAGGGTTAGGGTTAGGGTTAGCATCAGCCCTAGGATAGTGTTAGGGTTAGGGTTAGCATCAGCCCTAGGATAGTGTTAGGGTTAGGGTTAGGGTTAGCATCAGCCCTAGGATAGTTTTAGGGTTAGGGTTAGGGTTAGCGTCAGCCCTAGGTTAGTGTTAGGGTTAGGGTTATCCTCAGCCCTAGGAGAGTGTTATGGTTAGGGATAGGGTTAGCATCAGGCCTAGGATAGTGTTAGGGTTAGGGTTAGGGTTAGCGTCAGCCCTAGGATATTGTTAGGGTTAGGGTTAGGGTTAGCATCAGCCCTAGGATATTATTAGGGTTAGGGTTAGCATCAGCCCTAGGATAGTGTTAGGGTTAGGGTTAGCATCAGCCCTAGGATAGTGTTAGGGTTAGGGTTAGGGTTAGCATCAGCCCTAGGATAGTGTTAGGGTTAGGGTTAGCCTCAGCCCTAGGAGAGTGTTAGGGTTAGGGATAGGGTTAGCATCAGGCCTAGGATAGTGTGAGGGTTAGGGTTAGCATCAGCCCTAGGATAGTGTTAGGGTTAGGGTTAGGGTTAGCATCAGCCCTAGGATAGTGTTAGGGTTATGGTTAGGTTTAGCATCAGCCCTAGGATAGTGTTAGGGTAAGGGTTAGGGTTAGCATCAGGCCTAGGATAGTGTTAGGGTTACGGTTAGAATCAGCCCAAGGATAGTGTTAGGGTTAGGGTTAAGTTTTGCATCAGCCCTAGGATAGTGTTATGGTTAGGGTTAGGGTTACCATCAGCCCTAGGATAGTGTTAGGGTTAGGGTTAGGGTTAGCATCAGCCCTAGGATAGTGTTAGGGTTAGGGTTAGCATCAGCCCTAGGATAGTGTTAAGGTTAGGGTTAGGGTTATCATCAGGCCTAGGATAGTGTTAGGGTTAGGGTTAGCATCAGCCCTAGGATAGTGTTAGGGTTAGTGTCAGGGTTAGCATCAGCCCTAGGATAGTGTTAGGGTTAGGGTTAGCATCAGCCCTAGGATAGTGTTAGGGTTAGGGTTAGCATCAGGCCTAGGATAGTGTCAGGGTTAGGGTTAGCATCAGCCCTAGGATAGTGTTAGGGTTAAGGTTAGGGTTAGCATCAGCCGTAGGATAGTGTTAGGGTTAGGGTTAGCCTCAGCCCTAAGATAGTGTTAGAGTCAGGGTTAGGGTAAGCATCAGCCCTAGGGTAGTGTTAGGGTTAGGGTTAGGGTTAGCATCCGCCCTAGGATAGTGTTAGGGTTAGGGTTAGGGTTAGCATCAGCCCTAGGATAGTGTTAGGGTTAGGGTTAACATAAACCCTAGGATAGTGTTAGGGTTAGGGTTAGGGTTATCATCAGGCCTAGGATAGTGTTAGGGTTAGGGATAGGGTTAGCATAAGTTCAAGGAGAGTGTTAGGGTTAGCGTTAGGGTTAGAATCAGCCCTAGGATAGTGTTAGGGTTAGGGTTAGGGTTAGCATCAGCCCTAGGCTAGTGTTAGGGTTAGGGTTAGCCTCAGCCCTAGGAGAGTGTTAGGGTTAGGGATAGGGTTAGCATCAGGCCTAGGATAGTGTGAGGGTTAGGGTTAGGGTTAGCATCAGCCCTAGGATAGTGTTAGGGTTAGGGTTAGGGTTAGCATCAGCCCTAGGATAGTGTTAGGGTTATGGTTAGGTTTAGCATCAGCCCTAGGATAGTGTTAGGGTAAGGGTTAGGTTTAGCATCAGGCCTAGGATAGTGTTAGGGTTACGGTTAGAATCAGCCCAAGGATAGTGTTAGGGTTAGGGTTAAGTTTTGCATCAGCCCTAGGATCGTGTTAGGGTTAGGGTTAGGGTTACCATCAGCCCTAGGATAGTGTTAGGGTTAGGGTTAGGGTTAGCATCAGCCCTAGGATAGTGTTAGGGTTAGGGTTAGGGTTAGCATCAGCCCTAGGATAGTGTTAGGGTTAGGGTTAGCATCAGCCCTAGGATAGTGTTAGGGTTAGGGTTAGGGTTATCATCAGGCCTATGATAGTGTTAGGGTTAGGGTTAGCATCAGCCCTAGGATAGTGTTAGGGTTAGTGTTAGGGTTAGCATCAGACCTAGGATAGTGTTAGGGTTAGGGTTAGCATCAGCCCTAGGAGAGTGTTAGGGTTAGGGTTAGGGTTAGCATCAGGCCTAGGATAGTGTCAGGGTTAGGGTTAGCATCAGCCCTAGGATAGTGTTAGGGTTAAGGTTAGGGTTAGCATCAGCCGTAGGATAGTGTTAGGGTTAGGGTTAGCCTCAGCCCTAAGATAGTGTTAGAGTTAGGGTTAGGGTAAGCATCAGCCCTAGGGTAGTGTTAGGGTTAGGGTTAGGGTTAGCATCCGCCCTAGGATAGTGTTAGGGTTAGGGTTAGGGTTAGCATCAGCCCTAGAATAGTGTTAGGGTTAGGGTTAACATAAACCCTAGGATAGTGTTAGGGTTAGGGTTAGGGTTATCATCAGGCCTAGGATAGTGTTAGGGTTATGGTTAGGGTTAGCATAAGTTCAAGGATAGTGTTAGGGTTAACGTTAGGGTTAGAATAAGCCCTAGGATAGTGTTAGGGTTAGGGTTAGGGTTAGCATCAGCCCTAGGATAGTGTTAGGGTTAGGGTTAACATAAACCCTAGGATAGTGTTAGGGTTAGGGTTAGGGTTAGCATCAGCCCTAGGATAGTGTTAGGGTTAGGGTTAGGGTTATCATCAGGCCTATGATAGTGTTAGGGTTAGGGTTATCATCAGCCCTAGGATAGTGTTAGGGTTATTGTTAGGTTTAGCATCAGCCCTAGGATAGTTTTAGGGTAAAGGTTAGGGTTAGCATCAGGCCTAGGATAGTGTTAGGGTTAGGGTTATCATCAGCCCTAGGATAGTGTTAGGGTTATTGTTAGGTTTAGCATCAGCCCTAGGATAGTTTTAGGGTAAGGGTTAGGGTTACCATCAGCCTTAGGATAGTGTTAGGGTTAGGGTTAGGGTTAGCATCAGCCCTACGATATTATTAGGGTTAGGGTTAGGGTTAGCATCAGCCCTAGGATAGTGTTAGGGTTAGGGTTAGGGTTAGCATCAGCCCTAGGATAGTGTTAGGGTTAGGGTTAGCATCAGCCCTGGGATAATGTTAGGGTTAGGGTTAGGGTTAGCATCAGCCCTAGGATAGTGTTAGGGTTAGGGTTAGCATCAGCCCTAGGATAGTGTTAGGGTTAGGGTTAGGGTTAGCATCAGCCCTAGGATAGTGTTAGGGTTATGGTTAGGTTTAGCATCAGCCCTAGGATAGTGTTAGGGTAAGGGTTAGGTTTAGCATCAGGCCTAGGATAGTGTTAGGGTTACGGTTAGAATCAGCCCAAGGATAGTGTTAGGGTTAGGGTTAAGTTTTGCATCAGCCCTAGGATCGTGTTAGGGTTAGGGTTAGGGTTACCATCAGCCCTAGGATAGTGTTAGGGTTAGGGTTAGGGTTAGCATCAGCCCTAGGATAGTGTTAGGGTTAGGGTTAGGGTTAGCATCAGCCCTAGGTTAGTGTTAGGGTTAGGGTTAGCATCAGCCCTAGGATAGTGTTAGCGTTAGGGTTAGGGTTATCATCAGGCCTAGGATAGTGTTAGGGTTAGGGTTAGCATCAGCCCTAGGATAGTGTTAGGGTTAGTGTTAGGGTTAGCATCAGACCTAGGATAGTGTTAGGGTTAGGGTTAGCATCAGCCCTAGGATAGTGTTAGGGTTAGGGTTAGGGTTAGCATCAGGCCTAGGATAGTGTCAGGGTTAGGGTTAGCATCAGCCCTAGGATAGTGTTAGGGTTAAGGTTAGGGTTAGCATCAGCCGTAGGATAGTGTTAGGGTTAGGGTTAGCCTCAGCCCTAAGATAGTGTTAGAGTTAGGGTTAGGGTAAGCATCAGCCCTAGGGTAGTGTTAGGGTTAGGGTTAGGGTTAGCATCCGCCCTAGGATAGTGTTAGGGTTAGGGTTAGGGTTAGCGTCAGCCCTAGAATAGTGTTAGGGTTAGGGTTAACATAAACCCTAGGATAGTGTTAGGGTTAGGGTTAGGGTTATCATCAGGCCTAGGATAGTGTTAGGGTTATGGTTAGGGTTAGCATAAGTTCAAGGATAGTGTTAGGGTTAACGTTAGGGTTAGAATCAGCCCTAGGATAGTGTTAGGGTTAGGGTTAGGGTTAGCATCAGCCCTAGGATAGTGTTAGGGTTAGGGTTAACATAAACCCTAGGATAGTGTTAGGGTTAGGGTTAGGGTTAGCATCAGGCCTAGGATAGTGTTAGGGTTAGGGTTAGCATCAGCCCTAGGATAGTGTTAGGGTTAGGGTTAGGGTTATCATCAGGCCTATGATAGTGTTAGGGTTAGGGTTATCATCAGCCCTAGGATAGTGTTAGGGTTATTGTTAGGTTTAGCATCAGCCCTAGGATAGTTTTAGGGTAAGGGATAAGGTTAGCATCAGGCCTAGGATAGTGTTAGGGTTAGGGTTATCATCAGCCCTAGGATAGTGTTAGGGTTATTGTTAGGTTTAGCATCAGCCCTAGGATAGTTTTAGGGTAAGGGTTAGGGTTACCATCAGCCTTAGGATAGTGTTAGGGTTAGGGTTAGGGTTAGCATCAGCCCTACGATATTATTAGGGTTAGGGTTAGGGTTAGCATCAGCCCTAGGATAGTGTTAGGGTTAGGGTTAGGGTTAGCATCAGCCCTAGGATAGTGTTAGGGTTAGGGTTAGCATCAGCCCTGGGATAATGTTAGGGTTAGGGTTAGGGTTAGCATCAGCCCTAGGATAGTGTTAGGGTTAGGGTTAGGGTTAGCAACTGCCCTAGGATAGTGTTTGGGTTAGGGTTAGCATCAGCCCTAGGATAGTGTTAGGGTTAGGGTTAGGGTTAGCATCAGCCCTAGGATAGTGTTAGGGTTAGGGTTAGCATCAGCCCTAGGATAGTGTTAGGGTTAGGGTTAGGGTTAGCATCAGCCCTAGGATAGTGTTAGGGTAAGGGTTAGCATCAACCCTAGGATAGTTTTAGGGTTCGGGTTAGGGTTAGCGTCAGCCCTAGGTTAGTGTTAGGGTTAGGGTTAGCCTCAGCCCTAGGAGAGTGTTATTGTTAGGGATAGGGTTAGCATCAAGCCTAGGATAGTGTTTGGGTTAGGGTTAGGGTTAGCATCAGCCCTAGGATATTGTTAGGGTTAGGGTTAGGGTTAGCATCAGCCCTAGGATATTATTAGGGTTAGGGTTAGCATCAGCCCTAGGATTGTGTTAGGGTTAGGGTTAGCATCAGCCCTAGGATAGTGTTAGGGTTAGGGTTAGGGTTAGCATCAGCCCTAGGATAGTGTTAGGGTTAGGGTTAGCATCAGCCCTAGGATAGTGTTAGGGTTAGGGTTAGCATCAGCCCTAGGATAGTGTTAGGGTTAGGGTTAGGGTTAGCATCAGCCCTAGGATAGTGTTAGGGTTATTGTTAGTGTTAGCATCAGCCCTAGGATATTATTAGGGTTAGGGTTAGCATCAGCCCTAGGATACTGTTAGGGTTAGACTTAGGGTTCTCACCAGGCTTAGGATAGTGTTAGTGTTAGGGTTACCATCAGCCTTAGGATAGTGTTAGGGTTAGGGTTAGGGTTAGCATCAGCCCTACGATATTATTAGGGTTAGGGTTAGGGTTAGCATCAGCCCTAGGATAGTGTTAGGTTTAGGGTTAGGGTTAGCATCAGCCCTAGGATAGTGTTAGGGTTAGGGTTAGCATCAGCCCTGGGATAATGTTAGGGTTAGGGTTAGGGTTAGCATCAGCCCTAGGATATTATTAGGGTTAGGGTTAGCATCAGCCCTAGGATAGTGTTAGGGTTAGGGTTAGCATCAGCCCTAGGATAGTGTTAGGGTAAGGGTTAGGGTTAGCATCAGCCCTAGGATAGTGTTAGGGTTAGGTTTAGCATCAGGCCTAGGATAGTGTTAGGGTTATGGTTAGCATCAGCCCTAGGATAGTGTTAGGGTTAGGGTTAGGGTTAGCATCAGCCCTAGGATAGTGTTAGGGTTAGGGTTAGTGTTAGCATCAGCCCTAGGATATTATTAGGGTTAGGGTTAGCATCAGCCCTAGGATACTGTTAGGGTTAGAGTTAGGGTTATCACCAGGCTTAGGATAGTGTTAGTGTTAGGGTTACCATCAGCCTTAGGATAGTGTTAGGGTTAGGGTTAGGGTTAGCATCAGCCCTACGATATTATTAGGGTTAGGGTTAGGGTTAGCATCAGCCCTAGGATAGTGTTAGGGTTAGGGTTAGGGTTAGCATCAGCCCTAGGATAGTGTTAGGGTTAGGGTTAGCATCAGCCCTGGGATAATGTTAGGGTTAGGGTTAGGGTTAGCATCAGCCCTAGGATAGTGTTAGGGTTAGGGTTAGCATCAGCCCTAGGATAGTGTTAGGGTTAGGGTTAGGGTTAGCAACTGCCCTAGGATAGTGTTTGGGTTAGGGTTAGCATCAGCCCTAGGATAGTGTTAGGGTTAGGGTTAGGGTTAGCATCAGCCCTAGGATAGTGTTAGGGTTAGGGTTAGCATCAGCCCTAGGATAGTGTTAGGGTTAGGGTTAGGGTTAGCATCAGCCCTAGGATAGTGTTAGGGTAAGGGTTAGCATCAACCCTAGGATAGTTTTAGGGTTCGGGTTAGGGTTAGCGTCAGCCCTAGGTTAGTGTTAGGGTTAGGGTTAGCCTCAGCCCTAGGAGAGTGTTATGGTTAGGGATAGGGTTAGCATCAGGCCTAGGATAGTGTTAGGTTTAGGGTTAGGGTTAGCATCAGCCCTAGGATATTGTTAGGGTTAGGGTTAGGGTTAGCATCAGCCCTAGTATATTATTAGGGTTAGGGTTAGCATCAGCCCTAGGATAGTGTTAGGGTTAGGGTTAGCATCAGCCCTAGGATAGTGTTAGGGTTAGGGTTAGGGTTAGCATCAGCCCTAGGATAGTGTTAGGGTTAGGGTTAGCATCAGCCCTAGTATAGTGTTAGGGATAGGGTTAGGGTTAGCATCAGCCCTAGGATAGTGTTACGGTTAGGGTTAGGCTTAGCATCAGCCCTAGGATAGTGTTAGTGTTAGGGTTAACATAAACCCTAGGATAGGGTTAGGGTTAGGGTTAGGGTTATCATCAGGCCTAGGATAGTGTTAGGGTTAGGGTTAGGGTTAGCATCAGGTCAAGGACAGTGTTAGGGTTATGGTTAGGGTTAGCATCTGCCCTAGGATAGTGTTAGGGTTAGGGTTAGGGTTAGCATCAGCCCAAGGATAGTGTTAGGGTTAGGGTTAGCATCAGCCCTAGGATAGTGTTAGGGTTAGGGTTAGGGTTAGCATCAGGCCCAGGATAGTGTTAGGGTCAGGGTTAGGGTTAGAATCAGCCCTAGGATAGTGTTAGGGTTAGGGTTAGTGTTAGCATCAGCCCTAGGATATTATTAGGGTTAGGGTTAGCATCAGCCCTAGGATAGTGTTAGGGTTAGGGTTAGCATCAGCCCTAGGATAGTGTTAGGGTTAGGGTTAGGGTTAGCATCAGCCCTAGGATAGTGTTAGGGTTAGGGTTAGCATCAGCCCTAGGGTAGTGTTAGGGTTAGGGTTAGGGTTAGCATGAGCCCTAGGATAGTGTTAGGGTTAGGGTTAGGGTTAGCATCAGCCCTAGGATAGTGTTAGGGTTAGGGTTAACATAAACCCTAGGATAGTGTTAGGGTTAGGGTTAGGGTTATCAACAGGCCTAGGATAGTGTTAGGGTTAGGGTTAGGGTTAGCATAAGTTCAAGGATAGTGTTAGGGTTAGCGTTAGGGTTAGAATCAGCCCTAGGATAGTGTTAGGGTTAGGGTTAGGGTTAGCATCAGCCGTTGGATAGTGTTAGGGTTAGGGTTAACATAAACCCTAGGATAGTGTTAGGGTTAGGGTTAGGGTTAGCATCAGGCCTAGGATAGTGTTAGGGTTAGGGTTAGCATCAGCCCTAAGATAGTGTTAGGGTTAGGTTTAGGGTTATCATCAGCCCTAGGATAGTGTTAGGGTTAGGGTTAGGGTTAGCACCAGGCCTAGGATAGTGGTAGTGTTAGGGTTAGCATCAGCCTTAGGATAGTGTTAGGGTTAGGGTTAGGGTTAGCATCAGCCGTAGGATAGTGTTAGGGTTAGGGTTAGCATCAGCCCTAGGATAGTGTTAGGGTTAGGGTTAGGGTTAGCATCAGCCCTAGGATAGTGTTAGGGCTAGGGTTAGCATCAGCCATAGGATAGTGTTAGGGTTAGGGTTAGGGTTAGCATCAGCCGTAGGATAGTGTTAGGGTTAGGGTTAACCTCAGCCCTAAGATAGTGTTAGAGTTAGGGTTAGGGTTAGCATGAGCCCTAGGATAGTGTTAGGGTTAGGGTTAGGGTTAGCATCCGCCCTAGGATAGTGTTAGGTTTAGGGTTAGGGTTAGCATCAGCCCTAGGATAGTGTTAGGGTTAGGGTTAACATAAACCCTAGGATAGTGTTAGGTTTAGGGTTAGGGTTATCATCAGGCCTAGGATAGTGTTAGGGTTAGGGTTAGGGTTAGCATCAGTTCAAGGATAGTGTTAGGGTTAGCGTTAGGGTTACCATCAGCCCTAGGATAGTGTTAGGGTTAGGGTTAACATAAACCCTAGCATAGTGTTAGGGTTAGGGTTAGGGTTATCATCAGGCCTATGATAGTGTTAGGGTTAGGGTTAGGGTTAGCATCAGTTCAAGGATAGTGTTAGGGTTAGCGTTAGGGTTAGCATCAGCCCTAGGATAGTGTTAGGGTTAGGGTTAGGGTTAGCATCAGCCCTAGGATAGTGTTAGGCTTAGGGTTAGCATCAGCCCTAGGATAGTGTTAGGGTTAGGGTTAGGGTTATCATCAGGCCTAGGATAGTGTTAGGGTTAGGGTTAGCCTCAGCCCTAAGATAGTATTAGAGTTAGGGTTAGGGTTAGCATCAGCCCTAGGATAGTGTCAGGGTTAGGGTTAGGGTTAGCATCAGCCCTAGGATAGTGTTAGGGTTAGGGTTAGCATCAGCCCTAGGATAGTGTTAGGGTTAGGGTTAGGGTTAGCATCAGGCCTAGGATAGTGTCAGGGTTAGGGTTAGCATCAGCCCTAGGATAGTGTTAAGGTTAAGGTTAGGGTTAGCATCAGCCGTAGGATAGTGTTAGGGTTAGGGTTAGCCTCAGCCCTAAGATAGTGTTAGAGGTAGGGTTAGGGTTAGCATCAGCCCTAGGGTAGTGTTAGGGTTAGGGTTAGGGTTAGCATCAGCCCTAGGATAGTGTTAGTGTTAGGGTTAACATAAACCCTAGGATAGTGTTAGGGTTAGGGTTAGGGTTAGCATCAGGCCTAGGATAGTGTTAGGGTTAGGGTTAGCATCAGCCCTAGGATAGTGTTAGTGTTAGGGTTAGGGTTATCATCAGGCCTATGATAGTGTTAGGGTTAGGGTTATCATCAGCCCTAGGATAGTGTTAGGGTTAGGGTTAGCATCAGCCCTAGGATAGTGTTAGGGTTAGGGTTAGGTTTAGCATCAGGCCTAGGATAGTGTTAGGGTTAGGGTTAGCATCAGCCCTAAGATAGTGTTAGGGTTAGGGTTAGGGTTAGCATCAGCCCTAGGATACTGTTAGGGTTAGGGTTACTGTTAGCATCAGCCCTAGGATATTATTAGGGTTAGGGTTAGCATCAGCCCTAGGATACTGTTAGGGTTAGAGTCAGGGTTATCACCAGGCTTAGGAAAGTGTTAGTGTTAGGGTTACCATCAGCCTTAGGATAGTGTTAGGGTTAGGGTTAGGGTTAGCATCAGCCCTAGGATATTATTAGGGTTAGGGTTTGGGTTAGCATCAGCCCCACGATAATGTTAGGGTTAGGGTTAGCATCAGCCCTAGGATAGTGTTAGGGTTAGGGTTAGCATCAGCCCTAGGATAGTGTTAGGGTTAGGGTTAGGGTTAGCATCTGCCCTAGGATAGTGTTAGGGTTAGGGTTAGCATCAGCCCTAGGATAGTGTTAGGGTTAGGGTTAGGGTTAGCATCAGCCCTAGGATAGTGTTAGGTTTAGGGTTAGCATCAGCCCTAGGATAGTGTTAGGGTTAGGGTTAGGGTTAGCATCAGCCCTAGGATAGTTTTAGGGTTAGGGTTAGGGTTAGCGTCAGCCCTAGGTTAGTGTTAGGGTTAGGGTTATCCTCAGCCCTAGGAGAGTGTTATGGTTAGGGATAGGGTTAGCATCAGGCCTAGGATAGTGTTAGGGTTAGGGTTAGGGTTAGCGTCAGCCCTAGGATATTGTTAGGGTTAGGGTTAGGGTTAGCATCAGCCCTAGGATATTATTAGGGTTAGGGTTAGCATCAGCCCTAGGATAGTGTTAGGGTTAGGGTTAGCATCAGCCCTAGGATAGTGTTAGGGTTAGGGTTAGGGTTAGCATCAGCCCTAGGATAGTGTTAGGGTTAGGGTTAGCATCAGCCCTAGGGTAGTGTTAGGGTTAGGGTTAGGGTTAGCATCAGCCCTAGGATAGTGTTAGGGTTAGCGTTAGGGTTACCATCAGCCCTAGGATAGTGTTAGGGTTAGGGTTAACATAAACCCTAGCATAGTGTTAGGGTTAGGGTTAGGGTTATCATCAGGCCTATGATAGTGTTAGGGTTAGGGTTAGGGTTAGCATCAGTTCAAGGATAGTGTTAGGGTTAGCGTTAGGGTTAGCATCAGCCCTAGGATAGTGTTAGGGTTAGGGTTAGGGTTAGCATCAGCCCTAGGATAGTGTTAGGCTTAGGGTTAGCATCAGCCCTAGGATAGTGTTAGGGTTAGGGTTAGGGTTATCATCAGGCCTAGGATAGTGTTAGGGTTAGGGTTAGCCTCAGCCCTAAGATAGTATTAGAGTTAGGGTTAGGGTTAGCATCAGCCCTAGGATAGTGTCAGGGTTAGGGTTAGGGTTAGCATCAGCCCTAGGATAGTGTTAGTGTTAGGGTTAGCATCAGCACTAGGATAGTGTTAGGGTTAGGGTTAACCTAAACCCTAGGATAGTGTTAGGGTTAGGGTTAAGGTTATCATCAGGCCTAGGATAGTGTTAGGGTTAGGGTTAGGGTTAGCATCAGTTCAAGGATAGTGTTAGGGTTATGGTTAGGGTTAGCATCTGCCCTAGGATAGTGTTAGGGTTAGGGTTAGGGTTAGCATCAGCCCTAGGATAGTGTTAGGGTTAGGGTTAGCATCAGCCCTAGGATAGTGTTAGGGTTAGTGTTAGGGTTAGCATCAGGCCTAGGATAGTGTCAGGGTTAGGGTTAGCATCAGCCCTAGGATAGTGTTAAGGTTAAGGTTAGGGTTAGCATCAGCCGTAGGATAGTGTTAGGGTTAGGGTTAGCCTCAGCCCTAAGATAGTGTTAGAGTTAGGGTTAGGGTTAGCATCAGCCCTAGGGTAGTGTTAGGGTTAGGGTTAGGGTTAGCATCCGCCCTAGGATAGTGTTAGGGTTAGGGTTAGGGTTAGCATCAGCCCTAGGATAGTGTTAGTGTTAGGGTTAACATAAACCCTAGGATAGTGTTAGGGTTAGGGTTAGGGTTAGCATCAGGCCTAGGATAGTGTTAGGGTTAGGGTTAGCATCAGCCCTAGGATAGTGTTAGTGTTAGGGTTAGGGTTATCATCAGGCCTATGATAGTGTTAGGGTTAGGGTTATCATCAGCCCTAGGATAGTGTTAGGGTTAGGGTTAGCATCAGCCCTAGGATAGTGTTAGGGTTAGGGTTAGGGTTAGCATCAGGCCTAGGATAGTGTTAGGGTTAGGGTTAGCATCAGCCCTAAGATAGTGTTAGGGTTAGGGTTAGGGTTAGCATCAGCCCTAGGATACTGTTAGGGTTAGGGTTAGTGTTAGCATCAGCCCTAGGATATTATTAGGGTTAGGGTTAGCATCAGCCCTAGGATACTGTTAGGGTTAGAGTCAGGGTTATCACCAGGCTTAGGATAGTGTTAGTGTTAGGGTTACCATCAGCCTTAGGATAGTGTTAGGGTTAGGGTTAGGGTTAGCATCAGCCCTAGGATATTATTAGGGTTAGGGTTTGGGTTAGCATCAGCCCCACGATAATGTTAGGGTTAGGGTTAGCATCAGCCCTAGGATAGTGTTAGGGTTAGGGTTAGCATCAGCCCTAGGATAGTGTTAGGGTTAGGGTTAGGGTTAGCATCTGCCCTAGGATAGTGTTAGGGTTAGGGTTAGCATCAGCCCTAGGATAGTGTTAGGGTTAGGGTTAGGGTTAGCATCAGCCCTAGGATAGTGTTAGGTTTAGGGTTAGCATCAGCCCTAGGATAGTGTTAGGGTTAGGGTTAGGGTTAGCATCAGCCCTAGGATAGTTTTAGGGTTAGGGTTAGGGTTAGCGTCAGCCCTAGGTTAGTGTTAGGGTTAGGGTTATCCTCAGCCCTAGGAGAGTGTTATGGTTAGGGATAGGGTTAGCATCAGGCCTAGGATAGTGTTAGGGTTAGGGTTAGGGTTAGCGTCAGCCCTAGGATATTGTTAGGGTTAGGGTTAGGGTTAGCATCAGCCCTAGGATATTATTAGGGTTAGGGTTAGCATCAGCCCTAGGATAGTGTTAGGGTTAGGGTTAGCATCAGCCCTAGGATAGTGTTAGGGTTAGGGTTAGGGTTAGCATCAGCCCTAGGATAGTGTTAGGGTTAGGGTTAGCATCAGCCCTAGGGTAGTGTTAGGGTTAGGGTTAGGGTTAGCATCAGCCCTAGGATAGTGTTAGGGTTAGGGTTAGGGTTAGCATCAGCCCTAGGATAGTGTTAGGGTTAGGGTTAACATAAACCCTAGGATAGTGTTAGGGTTAGGGTTAGGGTTATCAACAGGCCTAGGATAGTGTTAGGGTTAGGGTTAGGGTTAGCATAAGTTCAAGGATAGTGTTAGGGTTAGCGTTAGGGTTAGAATCAGCCCTAGGATAGTGTTAGGGTTAGGGTTAGGGTTAGCATCAGCCCTTGGATAGTGTTAGGGTTAGGGTTAACATAAACCCTAGGATAGTGTTAGGGTTAGGGTTAGGGTTAGCATCTGGCCTAGGATAGTGTTAGGGTTAGGGTTAGCATCAGCCCTAGGATAGTGTTAGGGTTAGGTTTAGGGTTATCATCAGCCCTAGGATAGTGTTAGGGTTAGGGTTAGGGTTAGCACCAGGCCTAGGATAGTGGTAGTGTTAGGGTTAGCATCAGCCTTAGGATAGTGTTAGGGTTAGGGTTAGGGTTAGCATCAGCCGTAGGATAGTGTTAGGGTTAGGGTTAGCATCAGCCCTAGGATAGTGTTAGGGTTAGGGTTAGGGTTAGCATCAGCCCTAGGATAGTGTTAGGGCTAGGGTTAGCATCAGCCATAGGATAGTGTTAGGGTTAGGGTTAGGGTTAGCATCAGCCATAGGATAGTGTTAGGGTTAGGGTTAGCTTCAGCCCTAAGATAGTGTTAGAGTTAGGGTTAGGGTTAGCATGAGCCCTAGGATAGTGTTAGGGTTAGGGTTAAGGTTAGCATCCGCCCTAGGATAGTGTTAGGTTTAGGGTTAGGGTTAGCATCAGCCCTAGGATAGTGTTAGGGTTAGGGTTAACATAAACCCTAGGATAGTGTTAGGGTTAGGGTTAGGGTTATCATCAGGCCTAGGATAGTGTTAGGGTTAGGGTTAGGGTTAGCATAAGTTCAAGGATAGTGTTAGGGTTAGCGTTAGGGTTACCATCAGCCCTAGGATAGTGTTAGGGTTAGGGTTAACATAAACCCTAGCATAGTGTTAGGGTTAGGGTTAGGGTTATCATCAGGCCTATGATAGTGTTAGGGTTAGGGTTAGGGTTAGCATCAGTTCAAGGATAGTGTTAGGGTTAGCGTTAGGGTTAGCATCAGCCCTGGGATAGTGTTAGGGTTAGGGTTAGGGTTAGCATCAGCCCTAGGATAGTGTTAGGCTTAGGGTTAGCATCAGCCCTAGGATAGTGTTAGGGTTAGGGTTAGGGTTATCATCAGGCCTAGGATAGTGTTAGGGTTAGGGTTAGCCTCAGCCCTAAGATTGTATTAGAGTTAGGGTTAGGGTTAGCATCAGCCCTAGGATAGTGTCAGGGTTAGGGTTAGGGTTAGCATCAGCCCTAGGATAGTGTTAGTGTTAGGGTTAGCATCAGCACTAGGATAGTGTTAGGTTTAGGGTTAACCTAAACCCTAGGATAGTGTTAGGGTTAGGGTTAAGGTTATCATCAGGCCTAGGATAGTGTTAGGGTTAGGGTTAGGGTTAGCATCAGTTCAAGGATAGTGTTAGGGTTATGGTTAGGGTTAGCATCTGCCCTAGGATAGTGTTAGGGTTAGGGTTAGGGTTAGCATCAGCCCTAGGATAGTGTTAGGGTTAGGGTTAGCATCACCCTTGGATAGTGTTAGGGTTAGGGTTAGGGTTAGCATCAGGCCTAGGATAGTGTCAGTGTTAGGGTTAGCATCAGCCCTAGGATAGTGTTAAGGTTAAGGTTAGGGTTAGCATCAGCCGTAGGATAGTGTTAGGGTTAGGGTTAGCCTCAGCCCTAAGATAGTGTTAGAGTTAGGGTTAGGGTTAGCATCAGCCCTAGGGTAGTGTTAGGGTTAGGGTTAGGGTTAGCATCCGCCCTAGGATAGTGTTAGGGTTAGGGTTAGGGTTAGCATCAGCCCTAGGATAGTGTTAGTGTTAGGGTTAACATAAACCCTAGGATAGTGTTAGGGTTAGGGTTAGGGTTAGCATCAGGCCTAGGATAGTGTTAGGGTTAGGGTTAGCATCAGCCCTAGGATAGTGTTAGGGTTAGGTTAGGGTTATCATCAGGCCTATGATAGTGTTAGGGTTAGGGTTATCATCAGCCCTAGGATAGTGTTAGGGTTAGGGTTAGCATCAGCCCTAGGATAGTGTTAGGGTTAGGGTTAGGGTTAGCATCAGGCCTAGGATAGTGTTAGGGTTAGGGTTAGCATCAGCCCTAGGATAGTGTTAGGGTTAGGGTTAGGGTTAGCATCAGCCCTAGGATACTGTTAGGGTTAGGGTTAGTGTTAGCATCAGCCCTAGGATATTATTAGGGTTAGGGTTAGCATCAGCCCTAGGATACTGTTAGGGTTAGAGTCAGGGTTATCACCAGGCTTAGGATAGTGTTAGTGTTAGGGTTACCATCAGCCTTAGGATAGTGTTAGGGTTAGGGTTAGGGTTAGCATCAGCCCTAGGATATTATTAGGGTTAGGGTTTGGGTTAGCATCAGCCCCACGATAATGTTAGGGTTAGGGTTAGGGTTAGCATCAGCCCTAGGATAGTGTTAGGGTTAGGGTTAGCATCAGCCCTAGGATAGTGTTAGGGTTAGGGTTAGGGTTAGCATCAGCCCTAGGATAGTTTTAGGGTTAGGGTTAGGGTTAGCGTCAGCCCTAGGTTAGTGTTAGGGTTAGGGTTATCCTCAGCCCTAGGAGAGTGTTATGGTTAGGGATAGGGTTAGCATCAGGCCTAGGATAGTGTTAGGGTTAGGGTTAGGGTTAGCGTCAGCCCTAGGATATTGTTAGGGTTAGGGTTAGGGTTAGCATCAGCCCTAGGATATTATTAGGGTTAGGGTTAGCATCAGCCCTAGGATAGTGTTAGGGTTAGGGTTAGCATCAGCCCTAGGATAGTGTTAGGGTTAGGGTTAGGGTTAGCATCAGCCCTAGGATAGTGTTAGGGTTAGGGTTAGCCTCAGCCCTAGGAGAGTGTTAGGGTTAGGGATAGGGTTAGCATCAGGCCTAGGATAGTGTGAGGGTTAGGGTTAGCATCAGCCCTAGGATAGTGTTAGGGTTAGGGTTAGGGTTAGCATCAGCCCTAGGATAGTGTTAGGGTTATGGTTAGGTTTAGCATCAGCCCTAGGATAGTGTTAGGGTAAGGGTTAGGGTTAGCATCAGGCCTAGGATAGTGTTAGGGTTACGGTTAGAATCAGCCCAAGGATAGTGTTAGGGTTAGGGTTAAGTTTTGCATCAGCCCTAGGATAGTGTTATGGTTAGGGTTAGGGTTACCATCAGCCCTAGGATAGTGTTAGGGTTAGGGTTAGGTTTAGCATCAGCCCTAGGATAGTGTTAGGGTTAGGGTTAGCATCAGCCCTAGGATAGTGTTAAGGTTAGGGTTAGGGTTATCATCAGGCCTAGGATAGTGTCAGGGTTAGGGTTAGCATCAGCCCTAGGATAGTGTTAGGGTTAGTGTCAGGGTTAGCATCAGCCCTAGGATAGTGTTAGGGTTAGGGTTAGCATCAGCCCTAGGATAGTGTTAGGGTTAGGGTTAGCATCAGGCCTAGGATAGTGTCAGGGTTAGGGTTAGCATCAGCCCTAGGATAGTGTTAGGGTTAAGGTTAGGGTTAGTATCAGCCGTAGGATAGTGTTAGGGTTAGGGTTAGCCTCAGCCCTAAGATAGTGTTAGAGTCAGGGTTAGGGTAAGCATCAGCCCTAGGGTAGTGTTAGGGTTAGGGTTAGGGTTAGCATCCGCCCTAGGATAGTGTTAGGGTTAGGGTTAGGGTTAGCATCAGCCCTAGGATAGTGTTAGGGTTAGGGTTAACATAAACCCTAGGATAGTGTTAGGGTTAGGGTTAGGGTTATCATCAGGCCTAGGATAGTGTTAGGGTTAGGGATAGGGTTAGCATAAGTTCAAGGAGAGTGTTAGGGTTAGCGTTAGGGTTAGAATCAGCCCTAGGATAGTGTTAGGGTTAGGGTTAGGGTTAGCATCAGCCCTAGGCTAGTGTTAGGGTTAGGGTTAGCCTCAGCCCTAGGAGAGTGTTAGGGTTAGGGATAGGGTTAGCATCAGGCCTAGGATAGTGTGAGGGTTAGGGTTAGGGTTAGCATCAGCCCTAGGATAGTGTTAGGGTTAGGGTTAGGGTTAGCATCAGCCCTAGGATAGTGTTAGGGTTATGGTTAGGTTTAGCATCAGCCCTAGGATAGTGTTAGGGTAAGGGTTAGGTTTAGCATCAGGCCTAGGATAGTGTTAGGGTTACGGTTAGAATCAGCCCAAGGATAGTGTTAGGGTTAGGGTTAAGTTTTGCATCAGCCCTAGGATCGTGTTAGGGTTAGGGTTAGGGTTACCATCAGCCCTAGGATAGTGTTAGGGTTAGGGTTAGGGTTAGCATCAGCCCTAGGATAGTGTTAGGGTTAGGGTTAGGGTTAGCATCAGCCCTAGGATAGTGTTAGGGTTAGGGTTAGCATCAGCCCTAGGATAGTGTTAGGGTTAGGGTTAGGGTTATCATCAGGCCTAGGATAGTGTTAGGGTTAGGGTTAGCATCAGCCCTAGGATAGTGTTAGGGTTAGTGTTAGGGTTAGCATCAGACCTAGGATAGTGTTAGGGTTAGGGTTAGCATCAGCCCTAGGATAGTGTTAGGGTTAGGGTTAGGGTTAGCATCAGGCCTAGGATAGTGTCAGGGTTAGGGTTAGCATCAGCCCTAGGATAGTGTTAGGGTTAAGGTTAGGGTTAGCATCAGCCGTAGGATAGTGTTAGGGTTAGGGTTAGCCTCAGCCCTAAGATAGTGTTAGAGTTAGGGTTAGGGTAAGCATCAGCCCTAGGGTAGTGTTAGGGTTAGGGTTAGGGTTAGCATCCGCCCTAGGATAGTGTTAGGGTTAGGGTTAGGGTTAGCATCAGCCCTAGAATAGTGTTAGGGTTAGGGTTAACATAAACCCTAGGATAGTGTTAGGGTTAGGGTTAGGGTTATCATCAGGCCTAGGATAGTGTTAGGGTTATGGTTAGGGTTAGCATAAGTTCAAGGATAGTGTTAGGGTTAACGTTAGGGTTAGAATCAGCCCTAGGATAGTGTTAGGGTTAGGGTTAGGGTTAGCATCAGCCCTAGGATAGTGTTAGGGTTAGGGTTAACATAAACCCTAGGATAGTGTTAGGGTTAGGGTTAGGGTTAGCATCAGCCCTAGGATAGTGTTAGGGTTAGGGTTAGGGTTATCATCAGGCCTATGATAGTGTTAGGGTTAGGGTTATCATCAGCCCTAGGATAGTGTTAGGGTTATTGTTAGGTTTAGCATCAGCCCTAGGATAGTTTTAGGGTAAAGGTTAGGGTTAGCATCAGGCCTAGGATAGTGTTAGGGTTAGGGTTATCATCAGCCCTAGGATAGTGTTAGGGTTATTGTTAGGTTTAGCATCAGCCCTAGGATAGTTTTAGGGTAAGGGTTAGGGTTACCATCAGCCTTAGGATAGTGTTAGGGTTAGGGTTAGGGTTAGCATCAGCCCTACGATATTATTAGGGTTAGGGTTAGGGTTAGCATCAGCCCTAGGATAGTGTTAGGGTTAGGGTTAGGGTTAGCATCAGCCCTAGGATAGTGTTAGGGTTAGGGTTAGCATCAGCCCTGGGATAATGTTAGGGTTAGGGTTAGGGTTAGCATCAGCCCTAGGATAGTGTTAGGGTTAGGGTTAGCATCAGCCCTAGGATAGTGTTAGGGTTAGGGTTAGGGTTAGCATCAGCCCTAGGATAGTGTTAGGGTTATGGTTAGGTTTAGCATCAGCCCTAGGATAGTGTTAGGGTAAGGGTTAGGTTTAGCATCAGGCCTAGGATAGTGTTAGGGTTACGGTTAGAATCAGCCCAAGGATAGTGTTAGGGTTAGGGTTAAGTTTTGCATCAGCCCTAGGATCGTGTTAGGGTTAGGGTTAGGGTTACCATCAGCCCTAGGATAGTGTTAGGGTTAGGGTTAGGGTTAGCATCAGCCCTAGGATAGTGTTAGGGTTAGGGTTAGGGTTAGCATCAGCCCTAGGATAGTGTTAGGGTTAGGGTTAGCATCAGCCCTAGGATAGTGTTAGGGTTAGGGTTAGGGTTATCATCAGGCCTAGGATAGTGTTAGGGTTAGGGTTAGCATCAGCCCTAGGATAGTGTTAGGGTTAGTGTTAGGGTTAGCATCAGACCTAGGATAGTGTTAGGGTTAGGGTTAGCATCAGCCCTAGGATAGTGTTAGGGTTAGGGTTAGGGTTAGCATCAGGCCTAGGATAGTGTCAGGGTTAGGGTTAGCATCACCCCTAGGATAGTGTTAGGGTTAAGGTTAGGGTTAGCATCAGCCGTAGGATAGTGTTAGGGTTAGGGTTAGCCTCAGCCCTAAGATAGTGTTAGAGTTAGGGTTATGGTAAGCATCAGCCCTAGGGTAGTGTTAGGGTTAGGGTTAGGGTTAGCATCCGCCCTAGGATAGTGTTAGGGTTAGGGTTAGGGTTAGCATCAGCCCTAGAATAGTGTTAGGGTTAGGGTTAACATAAACCCTAGGATAGTGTTAGGGTTAGGGTTAGGGTTATCATCAGGCCTAGGATAGTGTTAGGGTTATGGTTAGGGTTAGCATAAGTTCAAGGATAGTGTTAGGGTTAACGTTAGGGTTAGAATCAGCCCTAGGATAGTGTTAGGGTTAGGATTAGGGTTAGCATCAGCCCTAGGATAGTGTTAGGGTTAGGGTTAACATAAACCCTAGGATAGTGTTAGGGTTAGGGTTAGGGTTAGCATCAGGCCTAGGATAGTGTTAGGGTTAGGGTTAGCATCAGCCCTAGGATAGTGTTAGGGTTAGGGTTAGGGTTATCATCAGGCCTATGATAGTGTTAGGGTTAGGGTTATCATCAGCCCTAGGATAGTGTTAGGGTTATTGTTAGGTTTAGCATCAGCCCTAGGATAGTTTTAGGGTAAGGGATAGGGTTAGCATCAGGCCTAGGATAGTGTTAGGGTTAGGGTTATCATCAGCCCTAGGATAGTGTTAGGGTTATTGTTAGGTTTAGCATCAGCCCTAGGATAGTTTTAGGGTAAGGGTTAGGGTTACCATCAGCCTTAGGATAGTGTTAGGGTTAGGGTTAGGGTTAGCATCAGCCCTACGATATTATTAGGGTTAGGGTTAGGGTTAGCATCAGCCCTAGGATAGTGTTAGGGTTAGGGTTAGGGTTAGCATCAGCCCTAGGATAGTGTTAGGGTTAGGGTTAGCATCAGCCCTGGGATAATGTTAGGGTTAGGGTTAGGGTTAGCATCAGCCCTAGGATAGTGTTAGGGTTAGGGTTAGGGTTAGCAACTGCCCTAGGATAGTGTTTGGGTTAGGGTTAGCATCAGCCCTAGGATAGTGTTAGGGTTAGGGTTAGGGTTAGCATCAGCCCTAGGATAGTGTTAGGGTTAGGGTTAGCATCAGCCCTAGGATAGTGTTAGGGTTAGGGTTAGGGTTAGCATCAGCCCTAGGATAGTGTTAGGGTAAGGGTTAGCATCAACCCTAGGATAGTTTTAGGGTTCGGGTTAGGGTTAGCGTCAGCCCTAGGTTAGTGTTAGGGTTAGGGTTAGCCTCAGCCCTAGGAGAGTGTTATTGTTAGGGATAGGGTTAGCATCAAGCCTAGGATAGTGTTAGGGTTAGGGTTAGGGTTAGCATCAGCCCTAGGATATTGTTAGGGTTAGGGTTAGGGTTAGCATCAGCCCTAGGATATTATTAGGGTTAGGGTTAGCATCAGCCCTAGGATAGTGTTAGGGTTAGGGTTAGCATCAGCCCTAGGATAGTGTTAGGGTTAGGGTTAGGGTTAGCATCAGCCCTAGGATAGTGTTAGGGTTAGGGTTAGCATCAGCCCTAGGATAGTGTTAGGGTTAGGGTTAGCATCAGCCCTAGGATAGTGTTAGGGTTAGGGTTAGGGTTAGCATCAGCCCTAGGATAGTGTTAGGGTTATTGTTAGTGTTAGCATCAGCCCTAGGATATTATTAGGGTTAGGGTTAGCATCAGCCCTAGGATACTGTTAGGGTTAGACTTAGGGTTCTCACCAGGCTTAGGATAGTGTTAGTGTTAGGGTTACCATCAGCCTTAGGATAGTGTTAGGGTTAGGGTTAGGGTTAGCATCAGCCCTACGATATTATTAGGGTTAGGGTTAGGGTTAGCATCAGCCCTAGGATAGTGTTAGGTTTAGGGTTAGGGTTAGCATCAGCCCTAGGATAGTGTTAGGGTTAGGGTTAGCATCAGCCCTGGGATAATGTTAGGGTTAGGGTTAGGGTTAGCATCAGCCCTAGGATATTATTAGGGTTAGGGTTAGCATCAGCCCTAGGATAGTGTTAGGGTTAGGGTTAGCATCAGCCCTAGGATAGTGTTAGGGTAAGGGTTAGGGTTAGCATCAGCCCTAGGATAGTGTTAGGGTTAGGTTTAGCATCAGGCCTAGGATAGTGTTAGGGTTATGGTTAGCATCAGCCCTAGGATAGTGTTAGGGTTAGGGTTAGGGTTAGCATCAGCCCTAGGATAGTGTTAGGGTTAGGGTTAGTGTTAGCATCAGCCCTAGGATATTATTAGGGTTAGGGTTAGCATCAGCCCTAGGATACTGTTAGGGTTAGAGTTAGGGTTATCACCAGGCTTAGGATAGTGTTAGTGTTAGGGTTACCATCAGCCTTAGGATAGTGTTAGGGTTAGGGTTAGGGTTAGCATCAGCCCTACGATATTATTAGGGTTAGGGTTAGGGTTAGCATCAGCCCTAGGATAGTGTTAGGGTTAGGGTTAGGGTTAGCATCAGCCCTAGGATAGTGTTAGGGTTAGGGTTAGCATCAGCCCTGGGATAATGTTAGGGTTAGGGTTAGGGTTAGCATCAGCCCTAGGATAGTGTTAGGGTTAGGGTTAGCATCAGCCCTAGGATAGTGTTAGGGTTAGGGTTAGGGTTAGCAACTGCCCTAGGATAGTGTTTGGGTTAGGGTTAGCATCAGCCCTAGGATAGTGTTAGGGTTAGGGTTAGGGTTAGCATCAGCCCTAGGATAGTGTTAGGGTTAGGGTTAGCATCAGCCCTAGGATAGTGTTAGGGTTAGGGTTAGGGTTAGCATCAGCCCTAGGATAGTGTTAGGGTAAGGGTTAGCATCAACCCTAGGATAGTTTTAGGGTTCGGGTTAGGGTTAGCGTCAGCCCTAGGTTAGTGTTAGGGTTAGGGTTAGCCTCAGCCCTAGGAGAGTGTTATGGTTAGGGATAGGGTTAGCATCAGGCCTAGGATAGTGTTAGGTTTAGGGTTAGGGTTAGCATCAGCCCTAGGATATTGTTAGGGTTAGGGTTAGGGTTAGCATCAGCCCTAGTATATTATTAGGGTTAGGGTTAGCATCAGCCCTAGGATAGTGTTAGGGTTAGGGTTAGCATCAGCCCTAGGATAGTGTTAGGGTTAGGGTTAGGGTTAGCATCAGCCCTAGGATAGTGTTAGGGTTAGGGTTAGCATCAGCCCTAGTATAGTGTTAGGGATAGGGTTAGGGTTAGCATCAGCCCTAGGATAGTGTTACGGTTAGGGTTAGGCTTAGCATCAGCCCTAGGATAGTGTTAGGGTTAGGGTTAACATAAACCCTAGGATAGGGTTAGGGTTAGGGTTAGGGTTATCATCAGGCCTAGGATAGTGTTAGGGTTAGGGTTAGGGTTAGCATCAGGTCAAGGACAGTGTTAGGGTTATGGTTAGGGTTAGCATCTGCCCTAGGATAGTGTTAGGGTTAGGGTTAGGGTTAGCATCAGCCCAAGGATAGTGTTAGGGATAGGGTTAGCATCAGCCCTAGGATAGTGTTAGGGTTAGGGTTAGGGTTAGCATCAGGCCCAGGATAGTGTTAGGGTTAGGGTTAGGGTTAGAATCAGCCCTAGGATAGTGTTAGGGTTAGGGTTAGTGTTAGCTTCAGCCCTAGGATATTATTAGGGTTAGGGTTAGCATCAGCCCTAGGATACTATTAGGGTTAGAGTTAGGGTTCTCACCAGGCTTAGGATAGTGTTAGTGTTAGGGTTACCATCAGCCTTAGATAGTGTTAGGGTTAGGGTTAGGGTTAGCATCAGCCCTACGATATTATCAGGGTTAGGGTTAGGGTTAGCATCAGCCCTAGGA